>NC_000069.6:138280972-138615138 GCF_000001635.26 Mus musculus
GACAACATGATGGCTTCCTCTTTTCCTGTATGCTCCTTCTTTATGAATATAGATAAAATAAAATGTAAGAGGGAATATAAGGGAAAATCATAGCCAAAGGCCTTCAAACCCACAGACCTTCTTATCATTAATTGTGGCTGTAGGTGGTAGGTCACACAGTATTTATTGCGTTACACATGGCTCCACTTTATATGTTTTTAAGGTAAAGGGTGAGCAAAACATAAAATTTCCGTGATACCATCCCACATTAATTTTATCTATGAAATATAATGACCAAACCTTTTTTTTTGGTCCAATAACATAGGTAGCATACATGATTTAAAAACAAAAATTATGTTCATCTTCAAAAAGATCGCTTTAGTCAATAGAGTCAGACTTCTCTTCTAAATGACTAAGCTGTAAGCAAAAAATAGGAAAAGAACTAATCTGGTTTGAGTTAAGCTTGTATTATTTCTTTTATTCAGAAAAGAACAAAACAACAACAACAAACCTAGCAGCAAAATGACACCTTTACTCTTCAGGTTGCTTCTTCTATGGCAGAAAAATCAATAATTCATAAATAATTATCTTTAAAAAACAAAAGTTTCTTGTTATTTCCCAGAGAAAGTATTTAACTCATTAAGAACTGAGATTTCCAAAGCAATTTGTGGCTTGTCATGTTTTTATTATGCTTCCTCAAAAAATAACTAAGATTTTTTAAGCCTTTATTTCATAGTAGGAGAAGCACAATCACCTTAAAAAGCCAAAACTGGACCACGAAGAAATGATAACGTGGCTCAGGGCATACCATGCTCTTATAGAGCACCCAACTGGGTTACTCACAACCACTTGTAACTCCAGCTCCTGGGGACCCAACACCCTTTGCTGGCTTCCAAGGGCACACATACAGAGATGGCACACACACACAGGTACTCTCACATGCACACAAAAAGAAAAAAACCAACACCAACAACAAAGTCTTAAACAATAAAAGGGCAAAAGCTAACTATCAAGATTCCCACTTTAATTTGATTTCATGATCAAGTTTAATTTGTTTTATTTTTACTATAAAATATTGCCTGTATAGTGTTTCTTTAATCTTACTTTTATTGAAACTATCATATCAGTTCTCGCCAAAATCTAACAGGAAGATAGCAACTCATTTGCAGAGAAAGTGTATATTTCTTCTTAGCAGCAAGCATATCCAAGGTTTGATTAGGATATGTACAAAGCTCCTAAGAGAAACTGAGGCACACAACAAAGTTTAACTGCTGACGGGTGGAAATGGCTGGTTTCGGCTCATTTTTCTCTCCCGGGAATCTTCAGGCGCTTTAAATGCGAATGACTAATTAGACTGACATAGCCTGGGTGAGGCCTCATCTCCTGGAGACTTTTCAAAGACACAATGTCTCTAATAAGCTTCAAGTTGTTGCTTTATTGATTTCTGGACAGACATTTAAGTCATTTTGTTTTTCTTCATCCAGGTGATAAAGTCATTCCACTCTTTTCCCCTCAGTGTGGAGAATGCAGGATTTGCAAGCACCCGGAAAGCAACTTTTGTAGCCGAAGCGAGTACGTTTCTTATTGTCTTCTTGCACAGTTGGGTGGGCACACTGCTTTGTTCTGTCTCATGTCCTTTGTATGCCTGTGTTTCACCAACCAGTCTGCTAATGCCTCGGGGGACTTTGCGCGAAGGCACCAGCAGGTTCTCCTGCAAGGGAAAGCAGATCCACAACTTTATCAGCACCAGCACCTTCTCCCAGTACACCGTGGTAGATGATATAGCAGTGGCCAAAATCGATGGAGCTTCACCACTGGACAAAGTCTGCCTCATCGGCTGTGGGTTCTCAACTGGCTATGGCTCTGCCGTCAAAGTCGCCAAGGTAGGATGGACAGTGGGCCATGGAACAAGCTAAGTGCATATTATTGGTACCTAAAGGGAAGACATGGCTCCTGGGCGGGCATCAGAGTATTTTTGTAGAAGTGAAATAAGCCTCTCCAGCCCCAGTGAGAATTCACTCCACACACTTGAGAGAAGCAAGGGAAAGCTCTATAATAGTGTGTGTCTAGTTCTAGCTCTTGCCCAAAGAGAAACCAGCGTCTAACAGAAATTATTTGAAGTTTGTTTAGGTCTTGGGCTGTAACATTCTACATATGCCATTGTCTGCAGATCTCTGTTATGTCCCAGCTGCAAGACTCACTGAGCAATGAAATACATTTTAAGGAGACAGAAACTGGAAAGCTTGACTATATTGGACAAATGGGAGATTTTATAAAGTGGAGATGCCATCACTGTTATTTCTAAAGCAAGCCACAATGGGGATATTTGTACTGCAGAGATAGTGCCACAAGTGTGCGTTAGTTTGTTTTTAAGTAGACCAACATTGTTACCTAGAGCCGTCCTGCCTTCCAGGTAGAATTTTCTAGATAAGAAAACCAAGGCTTTTAATAGCAGAGTAGTACTCCATTGTGTAGATGTACCACATTTTCTGTATCTATCCATTCCTCTGTTGAAAGACATCTGGGTTCTTTCCAGCTTCTGGCTATTATAAATAAGGCTGTTATGAACATAGTGGAGCATGTGTCCTTGTTATATGTTGGAGCATCTTCTGTGTATATGCCCAGGAGTATATGCTGAGTCCTCATGTCAAATTTCTGAGGAACCAACAGACTGATTTCCAGAGTGGTTGTAATCCTACCAACAATGGAGGAATGTGCCTCTTTCTCCACATCCTCACCAGCATCTGCTGAAATTCTTAGGCAAATGGATGGAACTAGAAAATATCATCCTGAATGAGGTAACCCAATCACAAAAGAACACACATAGTATGCATTCACTAATAAGTGGGGATATTAGCCGCAAAGCATGGAATACTCAAGATACAATTCACAGATCACATAAAGCTCAAGAAGAAGGAGACCTAAGTGTGGGTCCTTCTTAGAAAGGGGAACAAAAGACTGTTGGAAGCCAATATAGAGATGAAGCATAAAGCAGAGGCTGAAGGAAGGTCATCCAGAGAATTCACTCCACACATGCCCCACTTGGGGATCCATCCCAAATACAGTCACCAAAGCCAGACACTATTGTAGATGCCAAGAAGTGCATGCTGACAGGAGCATGATACAGCTGTCTCCTGAGAGGCCCTGCCAGAGCCTTACAAATACAGATGCAGATGCTCAAAGCCAACCATTGGACTGAGAGCAGGGCCCCAAATGGAGGATTTAGAGAAAGAACTTAAGGAGCCGAAGGGACTAAGACACCAACCAAAGAGTACACATGGAGGGACCCATGGCTCAGCCTTATATGTAACAGAGGTTGGTCTTGTCAGGCATCAATGGGAGGAGAGGTTCTTGGTCCTGTGAAGGCTCGATAGATGCCCCAGTGTAGGAGAATGCCAGGGTGGTGAGGTGGGAGTGGGTGGGTGGGTGAAGGAACACCCTCATAGAAGCAGGGGGAGGGGGAGTAGTATAGAGGGTTTCTAGAAGTGGGGGAAACTGGAAAGGGGGATAATATTTGAAATGTAAATAAAGGAAATATCCAATTAAAAAATCCTTACATTTAAAAAAAAGAAAGAAAACCAAGGCTTAATGATGGACCAGGATTTAATGGTACCATGACCCAGTGCAGCATTGTGAGCTGCCTGACAGAGGCATGCTCTTTGATAATGGGAAGAGCCTAGTGGCCAGCTGTGGGCTGTGGTTGTCTCTGTTTGTTAACATATTCATGATGTCAGAGGCATGCCTTTTCCTATAGTTTCTGACAAGCCTGCCTAGTGTGTTGGTCTTCCTTAACTCATGCAAGCGACAACACCAGGTTAGCTAAACTCTACTTTGTGTGATATAATATTTCCTAAGCAAGTTCATTAGTAGATCCTTCAAGACATCAATTTATCACTCTAGGATTCTCCTATGTCACTTCATAGATTTATGGTTTTGAATTATTAATAGAAAAATAACCCCAGATGGAACTGGAAAAAAAGAAAATTCATCTTTTTTTTAAAGATGAAAATTATGCTGATTCTGAATTAAGAAAAAGTAAATATTTATAAATATAATAAATATTTATAATAAATATAATACATGTAGAAGATATTATAATCTGTGTATTCTATATGACTACCAAAATTTAAAGCTGGGAACTCTTGTAGTAGCCTATTCTCCAGTTGAAAAGAGATGTCACTCATCCATCATGATGGGTTCCGCTAGGTTCTCAAGTAGCCAAAGCAAACGGTTTGTCTTCTCCCAGCCTTACCTGATTCATCTGCAGCATGGCCACCCACTGAGTGGATCCCAGAAGACTCAAGAGAACTTAAGCAAAGTATTGATTACATTTGAGACCTCATCACTACATCTTTTCCCTTGCAACCAAAACACACAAACACACACACACACAAATACACATACGCATACAAACACACATATGCATACAAACACAAACAGAAACATACACACAAACACACTCATAACCAACACACACACACACACTAGAAGTTTTAGATGTTTAGTTTTAGACATTTTAGATGGCGATTTTAAAAATAATTTCCTTCCCAAATGGTTGAAACAAATCCAGTAGTTATCTTTCATTTTATGAAAACTAAAATCCAGGAAGCTAAAGCTAAAACTATTCATCTAAATTTTCACTAGGGAAATAAAGACTAGAATTCCTCTCAACTTCTCTGCTGCATCTGAAACTAGAGTGCACACTGGTCATGACTCCCATCACAGTAACAGGCCTTGCATTTTTCTGGGCCAGGTGGAGAGTGGCGATGTGTCCCAGAGCATTTAAGAGCATTTGATGGATGAATGACAAGATAGACACCACTAGGGGGAAGTGACAGTCGGGTATGGGACACAGGTGGCTGCACCAATTAAATAGACCTAAGCCAGTCACAGTAATGAGGAGCCTGCCTTTTCCAATTCTGAGGCTTTAGACCTAAATGCAATTCGTGCTTGTGCTGTTGTTTAACTGTCTCAGCTGGAAGGCCGAGTGTGCCTATTTGCAAGCCAAGGGTAGTTGTAATCATGGATTTTAATTAATCGTGACTAAAATACAGATTAGCTTTTGTTGAAGTATTTGTCATTTGCTTCTTCTAAACATTCAGGCATAAAGTCTCACAGAGATTACATTGGTCTCATGCTATCTTGTCTTAAAGTTTCGTGTCCACTTTCCTATTGCTTTAAGCCAGGTATGACTTCTACATGCTTCTCAGCCGACTTCTGCTCCCAGTACCGTAGTTGTGACTACTGAAAGTTAGTGAACCAAGAAAGGAGTTCACGAGCAAAGGGCAGTTGGGTTACCTTTTAGTCTCCTGGAGTAACCTTGATCACTTGTTTCATTTATTCAAATTGCTTATGTGCGTGTGTAAGATGTTATTGTAAAGCTCTCAAAGATGTAAGTCGTTTTTATTTAGAATTCAAAGATCATCTGGTACAGCTGATCTCAACTTGAGTTTTCCCCATTGAAATAGGAATGAGGTTCCATTTGCAGTGATTCCAATTTAATTGGTAGAAGCTGCTATCAGACCTTGAGATTAACGAAAGAAATCCCCAGATATGTCTAATACATAGCAAATCTTGAGTACCAATGATGTACACTTTGGGCAACCATAACCAGAAGTGGATTTGGCAACAAATGGAATGAGGTAGCCGTGATAAAGGACACAGCAAGGCAATATGTGCAGTGGGGAGCACCCCCTAACAGTCACCATTCAATCCACTTTTGTATTTTCTGGAAATACAGGTGACCCCAGGCTCCACATGTGCCGTGTTTGGCCTCGGAGGTGTCGGTCTGTCTGTCATCATTGGCTGTAAAGCAGCAGGAGCAGCCAGGATCATTGCTGTGGACATCAACAAGGACAAGTTTGCCAAGGCCAAAGAGTTGGGTGCAACTGAGTGCATCAACCCTCAAGACTACAGCAAACCCATCCAGGAAGTTCTCCAGGAGATGACCGACGGAGGGGTGGACTTTTCGTTTGAAGTCATCGGCCGCCTTGACACCATGGTATGTACTTTGGCACGCCTTGAGATCTGTCCTTCCATCTAGAATGCTCTAGGTAGACTAACAGAAATCTCATGCAGAAAGCTATTTTTAGAGTGGTCATCTTCCATCTCCTGTTTCCTGCTCAGACTGCTTAATTCGCTGTTGAGATAAACCTTTCATTTTGTCAGTTCTGCAAACTTGTCTCAAGTGCTAATCCTCCTTTAATGCAACGAAGCTTTCAATGGGGACACTGTGAATTAACTTACTGATTTTCTGTAAAAAATCACTTCATCGAGCAGGTTTAAATACAAAGTCTGGTCTTAAATGGATGAATATGATTTTCTCCCTCATTCTTAATATTTTTTAATATTTAGAATTGAATATTCTGAAAAGCATTTTTAAGTATCATCATACGGCCAAAAGGAATAATGAACAATTTGGGGCCCAAGGATCATTTTATTAACACACAACACGTAGAGGGAAGTGACTGATTTATACATCACCATTTAGTTCTCGTTGCAGAGACAGCACAGGGCTGGGCCTTCCAAGCTTCCAGATCTACCGGTTGTAGTAAATACCTTTTAAAAAAAGAATTCTGGCATATCTCCTAAATTTAAGAGATACATTTTATAGGATTGCTTATGATCTCCACAAGACAGTGCATATAAAATACTAACTGTAGAGCCCCTGCCATGTGGTAAGCACTCAGTAAAGGTCAGCTGAGGATAATGATAAGAAATACTACGGTCAAGCTTAGAGCGATTGGATTTTGGAGTACAAATGACACTACAGTCAAGTAGTTACAAATGTCATCCTTTGCTAAAGAACTGTTCTCCGGTTACATCTCACCTAACCAAAGACCTCTAGAACTCTACTGAGAAATGTCCCCAGGGAGCAAGGAAGTCACCATTATCAAGGCTCTCCACAAAGTCTTGGCAGAGTTGGTGCTGGATAATAGGTATGGCGCCCTGAGAGTGATGGTTTGGTTTAGTTTTTTTTCCATCCTTGAACTGTGACAAGATGCCATAGACTGTAGAAGATTCAAGTGCACAGCACCTCCTCTTTCCAAACCCAGGCTTCCAGCTCTCCCCAGAGCCACTGCTCTCGTGGCTCACTGGTAGATTTCTCAATCTGCTCATCTTAAGCTGGGCTGTCAATTGACTTGAAGATCCAAAAGTCTGATAACCACATGTTCTGAGGATATCTGGTTTCTAAACATCATATTGCAAAATCAAAGGCCACTCATGTATCTTTAAGGATTCCAAATGATTTTTTACTAGAGAATGTGTTTTAAACAAACAAACAAAAAACCAAACAAACTAAAGAAAAGTACCTATTGGAAGGCAAAAACTTCCTGGATGTCTACAGCTATAGAATAATATAAAACTATCGCATAACCACTTAAAACATGCCCATTCTTGATGTAAGCACCCGAGGAGGGACTCATTAAATGAGAATTTGACAAATGGTTAAAAGATAAGTTTTGATGATGTCATCATTTATCTTCTTCACCATTAGATTTCTGGCTCAGAGTACTAGTTTAGAAATTGTCCTTACTGGGCAAATGAAAAGTGAACTAAGCAGTTCATAGAGAGTTATGCGATGGGGAAACAATATTCTCCTTTGAGAACCAGACTTTACTTTCTCATGATGATTCTTGCACCTTTAAGGAAGAATTAAACATAGATAAGTTAATTCATTCACTCTTTCATTAAAAAAAGAAAAAAATCTTCAGTGTACTTCTTTGTAATGCCTGAAACTGCATAGTGAGGAGAGACCACAAAAGACTCTACTTTAACTATTACTCTTTATTCCAGACTTCTGCCCTGCTGAGCTGCCATGCAGCATGTGGTGTAAGCGTCGTCGTAGGAGTGCCTCCCAATGCCCAGAACCTCTCCATGAACCCCATGTTGCTGCTGCTGGGACGCACCTGGAAGGGAGCAATATTTGGCGGTATGTATTCACAGCTCAAGATCAATCCTGCATCTGTCTGTATACGTCAGGGCGGGCGTGTGGATGTGTGTGTGGAGGACAGAGAACATTCGATTCATTACCTGGGAGCCATTTGCCACGTTCTTTGTGACAGGGTGTCACAGTGACCAGGCTAGCCTTGCTGGCTGGAATCCACTGGTTCCCTTTATCCAGAGCTGGAATTACAAGAACTCCCACAACCACATCAGCTGTTGGTTGGTTGGTTGGTTGGTTGGTTGGTCAGTTGTTGTTTTGTTATTCAAACTCAGGTTTGACTGAGCCATCTCCTCAGCTTTGAGGATCAAATTTTTAATGTATTTCAGAATTTCTTCCCTTCTGTTACAGAGAAGGTCAGATTTTAGAAGGCAAAACAATTTAAAAACATGAAAATTACTGTTCTCTCTAAGCAAGAACTAATGCAGGAAATTGTAAGACAAGCTTCATTGTGTCCCCATAAACTAGCCAGGGCTTCTTCTGGCTCCTCCTACTTCCTAATGTCATTGTGAGAGCCCCAAAATGCCTTATAGGACACAGGAAATCCAAGGCAGTAGTAGTCCATGCCTATAATCATGACCTAAGTCTGAACAGCGGTGAGAATGGCAAAGCTCCCTTACTTTGAGTACAAACATCTTCAATATGATTTCTCTAGGAAAGAACTAATAAGCCACCTTCATTAGCGAGAGATCGCGGTTTAGAGGGGTGGCATACGATAAAAATGTTAATGAAATGCAGAATGTTTTTGAGCCTCAGTGTCTGTGCAGCCTGCAGACCACTGTTCTTTTATGAACTTTAGTTTCCCTGCAAAGTCTGGTTGGCTTGCTCCCCCCGCCACTCCCCCACACATTCCCTCCCTCCAACCCCCCAGGCTGGATCTCATGGAGATGTTGCTCTCCTTCCAGGGTTTAAGAGTAAAGATTCTGTCCCTAAACTTGTGGCTGACTTCATGGCTAAGAAGTTTCCGTTGGACCCGTTAATTACCCATGTTTTACCTTTCGAGAAAATAAATGAAGCATTTGACCTGCTTCGTTCTGGAAAGAGGTAAGCTTTGAGATTATTTTTATGGCAGAGGAATTGGCTAACAGAAAATGAAGGAGAAGTGGGATAAGACCATAAATGAAGGGGGTGGGGGAAGGGGCTGGCTTCTGTCACCAGTTTGGCTCTGCACACAGGTATATGACATAGGACAATTGCAAACCTAAGCTTTAGTTTCCACAGTTCCTAAAGGTGACAATATGTGATAATCCACCTTGTAGTATTGCTGTTTAGGATGAGGTTTAAATGAGATAACCATGCCTTAAAAGCTTCCATAAAGCACATGGCAGGTAGCAAGGAGGAAATGGCTGGTGTTGCCCATTGTTACACAAGGGATCCAGACTTTTAGTGTTGTTTAAGAGTGCTAAACTAGAACCGGAATCAAAATGGCAGTCACATCAGGATGTTAAGTGTGAGTTTAGAGCTGGAGAGAATGCAAGAGCGATCAGAAAGGTGGATTGCTCGTTTACTGACTTGACCTTGGGCATAGCATGGTTGGGAACCCGGATAGATTTTCTCAGAGACTCCTAACATGTCTTCTACTCACTTTTATGGTGAGTTATGGAATGTGAAATCACTATCTTCTGTTCTGTATTTCAGCATCCGTACCGTCCTGACTTTCTGAGATCATGTGGATGCCTTCCCACGCACCAGTTTCTGAACCCTAAACCAGACTGATTCAAGCACCAGCCACATCACAGCCTTAATCTTTGCTCTTTAGAGACACAGCCAATAAAGTACTTGTGTAAGCTCTCCACAAGAAACTGAGTTTTCTGTGAAACCTCTTTCAACCACACCTCAGCTGGGCAACTGTAGAGTACCAACCATCCTTATTTGATTGACTTAGATCATCTTCCCTACAGGGGACAGTGTGTCTTGTTGACATCTTGCATTCTTTTCTCTTTGGAATCTCAGTCATTGACACTCATTGGAGCAGGTCAATCTTTCTACCTCAATGCACACAGAATGCCCTACGTGCTCAGTCTTCCAGCCACAGCCTTTCCACTGTCTGAACTTCCTTCTTTATGAAATGCATGAGTGTGCAGTAAGCCCACAGCATGCCAATGGACAGAGCTGGGCTGGAAGCTGGAGAGTCTCTGTCTTAGCGACTAAAAGGGACCCTCACATATGGACACTCTGCTCTTATGCTCTTTTGTGAACAATGAATATGGAGTCATTCCCTTCAATAAAAGCCAGTCTGAAATAACAGCTGGACACCTCCAGAAATAGTAGAGTGGGGGTGGGGGGCAGGGAAGAAGAGCAATGGGCTAGGAGTTATACTCCTTGTGGTGTTTAACAGGCTGCTGCAGGACTAGAGAGCCAGGCCACAGTTGTAAGGACATTACTCCAGAGTTGAAGAAAAGAAACATTGGCATTTGACAATTTCTTACTCCCACTGAACAGTCATAACCTGTGCTGTTATAACCATTACTGAGAATTCCCTTTAAATGTTAAAGTAACAGCATTATCCAGATATGTTAAATACCATCTGTCAAATATCTAATAATATTCAAGAAGTGTATCATTGCATTAAAAAAGAGAGAGAAAATGACGAGATAAGTATAATAGTAAAATGGGGGAGGTTTAGCTAGGGTTAAATACTCTTCCGAGAAGATGGGTGTGCACTTGTATGAACAAGTATGTGGACTTGAGGAGATGCATGTGTACATGTATGAACAGGTATGTGAACTTGAGGAGATGTATGCGTACATGTATGAACAAGTATGTGGACTTGAGGAGATGCATGTGTACATGTATGAACAGGTATGTGGACTTGAATGTATGTGTACCTGTATGAACAGGTATGAGGACCTGAGGAGATGTGTGTGTACATGTATGAACAGGTATGTGGACTTGGCTTGCTTATTTCATTCACCTGAGATTCAAGATCAGAAAAGTCTTTGTGGCACTGCTATAGTTATGAAGAGAACCCAGAGGTTTCTCAATATCTCACAAGACTGAGTCAGAGCAAACTTAGAGAGTGAGAAAGAACTGGTTTCTGCACCGCAGCCTGCTCTTTCAATTATTATCCAGCATGTCAGTAAGTAATATGGTAACCTCATAACCGCAAAACCAGTCAGACAGATCACCAGATAATCTCTCTCTCTCTCTCTCTCTCTCTCTCTCTCTCTCTCTCTCTCTCTCTCTCTCTCTCTCTGTGTGTGTATGAAGTCAAAGGTCAACACTGACTACCCTCATTCACCAATATATGAGCCCTATACCTATGTTACTCCCATGATCCTTCACCCTCTGACTCTTCCGATATCCCCTTCTTCTAAAATCATGACCCCTCTTTAATTATCGTTGCTACACATATGCATGTTAATGTCTTAGTGAGGGTTTCTATTGTGATCAAACACCATAACCAAAAGTAACTTGGTGAGGACAAGGTTTATTTCACCCTACAGTTTCCCCTCACAGTCCATCGCTGACTGTGAAGCCAGGGCAGGAACTCAAACAGAACAGGAGCCTGGAAGCAGACTGAAGCAGAGACCATGAAGGAATGGGACTTACTGGCTTGCTTTCTAAGAAGAATTTCTTATAGAACCCAGGACCACCAGCCTAGAGATAGCATCTCCCACAATGAGCTTATATGTCCCACATCAGTTCCTAATTAAGAAAATTCCCTACAGACTTGCCTTTAGGTCAGTATTTCGGAGGCATTTTCTCAATCAAAAGTCCTTCTTCCTGAATGACTCTAGCTTCTGTCTTGTTGACACAAACTAGTCAACACATGCATGTCTATGTGCATGTACACACAGAGAGAGGGGAAGTGGAAGGAGAGGGAGAGAGAAAGTGAGTCCAGGGACCCATTTCCATCATCCCAGCCTCCATGAAACTTTTACACTGGTGCTGGGGATCAGAACTCAGGTCTTCATGCAATTAACACATTACCAACTGAGCTATCTCCACAGTCCCTCCCCAGCTAACTCTCATTCGAGTATGACATTTAAAGATACTCCTTTCCCAGATGTCAGTAGTTAACAGATATCTAGCTGCTTTACAGTTATATAAAAACAGCTTTGAAGCAAGAAATTCTTAGTTGATTGTAGCACAAATAACAAATGTCATGTAGGTGATGCCATATTGCAGAGAAGGTAAGAAGAGGATGCTGGGAAGTAACTTTGAAAATAAAGTTTTCTTTTGAAGCTTCTAAAAATTGGAATATTATAAAAACTAGAGAGAAACAAAGTTGTCATCAACAGAAAGTGTGGAGGGGACAAGCAACCAAACATAGCAATAAGTTTGGCAGTGGACTTGATACATTCATATAAACACAGACTTTTCAAGTGGAATTCTCTATACCAAAAGCAGACGAATAACAGAGACTGTTATTACCAGTTTGCCTGAGGCAGATTGGTCTACTCTCCGTCATCCTTGTGGAGAATAAATCTCTAGCCTCACTTGAAAATAGAGTCACTTTGACTACATTTTTGTAACTAGAAATTGTTGGCTGAATCCTGTCTTTAAAAGCCTTTACATTGGATCATAGATGAGCAGGACACAACATCTGCCCCAACACTGGAAGGAACTGAGACCAGCGGAACCCAGGCACCCAGGAGCTCTGCCAGACAAGCTGCACGGGATCCTTCCAGTCTGGTCCAGTGCCCTGAGCAGACCTTCAGCACGAACTCTGCAGCCAGTCCCACAACACCCAGAGGAAGCTCCACTCCCAAGCGCTCTAACCCACCCAGGATCATATGATCAGTAGTGAGGAGAACACATCTGCCTCAACACTGGGAGTAAAGGGCACCTAGGATCTCCACCCAACCAGTGCCACAGGTTCCTTTTGGTATGAGCATGTTCCCTGAGCAGACCTTGGGTGCAAACTCCGCAGCCACACCCACAACACCCAGAAAAAGCTCCGTTTCCAGGCACTCTAACATGCCCAGGATCACAGGATCACACAGACAGTTTGACTCAGAGGAGTTCTGACACAACCAAGATTACAGGGAGGACAGGCTCCAGTCAGATATAGTGAGGGCAGGTAGCACTAGAGATAACCAGATGGTGGGAGGCAAGTGTAAGAACATAAGCAACAGAAACCAAGGTTACTTGGCATCATCAGATCCCAATTCTCCCACCATAGCAAGTCCTGGATACCCCAACACACCAGAAAGGCAAAATTTGGATCTAAAATCACTTCTCATGATGGTGATAGATGACTTCATGAAGGAGATAAATAACTCCCTTAAAGAAATACAGGAGAACACAGGTAAACAGCTAGAAGTCCTTAAAAAAGAAACACAAAAATCCTTTAAAGAGTTACAGGAAAACACAATCAAACAGGCAAAGGAAATGAACAAAACCATCCAAGATCTAAAAACAGAAATAAAAACAATAAAGAAATCACAAAGGGAGAAACCTAGGAAAGAGATCAGGAATCATACATGCAAGCAACACCAACAGAATACAAGAGATAGAAGAGAGAATCTCAGGCACAGAAGATACCATAGAAAACATTGACACAACAGTCAAAGAAAATGGAAAAAGCAAAAAGCTCATAATCCCAACATCCAGGAAATCCAGGACACAATGATAAGACCAAACCTAAGGATAATAGGTATAGAAGAGAATGAAGATTCCCAACTTAAAGGGCCAGTAAATATCTTCAACAAAATTATAGAAGACAACTCCCCTAACCTAAAGAAAGAGATGCCCATGAATACACAAGAAGCCTACATAACTCCAAATAAGACTGGACCAGAAAAGAAATTTCTCCCTTCACATAATAATCAAAACACCAAATGTACTAAACAAAGAAAGATTTTTAAAGGCAGTAATGGTAAAAGGTCAAGTTACATATAAAGGCAGACCTATCAGAAGTACACCAGACTTCTCACCAGTGACTATGAAAGCTAGAAAATCCTGGGCAGATGTCATACAGACCCTAAGAGAACACAAATACCAGCCCAGGCTACTATACCCAGCAAAACTCTCAAATATCACAAGGGAGAAAACAAGATATTCCATGACAAAACCAAATTTACACAATATCTTTCCACAAATCCAGCCCTAAAAAGGATAATAGATGGAAAACACCAACACAAGGAGGGAAACTACACCCTAGAAAAATCAAGAAAGAAATCTTTCAACAAATCCAAAAGAAGATAGTCATACAAACATAATTCCACCTCTAACAACAAAAATAACAGGAAGCTTGTGTGAAGTCTTGACTTCTTTATTGTTTCTATTTCTGTTTTTAGATCTTGGATGATTTTGTTCATTTCCTTTGCCTGTTTGATTGTGTTTTCCTGTAACTCTTTAAAGGATTTTTGTGTTTCTTTTTTAAGGACTTCTAGCTGTTTACCTGTGTTCTCCTGTATTTCTTTAAGGGAGTTATTTATCTCCTTCATGAAGTCATCTATCACCATCATGAGAAGTGATTTTAGATCCAAATTTTGCCTTTCTGGGGTTATGGTGTATCTAGGACTTGCTATGGTGGGAGAATTGGGATCTGATAATGCCAAGTAAGGAAGTACCAATCACTTTTCCTTAATATTTCAACATCAATGGGCTCAATTCCCCCAAAAAGGCATAGGTTAACAGACCAGATACATAAACAGGACCCAGCATTTTGCTGCATACAGGAAACACACCTCAGTGACAAAGGCAGATACTACCTCCGAGTAAAAAGTTGGAAAACAGGTTTCCAATCAAATGGTCCCAAGAAACAAGCTGGAATAGCCATTCTAATATTGAATAAAATCAACTTTCAACCAAAAGTTATCAAAACAGATAAGGAAGGACACATCATACTGGTCAAAGGAAAAATCTACCAAGATGACCTCTCAATTCTGAGCATCTATGCTCCAAATGCAAGGGCACCCACATTCATAAGAGAAACTTTACCAAAGCTCAAAGCACACATCGCACCCCACACAATAACAGTAGAAGACTTCAACACCCCACTCTCATCAATGGACAGATCCTGGAAACAGAAACTAAACAGAGACACAGTGAAACTACCAAAAGTTATGAACCAAATGGATCTAACAGGTATTTATAGAACATTTCATCCTAAAGCAAAAGAATATACCTTCTTCCCAGCACCTCACAGTACCTTCTCTAAAACTGACTATATAATTGGTTACAAAACAGGCCTCAACAGATACAAGAAGATTGAAATAATCCCATGCACCCTATCAGATCATCATGGACTAAGGCTGGTCTTAAATACCAATAAAAACAAAGGAAAGCCCACATACACATGGAAGCTGAACAACACTCTACTCCATGATTATGTGATCAAGGAAGAAATAACTAAAGAAATTAAAGGCTTTTTAGAATCTAATGAAAATGAAGACACATCACAACAAAACTTATGGGACACAATGAAAGCAGTGGTAAGAGGAAAACTAGTAACTCTGACTCGAAAAAGAAACTGAAGAGAGCTTACACTAGCAGCTTGACAGTACACCTAAAAGCTCTAGAACAAAAAGAAGCAAATACACCCAAGAGGAGTAGACGGCAGGAAATAATCAAACTCAGGGCTGAAATCAACTAAATAGAAACAAAAAGAACTATACAGAGAATCAGTAAAACCAGGAGCTGTTTCTTCAAGAAAATGAACAAGATAGATTAAACCCTTAGCCAGACTAACCAGAGGACACAGAGACAGTATCCAAATCAATAAAATCAGAAATAAAAAGGGTGACATAACAACAAAATATATCTTAAAATAATTATTTTGTTTGTTGAATATCAACAGTTGAAAATATTAAAATCATGTTCCGCAAGAAGGAAGGAAGGAAGGAAGGAAGGAAGGAAGGAAGGAAAGAAGGAAAGAAGGAAAGAAGGAAAGAAGGAAAGAAGGAAAGAAGGAAAGAAGGAAAGAAGGAAAGAAGGAAGAAAAATTTTGTACAGAGCTAAACAGAGAATTCTCAACAGAGGATTCTCAAATGGCTGCAAAGTACTTAAAGAATTGTTCAACATTCTTAGTTATCAGGGAAACGCAAATCAAAATGACTCTGAGATTTTATCTTAAAATCGTTAGAATGGCTAAGATCAAAAGCTCTAGTGACAGCACATGCTGCCGAGGATATGAAGCAAGAGGAATACTCTCCCATTACTGATAGGAGTACAAAATTGTTCAACCATTCTGGAAATCAACTGTGTGCCAGCAGGCTTTTAATCCCAAATGACTTTGAATCAGAGAACTCCCTGTCTTAATCTTCTGGAATTCACAGCCACTATGCCTCAAGATCTCCAGGCCAAGATACAGGTCAGAAACTTGTATCTCCTAGCATCCAGATTATGATCACTGATGAGCCTTCCAATTCTGGATTGTAGTTCATTCCAGATATAGTCAAGTTGACAACCAGGAATAGCCACTACAGTAAGTTTCCCAAAAAAAACAGAAATAGTTCTACCCTGAACTCAGCTATACCACTCCTGGAAAATACCTATAAGATGCCCTACTACACCACAGGGACACTTGATCACTATGCTAATAGTCCCTACATTTGTAATAGCCCAGTACTGGAAACAACCTAAATGTCCCTTGACTGAAGAGTGGATAAAGAAAATGTGGTACATCTACATAATGGAATATTCTTCAGATATTAAATACAAAGATATCATACAATATGCAGGCAAATAGATGGGGGTAGAAAATATCAACCTGAGTGTGATAACTCAGACCCCAAAAATACGCATAGGGATTGTACTCGCATATAAATGGACATTAGCCATAAAGTGTAAGATAACCATGCAAAATTCTAGAATCCGTAGATCTGAAGAAACTGGGTAATAAGGAAGGTTCAAGAGAGGATGTTTGAATATCACTCAGAAGAGGAAACAAAATAATCTTAGAATGTAGATGAAGAGAGGGAATAGGGCGGGAGAGGGTATGAGGAGGGGAACAGGAATGGAGATCAGATGTGGAGCACAGGATGGGAGTGTACTAGGAGTAAGAATGAAAATTGGTGGGAAGCATCTCTGGACATAGCTCAAGACCTGTGACTGGGGAGGCTACTAGGTGTCTATGAGTGACCCTAGCTGAGATTCCTACCAGTGGGGGATAAAGAGACTGAAATGGCCACCTCCTGTAACCAGGCAGGACTTCCAAAGAAAAGAGGAGGACATCAACCCACTCACAAACCCTGAAGTGGATACTTCTGGTTTCTTTGGAGACTCAGTTGTGTTCTGTGATGTTTCTCTGGAAACTGTCCTGTGAGAGGGTGTTTCACTGAAGTAGATGAATGGTGTCTTTCTGAATGAAGCCTGGAAGGGGGCATGTGATATTTTGCTAGAGGGGATACTTGAGTGACCACGTGGCATTTAGAAAGGATGTAAGTATAACCCAACAGACAACGGCCAATGCTGTGTGGTATTGGTTCGCCTTACCATTCTTTGCTGGTCATCGTTGGACTTTGCTGATGCTGGTCTTGGGCTAATGACACTGTATTGTATTTGTTTACCTTGCCATTCTTTGAAGGTCACCATCTGTCATGACTTCATAGAGAGAAATGCCATCAAAGAACTTCTGGTGGTATTCTGGCAGCTTCTTGCCACTTCCACAGACTCGGGCTGATTGGCAGAGCCCCTCAGTTTCTTCTGGATAGATCTGTTGTTGCTGGTTCATGAATGATGCTTAGAAATGGATCCAGCTGCAAGAGCTGATTCCTGCTGATTCATATGAACTGAACTGCACTGCCGATATCCTGACAGTGCAGATTTGATTTGCTCCACAGAACTATTTCTAAACAGGCCCACATCCTCTTTTGTTCTATTAACCTTTCCTTTCCACTACTTCTGGGTGGTTGACTAGAAGGGACGTTAAGGCATTTAAAAACCCTTATTAAAAGTAGGTTTTTAAAAATCTAAGCCTAAAAAAACATTTCTCCCAAAATTTGTTCTACCAGCAAGATGCACAGGGATAAAGATGGAGCAGAGATTGAGACAACAGCCAACCAATGACTGCCCTAACTTGAGACCCATACCATGTAAGAGAGCCAATCATGGATATGATTAATGATACTCTGCTATGCTTGCAGACAGAAACCTAGCTTAACTGTCTCCTGAGAGCCTTCATTCAACAGTGTATGGAAATAGAAGCAAGAGATCCACAGCCAAACATCAGGTGGAGCTTTGAGAATCTTGTAGAATTGAACTGAACAAGTTGCAAGGATCAGGAACACTACAAGAAGACCTATGAAGTCAACTAACCAGTGCCCATGAGGGCTCATAGAGACCAACCAAAGAGTACTCGGTGGCTGGGCTTAGCCCCCCTACACATTTGTAGCAGAAGTGCATCTTGGTCTTCATGTGGTACCCCTAACAATTGGAGCAGGGCCTGTCTTGGACTCTGTTTTCTGCCTTTGGATACTCCTCTCTTACCTGGACTGCCTGATGGGGCATCAGTAGGAGAAGATGTGCCTAGTCCTGATGTTCCTCCAGGTTGGGATTGTATGCAAAGTTAGGTTCCCCTACTCTGAAGAGAAAGGGAGAAGATAATAGAAGAAGAATTTGTAAGAGTGGTATTGGGACAAGAGGAGGAAGGCCTGTGATCCCAATATAAACTATATAAAAAAAAATTATTGAAAAAAAAAATCAAAGAGATGTGTACTGAAATAAATAAATAAATAAATCTGTCTTAAAAAATAAAGTAATAAAGTTATATCCTTCAATTATGAAGAAACCTCCTTTACATGAATATTCAAAATAGAAATAAATAATTTGAGCCGGGCAGTAGTGGCGCCCGCCTTTAATCCCAGCACTCGGGAGGCAGAGGCAGGTGGATTTCTGAGTTCGAGGCCAGCCTGGTCTACAGAGTGAGTTCCAGGACAGCAGGGGCTATACAGAGAAACCCTGTCTCGAAAAAAAAAAAAAAAAAAAGAAAAGAAAAGAAATAATTTTACATTTATGTGGGATATAGAACTGTCTGAATATTAGATGTGCATAATCTTTTCTGTTTTGAGTTAGTAAGTAGCAATGTGCAGTCAGATTCTTCTGTGCCTTCCCACAAGTCAAGAGCCTAATCCCACGTGCCGTCTACACCTCTACATCCCTGTCTCCTTTGTGTCACTGAAAAACTTCACTCTCTCCTCCCTGAAGATTTTTCTTACAAATTGAAAGTGATGCTTTCTAAACATCCATGCTTTCACAGAAAAGTGAAATTTGTAAAGATTGAAAACCAAAGACAGCTACAAGAGGTTAATCATATGAAATATTTTCTTCAAGTGCACATTAGTTTTCTGTCTCCAAGTGAAAAGTGCGTCATCCAGTTAAAGGTTACAGAGCACGCCTGTTCATTGCCTTTTTTAGGTCAAGAATCTGGGCATGGTAGAACTGGTTTCTTTATGGTCTCGAGGTGTACCCTGAGTGGCCTGGATTGCCTCCTAGAGCTCAGGATCTCCTGCAGCGCACTGACACTTGCCAGTTCAGTTAATAACAGAAACTGTGGGTGTAGACTTATCCAAAGCAGAATTTGTTCACTATGTCTATGTTGCTCAGAAGCTCCAATTCTCTCGCTGGCTGTTAACCATGGAACATACCTCAACCTGCTTGCTCCGTTGCATAACTCCTACACGGCCATCTCGTGGTTCCGCTGTCCATCCTGCCTGCAGGGACACAGTCTTATATCATGTAATATGGTCATGGCTGTGGGAATCTTAGCAGCATTTGGCCCAAAACATAGCCTAAGACCCCAACCCCACTTAAGTGTGAGATGCCACAGGGGCACCCGTACAGGGAATTGGAATCCTGGAAGTCATCTCAGAATTCTGACTTCCACTCTGTCTTAGCCTGGGTTGCTATAACAAGAACAGCATATGCTGTGTGTATTAAAGGAAGACATCTATTTCTCACCATTCTGGACACAGGTTCAAGGTGCCACCACAGCCAGTGTTCACTAAGGCCTGGCCTAAATGTTGACAGAAAAGAGATCAACCAGTTCTACTCAGGAGGACTAGAGTTCCTCCCAAGATCTTAATCTCAAATTAGGAATCAACATACGAATTTGAGCAAGACACAACCATGTTTGGTTTTCAACTCCAGGGACAAGGGGCCGAGGTGCATATTTTATATAGCAACGCAGACCTGCCCTCCAGGTTCTCCCAGCATCCCTCAGTCCCTACCTGGCATACCCTGCCCCCAACCTTCCCTATATAATCCAGGCATTTTTGTGCTCTCTCTCTCCCTCCCTCCCTCCATCCCTCCCTCCCTCTTTCCCTCTCCCTCCCTCTCTTCTTCTCTCTCCTCTTCTACCTCTTCCTCTCTTCTTCATTCTCTTCCTCCTTCTCCTCCTCCTCTTCTTCTCTTCTCTCTGTGCATGTGCCCTTTCTCTCTCCCTCCCCTCATCGCTTTTCCCCACAACAACTTCCCAGGCTTTGATTCTGGGGTCCCAGTGAACTCGCCAACCCAAGAGCAGCTTCCCAATAAACCTGCCTTTAATGTAATCTAATCTGGCTTGAATTGGCTCAGTTCACCAGCAGAGGATTGACCTATCAATTTCCATAGCCCACTCTTGACAAGAGGATGTGTGAGGTATCTTTACCATCAAATTCTCACAGACGATTACAGACTATGGTCAACAGCAGCTTGAGTGCCTTACATTGAGTGTCTTTCATGGGAAGACGATGTAATACTGTTTTTCCTATGGGGAGAATGGTTGAAATAGGTTAAACAACTGTATTTATATGTACATGTATTCCAACCTAGAAACTACTGGTTAGTTCTCAGTTGGCTGTTTTCACAGAAGTGAGTTGTGTGGTTGGAACACCAGTAGCTTCATGAGTGGCGAAACACAGTTATAGGAGTAACAGACATAGGAGTGCAAACGACAAGAAACTGTCCGTGGTCTGAGAACGTATTGCTTTGATTCTTTGACAATTTGTGACTTAACTCAAAGTGGGAGATTAACTTCAATAATCTTACACACTTCTCCTTGTATCACACCACTAGTCAAACTCTGAAAGACATGCAAATTTTGCTATAAACAAATAAAACCAACCAGATGATGTAGCATAAACCTGCAATTCCAGGACTCAGAAGGTACGGACAAGAGAATCTGAATTTGGGGCAAAGCCGGGCTATATCGCAAGGTCCTATCTTAAAAAGAGAAGAGACAGAAAAGGAGATAGGGTGGGTGTGGGGTGGGGAGACAGGGACGAACAGAGGGGAAAGGAAGACCGCATTGTGCAAAGGACAATATTTGTAACATCTGATTGGTGAATCTATCTCTAATACCTACATGTTTGTTCATCTAGGACAAAAAAAAAAAAAAAAAACCAAACCCTAAATAGAACTGAAGCTCCTTGTGAAGGGAAGTCCGTGTCTCAGGAGCATAGAAAACGGTGTGCTGAGCCCTGGCAATGAGAAGGGCCACATCACCAGTCGTTTGCTGGCCCTTGTTCCCACAGACATGTGACTCAGCACAGGTTCTAGCAACCGCTTAGCAATAGTTACTAAACTATAAAAGCATGCATGTCCACTTACTTCCCCAGCAAGGTTACGCTCGGGGAATAACTCTATAGAAATAAAAGTATCTACGGAAACAGAATAAAGCACAAGGCTATTCACTTCAGCTGTTTGTTTGTTTTTGTTTTGTTTTGTTTTTTTATAAAGTAAGAGTGATCCTTGAACAGCGTAACCGGAAGAACAAGGAATTCTAACTTCCTGTCCAGAACGGCCAGGGACTCTTCAGACAGAACAACCTATGTCTTGAACTCTGGTAGGGTGACTCTGATGCTTCCCCAACCATGCATGACCAGGTTCGAATGATTCATCGGATCATCCAATTCTTGTGAAAGTCGGAACAGCAAATAAAAACTCCCATTTATTCCCATGTAGCTTCGTGTCCTATGGAGAAAGGTACAGAGAGATGAACAGAGTGTCCGCACCCCATGGAGAAGAGTGAAGAGACTGAAGGGACTTCCTACATGCAGCTGTTTTGTGTCACCTCTACAATGGCATTCCTGAGGCCATCACTTAACGCCTCATAAAGAAAGTGCAGAGGAACAAAATAAAAGCTCCACATGTCAACACTGTGAAATAGCTTTGAGACACTGTAATTGCTTTTTGGGGGTGGGGTGAGGAGTGTTTTCTTTTGTTGTTATTTTCATCTTCTGGCCAAATAATTGTCAAAATAATATTAACACCCTCCCCCAGATGTCTAAAATCTCAGGGGAAATTGTCAAAAATATTTTGTCTGTGTATCACATCCCTCTGAATCATAAAACTGCTCTTCTCACTGAATCATTTAGGAACCCAAGATTATCAAAAGCAGATGCGTGCACGTCTTATGTTATATATGTAGGTACATATTGAACATTTTCTCACAGGCCTTATGAGAAAACATGATATTGTATTAGTCAAATAGGTTTTTGGATTTTAGTTTTATAAGATTAATACAAATGAACTTTTTTGGAGTCACCAGGATAGTTCTAGACTCTGTCATTTTCTCAGGTCGTTTTATATTTGGATTTTCAATTGCTCTCTTGAGCCCCCAAATGCCAACATCTGGGAAGGTATTTTTTTCACACAAGCATGCACAACACACACACACACTCACACACACAAACACACAAACAAAAATCAACTTTAAAAGTGTCTGTAATAACTCTGGCCAGCCCAAGAAAACAAACCAAAATGTACCGCTGCTTGGATTTTTCCAAAAGTAGAACCCACCCAAAAATGCACAAATCTTGCAGTTCTACCTCCCCTGGATCCTTCATTCAGATCAGCCCTTCCCTCCCTGTTCCCAAAGCACTCAAACCTGACAGGGCACTTTCCAGACAGGCCAGCATTCATAAATGTGTGTATCAAAGCACCTTTTCTCCAAAGCCACCAGCTTCACCTGGGGCAAGCATGTGTTTGCGCATGCTTGTGTGGGTGGGTGAGTGTCTAGGCCAGAGGACAACCGCAAATGTCATTTGGTTCTAGAATTAATGTGCCTTCACAGGGAGAAATCACCTTGCACCCTTAGAGATTAATAAAGGAAAAAAGCTCTTTCATATAGCATACATCCATCTCTGGCTAATGCTCAAAGAGGAGCCAGCCATGAGGAGAAGATATTACTAATTTATATACCTTAGGCGTATGCATTTCACAAACACTGTCATCCTTAAATCTCTTTTATGCCCTGGCCCCAGGTTACACTTTGAACCATTTACACAGAGACAGGAGACTGCAAGTCTGGCTACTTGGGCAGATGGGAGATTGACACAGCAGAGAAACTGCCAGACTTGTTTCTTAAGGACAGCAGCTGTGTTCTTTTCAATAAGTTGTTACAGGGGCACATCCTGCCCACCTGGCAGAATTATACTTTCCCTGATAAGAGCATAGGACTCTTAGTGGCAGAACAGGACTTAATGGTTGCTATAACCCTGCGCTGACCCCTTGAGCTGCCCTTGGAAGTACGCTCTGTTCTGTAGGGACAGGCCTAATAGCAGGTTGGAATGCAGGGCTATCTCCTTTCCTTCTGGGAATGGAGCCTAACTGGAGGTAAATATTGGTGAGCAGACACTAGCTTCCTGCTGTCATAAGTTTTGCTTCTCTCTAACAGGCCTGGCTAGCACACTACCTATTTCCGGGGCATTTCGGAGCCAGGGTTCTCTTAGCTAAATTTAACGTTGTGAGAATTAATGGCTTAAGCAAAAGTATTAGTAAATTCTGTCTAGCACTAATTCTACCACTTTCAGTCTCTCCTACAGCAGTCCTTCTGGAGTAGCCCACCTTGGTGTAGCCTCCCCCAGCCTTGAGCAGGCTGATTCAGACCTTGCTACTACTGTGAATGAGATCACCTAGGGTGGAGCCTTCCGACATGGTTCTATTGTTCTGTCACCTACTGCTGCTCTTCTCTGCTGAGACGCTGAACTTGTCTTCCTGAGATATTCCTGAGACAGCTGACAGCCTGTGGAATTGGCGACCTAATGCTAACAGCTCTGACAGACTGGTGCTAACAACTTAGCAACAAAGCATCAAGAAGCCTGGTTGGGGGTGGGGAGGGGATGGGCTTTCCCCCTTTACAAGCACAGACTGCGAGTAAACATTGGGCCATGATCAGAAATTTGTCTTGGTCTCTTTACTTCTCTCATGGTTCCCTCCGTTACATCTCAGGCCTCCCACTCAGGAAACCAGTTCGTGTGGCTGCAGGCGACTACACCTTGGTTTTTGAGGTAGGATCTCTCACTGGCCTAGAACTCATCAAGTAAGTTTGGCTGACTAGCCACTGTCTCTCTCACACTGGGATTACAAGGACAAGCGACCATGTTTGAGGGAACAAGCCCAGGTCCCAGTCCTTGCACCACAGCAAGTACCTGACCGGTAAAGCCATCTCTCTGTCCCCAGCTTCATTTTAAAGATACTGCCTGCAGCTAAAATTTATTGGTGGTGGTGGTGGGGGTCCTCTGAGATGGTGCCATACTCTGTAGATCACATTTATTCACTGAGTTAATGCCGCACCACCACCACCACCACTGTAACAAATCCCCTAGACAACTGAGAAAGAGCAAAGGTTGCTTTCAGCCCGTGGCTTTGGATGGTTTACACCAAAATTGACAGGCTCCATTGCTTGGGCACGTCATCACTCAGAATGAAACATCACTCAGAATGAAAGAATAGGCTGTACCTGGGATCCCCCACTACCCCAGGAGGGCACACACGGCCCCAGCAGCTAGACCCTGCCTGATAATGTTTTTACCACCTTCCACCTTCCAGTAGTTATCCAAGCAGCGACTCAGCAAGCACCATGTGCCATCACAGACCATTCCAGATGGCGAGAGAACGTTCCTGAAAAGAAGCTGTATGTGCCAGGGCTGACTCAGTGAGGGTAGAGGCGTTAGAACGCTGCCAGTTCAAGGCCCAATTTAAAGTGTATTACAGGGATCTTTAGCCAGCCAGATAGCCATTCCTTGTCACTGTGTGTCAGCCCTAACATCAACAGAGAAAAAACTTTGGAATGTGCTGGTGAAGCCCTATGCCCCATCAGTGGGAGGTTAAGAATGCTGTCAAAGGACCCCCGAGACCTGTCTAGCTGGCTGTGACCTGCATCTCTGCATTGCACACCAATGAGCTTTCAAGTTGCCTTGATAGATCTGTGACTTGATTTATCCTGCTACTATAAAACCTCATGGAACTATTTCCATGCAGGAACCTGCAACCCGGGCTAACCTAGCCTTGTGATACTGGGCCTGGCTCTCTCAGATCTGGCTCTCGAATAAACATTTGTCTTCCCTTTGAAGTGAAAGCTTTGTTTCTATAGCAATGAGATTCAAACCCTTGCAGGACAGACAGTTCCTTGAAGTGGTTCATTTATCCATCCTCCATCTTACAGGTAAAGAAACTAAAGCAAATAGAAGTTAAATAAGAAATCTCTGTTCGCACAGCTAGTTAGGAACCCAGTCTGTCTGATCCACCCAGCTGTCTTTGACACATATGGTGTGGATTGAAAGTTGGCATGTAATGCAAACAGAAGAAAACAGCTCTGAACTGACTGACCTGAGGGGAGAACGTGAAATCCACGAGGAAGGAGATAAGGATTTTTATGCTGGCAAATATTTAACCTAATGTAAGCAATATGTGACCTAAAACTGGCTGCTGTAAGCAATGCCAAGGTCTCAGCTACTAAGTGAGCACGCTTTGCAAGGAGACGTGACACTTACGGATGAGCACTGCCGTGCTTTAGGGGCTCCAGAGCACGCACGCTGCAGACTGGGTTGTCTTTCCTTTGTGCAACCTCCAGGAATGCAGAGAGGGCAGAAATCCCATGCCAGCTCCAGCAGAAGTTGATTATCCAGAGTGTAAGCAGATCATACGGAGAAATACAGAGTTGCAGAACGGCTCGCTGTGTTCAAGTTAGGGATGATAAAGATGTGCTGACTGGCAAAAGGAATCATATTTAATATAAATGTAAATAGTGGATTAATTCAGCAGATGGATTTCTTTACCTTTGCTAGTCCCCAATAACCACACAGAGAAACTAAGATTTACCTCATACTGTGCCTCAATTTCTGGGCAATATTGATTTATATTAACCCCCTAAGCTAATTACCTCCCAGTCGTGATATCATGATTCTTGCATATGATTATTGATCTGGCTCTTTGAGCTTCTGATTTTTTCCCATGATGTCTTTTCAGATCCTCTCCTCCTCATAGCTGATCTGAATCTCCCTCCCTCTCTCCCTCCCCTGGCTGTCAGAAGTTTCTGTCCTATTCTCTCTTCTGCCTAGTCATTGGGTGATCAGCATTTATTGACAAGGCAGAGAATAGATGGTAAGAACTGTTTACACACATTTCAGACAGGAGATTCTAGACATAAGCATTATAATCCAATGTCCATATTAAAACAAGATATCAGAGCAGAGAAATTAGCATTTAACTAACACAAGGATAATCTTTACACAATGCACAAAAACATTATGCCTACGCTGACTTGTGGCAGAGACAGTTAAAAAATTATGCAGCATGTAAATCTGTAAAATAATTTACTGAGGTTTTATTCCAAGCCAAATGTGATTGGATTAACATATGTTTTGTTTTTAAGAGTAACTAATTGTGAAGTTGTCTTTATATGAGGAAGTTAACATCTATTAGGACTATTCTTTGAAGTCTTGAAAGTGCACATTGACAAATGGTTTTCTGTGAGTGTTTAGTCTCTAATGACATTGAATGGATTCTCTGAAATTTCTTACAGAGCCATCAATGCACATCGGGTCAAATATTAGAAATGCCATAGCTGCACAAGTTAAATACCATAAGCTATGTGTGAAATTCTGCATATGTATAAAATGTGAGATTACCCACATTACAGTACCATGCAGGGTTTTCCCAGAGCTTCCATATGTAGCAGATTCCCCATGCTGAGGGGATGCTTGTATGCTACAGCCAATGGTAACTCATGAGATTTGCACTAAAAGCATACATTGCACTTTGACTTTATGTACAGACATGCTTGTGAGCAAACTATTCACATGTATATCCTCAAAGCTCAGAAATGGGTTTTGCTGCTCCAAAGACCCCACGGCTTCTCCAGCTCCTTTACTTGTTTTGTTAGAAATTAATTTCATAACAAGGACAATTCAAGTCAGAGTGCCTAGGGGCCCTGACAAGATCCAAAGGCACAACAGGGTGGGCAAGAGCAGATAAACTGTGAGTTGTCCTCAGTTGTCTTGTCCAACTCTCCTTACATAAACACTAACAGGGAATTCTGGGTAAGGTAGAAAAATGAATGGCATAAAGGAATATCAAAGGCCTCAAATCTTGTCTGAGAAGACAGAAGGAAAGGGAATAAGGCAGTAGGCAGTGTGGTGGTGGTGGTGGTGTGTGTGTGTGTGTGTGTGTGTGTGTGTGTGCGTGCGCACACACAGGGGAGGTGATGACATCAGGGCTCCCTCACTCCTGTCTATCAGCTACAGCAAGCATCACTGCATTTTCAGCTAACATCTTCACATCCATTTATTTCTCTGCAAAGAATAGCCATAATCCAGGGCATTGGCACGAGGATCAAACTATTCTCCTCGCTGAAGCAAACAGGCACATAGGAAAGACTGGTGAGCATGGGCTGTTAGCACTACCTATTCTGTACCTTTCATGTACCATTTAAAGGGCACCTTTGGATAAAAGTAGGAATAAGACTTTGGAAGATATAGTCCAGATTTGTGGGTCGTCACATGGGAACACGCCTTTACTCGGAACCCCAGTCTCTGTATCTGTAAGGCCCAGGATTGTTATTTTTTAATCAGTTTCAAAACGTGACAGAAAGAGCTCTTTGCAGGTTGTGCTATGAATAAATTGGCAAAAGTCAATCAGCTCCTTCAGACACTTCTGGGCACACTGAGCCCCGTCAACCCCACCCCCATGGGAATGCTTCAGTTGCATTGTGACATGGAAGTAGGAAGTGACATGACTTGACATATTTCACTGATGCTCAAAGCATCTAAGTCAAATTAACTGCTAGACGCGGTCACCATGCAAGTTCTCGAAGGAGGGATTCAAACCTAACACAGAGAGGAAGAGGAAGAGAAAGAAGAAGAGGAAGAGAAAGAAAAGGAGGAAGAACATGGTGCCATTTGGTTTTGACTTTTGGGTCTCTAAACTCCAATTTAACCCAGAGGACAGTGTTTCCATCAGAGACCGCGTGTGCGCGCAGGGTTGGGTGAGCTGTAAACACAGAACAAAACCTGCCCCTGAACCATTGGGGAAGTGAACAGAGGGTGGCAGACTTGGAGAGAGAGAGAGGGAAGCATCCTCCAGTTGGACAGAGAAAAGAAGCAGAGAAACTATAAAAAATATTGAGACTGATCACATAATGGTTTGGTTGAAGCAAAAAATGGGACCCAGCAGTGCAGTGGTTTGAATACAGCCAAGCCTCCAGAGATGAGCCGGTTCAGTCCCTAAGGTTTCCTGGTAATGGCAGCCTGGGTGAGAAATGGAACTTGACTACAACAGCTAGAAGTGAGATCTGAGGCCATCAGGGTAGAATTTCCATGCTTGAATCCTGATAACATTGTAAGGAGAAGGTGACATTCAGACAGCAAATACATATCTGCCCCCTCTTTGATGTGATACATATGGCTCAGCAGATAGGAGGGTGAGGAGAAGAGCCGGTGGGGTAGGCCTTTCTCATGCAGATCACGGCAAAAATAGACCTCTTTTCTCTCTAAACAAACTCGTCACATGGCTTTTATTATAGTAACGGAAAGCTAGGTAAAGCAAGGACAAACTTAGACTGTATAAGCATATGCTGTATGCTTTATTGACATGTAGGGAAGCTAGAGCTATATTGACATAAACTGTACGTAAGTAACAACTCCTAGGACTGCATTAGAAAACACCAGGAATATACATCTTTGAATAAGAATTATAACAGCTTGAAATTCAACTTAATCTCATTATTTTATTGTTTTAACTATGTGCCTTTTTATTGCTTCTTTCTTACTAAAATACTTCATTGATTCTATAAGCCAGTGGTTATTTTGCCTCGTATCAATTGAGCATTGCATTACTTTCCAAGAGTTATGCAAAAGTTGCTTCTACAAACGTGTCTCCTCACGCGGACCTCTCTACACCTTGGCACACTATCTTCTGGAAAGGACACCGTGTACATTGATATGCGGTGCAGAGTAATCAGACTTGGCCTCATCTATTTGCATCTACAGGAAAGG
The DNA here is from genome assembly GCF_000001635.26 of Mus musculus. Classification (NCBI taxonomy): domain Eukaryota; kingdom Metazoa; phylum Chordata; class Mammalia; order Rodentia; family Muridae; genus Mus; species Mus musculus. The sequence goes on from NC_000069.6 coordinate 138,310,043, forward strand.
CAGGCTTTCAAAGCAAGGCTTGGCCTTTGGTTGTCTTCAGTGAGCGAGAACTGGCTGAATTGCTCTGAGCACCCCGCCCATTCTCACCTTCTCAGAGGCATCCACATAGCTGCCCGTGATGCTTGCCAAGTTCTTACCCAACCCCACAGGTTTTTCTAGACTTCACAGGGGCAAGAGAACACCTGATCCTTGTGAAGAGAGGACAGCCTTCCTTGCATTTTGTGCACTTAAGAGGAGAGAGATAAGAACTCTCTGAATGAAGTTGTTAAATTTAAAAATCGGGTGTTTTCTCCATGGCTGTATTCCCCACCACAGGGCAGAAAGCAAGTCGGTGCTGAGGAGGAATGAAATGAATGCTCTGAGAGACACGGTAGTGATGCTGATGGTGATGATGATAATGGCGATAAATACTTACACAGAGACCTACTACGTATGAGGCAGGATACTGAGTACCTGTGTATGATAACTGACTTGGTGCTTGGGGGAAAACCGAGGAGGTGAGGTTACTTGGTTATATTAGCTAATATAACATCATCCCTTCATTGAGAGGAAACCTGGTGTTGTAGTTCTTATGTCTTAATAAGTTGGAGAAGAAGGTAAGATTTGGACCCAGGTCTGTTAGCACTGGCATGGCACTCCTAACTACCTTACTCTCACACCAGAGAGCGGAAGTCCTGTCAAAGCCAAACGGGTTCAACTCCCAGGGGCATTTGTGACCTTGCCTTTCAGCGTGCATCCCTTCTAAGGTTCCTGTGAGCCAAACACTTTGTTTTTTCCCCTAAGTTTATTGCTGCTGGGAACAACTTGACTAAACTTGACAGAAACCCAGTCCCGGAAATCACTGGCTCGTTGGCACTTATCAAAGGAGCACACTGACTGGGCCGGGAGCACACTGGCTGGGCGGGGTCGGAGGGAGCTGTCAGGAGTCCACCTTGAGTACCAAGACTCCTGGCGTCATCTCTTAGGATTCTGAACCTTGTGCCCAGTCGAGCTCTAAAGTTAGAACATTTGGTAGGAAAAAAAAAAAAGTAAAGACTAAAAATTTCCCAGGTGGGGCTGGAGAGCCGCCTCCATGGTTAAGAACCCTGGTTGTTTTTCCAGAGGACCCGCATTCTATTCCAGCCCCCAATGGTGGCTCACAACCCTCACAACTACAGTTCATGGGGATCTGGTGCCCTCTTCTGGCCTCCAAGCGTACCAAGCACTCATATAAATAGAAAGACACGCAGGCAGGCAAAACACCCATACATATACAGATTCTTAAAAACAAAAAGCTGAGACAAAAGGATGGACCATCTAGAGACTGCCACATCCAGGGGTCCATCCCATAATTAGCCTCCAAACGATGACACCATTGCAGACACTAGCAAGCCTCTGTTGCAAGGACCGTGATATAGCCGTCTCTTGTGAGACTAGGCCGGGGCCTAGCAAACACAGAAGTGGATGCTCACAGTCAGCTATTGGATGGATCACAGGGCCCCCAATGGAGGAGCTAGAGAAAGTATCCAAGGAGCTAAAGAGATCTGCAACCCTATCGGTGGAACAACAATATGAACTAACCAGTACCCCCGGAGCTCTTGACTCTAGCTGCATATGTATCAAAAGATGGCCTAGTCGGCCATCACTGGAAAGAGAGGCCCATTGGTCAGGCAAATTTTATATGCCCCAGTACAGGGGAACGCCAGGGCCAAAAAAATAGGAATGGGTGGGTAGGGGAGTTGGGGGGGAGGGTGTGGGGGGCTTTTGGGATAGCATTGGAAATGTAATTGAGGAAAATACGTAATAATAAAAAAAAAAGAAAGAAAAAACCTTAAAGTTCCAGGTGGTGTCACAAAACCCAGCAAGACCCCTATAGGGTGGAATATAGGGTGGAAAGCTCACATCTGGACACTGCCTCAAGGTGTGGCCTTTCTTAGTAGGCTGCTGCCAATCACATGGAACTTTACTGAACAGGGTCAATATGTCAATATGTAGGACCAAAGAGGAGGAACAAGGATGCAGAAGCTGTAAGAATGGAGACACTTACAAAAGGCCCTTTACTGAGTAGGTTTCCGTCTCTCCCTCCTGAAAAGTCTTTCTTGGACCATTTCTAGGTATATGAAGATGATGCTTCCCCACTTAAACCGCTGTCATCACGATGCCTGCCTAAAAGTATCCTTTAGGTCAGATTTTACGGCAGATAAACCAGACTTCTCTGCCCTAATCCCAGCTCTGGCCCAGGAGGAAAAGGCGGGTCCTGAGATCTTCTGAGTAGGATGTTCAGATTGATCTCTTGCTAGAACATCTCCACACCTAGAAACCTGTAACTGCCTCTACAGACTTCTGTCCCCAGTGGCTCTCTCAGCCCTGCTTCCTGAGACTGAGCCCCACAGTATAGCAGTGGTGCACCTTGAGAATAACAGGCTCTAGGTATTAGCGAAGAGATGACAACGGGGGCCTCATCACAGAAGTTCCCGGAGCATGCTGGGAATATAGGATTTCCAGATGTGAACGGGAGGCAAACACAGCAGCAGCCAGACCTTGCCCGCAGTTGGATTATGACCGCCTGCTCTCATGTTTTCAGTTTTCTGTTCACAAACTTTGAACATCTCTCCCTGCCCCCATCATCAGCATGGCCTCCTTATTTCACTTCACCTTGATTGACTTGGCCACCTGTTTTGGATCCACACCCATTTCCTGCTTTTATGTAAGCTCCCCCCCAACAGCCACAGTTTGACCTGTGTGAGACTCTTTCATAACCTGTGACTTCATCTTCAGCATTCCTCATTGGCACAATGCATTTCTCAGGTTAAATTATCATTCATAGGGATGCTTGTACATTTTCATTCCTCTGACTACAGGCAACCCAGGCTTAAAAGGTATTTGTTGTTCGTTTGGCAATAGCATCTATCTAATTGCCCTTCCAGAAACCCTGTTGGCTGATTAGCAGGCGCTGTCTGGCGTGTTCCTTCTATGCATGTCTTCCTGCAGTGTCTCTTAGCCCCATTGCCTCCGCCTCCTCTTCAGGCTGACTCTGCCCCACCTTGGCTGTCAATCTCCTCCTTCATTGTCCTTTCCTGGTCTTCTGTCCCCTCATACCATGGCTGTCACTCTATTTCCTCCTTTATTGTCCTTAGCTGATCTTTCATTCCTTCCAGCCCTCCACTTGCCCTTCTGGTAGTCTCTATCTTGATAGGGTAATTACTTTTAATGGCTTTCGGTTTCATGAACCCTATAAATACTTGGCCCAAGTTTCTAAGCTTCAGAGTCAAAGCTTATTCAGAGAAACCACAAAGGACACACACGAAACCAGGAAAGTCACCATGAATACCCTGGGAAAGGTAAGTGAGCTGCTCTGTGATGGCCCCATGTCACCTTCAGATTCTGTGCTCTCTGAACAGATTATTGTCAAGTTTTTTTTTAATTTTTTATTAGGTATCTTCCTCATTTACATTTCCAATGCTATCCCAAAAGTCCCCCATACCCACCCCCCCAACTCCCCTACCCACCCACTCCCCCTTTTTGGCCCTGGCGTTCCCCTGTACTGGGGCATATAAAGTTTGCAAGTCCAATGGGCCTCTCTTTCCAGTGATGGCCGACTAGGCCATCTTTTGATACATATGCAGCTAGAGACAAGAGCTCCGGGGTACTGGTTAGTTCATATTGTTGATCCACCTATAGGGTTGCAGATCCCTTTAGCTCCTTGGGTACTTTCTCTAGCTCCTCCATTGGGGGCCCTGTGATCCATCCAATAGCTGACTGTGATCATCCACTTCTGTGTTTGCTAGGCCCCGGCATAGTCTCACAAGAGACAGCTACATCTGGGTCCTTTCAGCAAAATCTTGCTAGTGTATGCAATGGTGTCAGCGTTTGGAAGCTGATTATGGGATGGATCCCTGGATATGGCAATCACTAGATGGTCCATCCTTTCGTCACAGCTCCAAATTTTGTCTCTGTAACTCCTTCCATGGGTGTTTTGTTCCCAATTCTAAGAAGGGGCAAAGTGTCCACACTTTGGTCTTCGTTCTTTTTGAGTTTCGTGCGTTTAGCAAATTGTATCTTCTATCTTGGGTATCCTAAGTTTCTGGCCTAATATCCACTTATCAGTGAGTACATATTGTGTGAGTTCCTTTGTGATTAGGTTACCTCACTCAGGATGATGCCCTCCAGGTCCATCCATTTGCCTAGGAATTTCATAAATTCATTCTTTTTAATAGCTGAGTAGTACTCCATTGTGTAAATGTACCACATTTTGTGTATCCATTCCTCTGTTGAGGGGCATCTGGGTTCTTTCCAGCTTCTGGCTATTATAAGTAAGGCTGCTATGAACATAGTGGACCATGTGTCCTTCTTACCGGTTGGAACATCTTCTGGATATATGCCCAGAAGAGGTATTGCGGGATCCTCCAGTAGTACTATGTCCAATTTCCTGAGGAACCGCCAGACTGATTTCCAGAGTGGTTGTACAAGCTTGCAATCCCACCAACAATAGAGGAGTGTTCCTCTTTCTCCACATCCTCGCCAGCATCTGCTGTCACCTGAATTTTTGATCTTAGCCATTCTGACTGGTGTGAGGTGTAATCTCAGGGTTGTTTTGATTTGCATTTCCCTGATGATTAAGGATGTTGAACATTTTTTCAGGTGCTTCTCTGTCATTCGGTATTCCTCAGGTGAGAATTCTTTGTTTAGCTCTGAGCCCCATTTTTTAAAGGGGTTATTTGATTTTCTGAAGTCCACCTTCTTGAGTTCTTTATATATATTGGATATTAGACCCCTATTCGATTTGGGATAGGTAAAGATCCTTTCCCAATCTGTTGGTGGTCTTTTTGTCTTATTGACAGTGTCTTTTGCCTTGCAGAAGCTTTGCAACTTTATGAGGTCCCATTTATCAATTTTCGATCTTACAGCACAAGCCATTGCTGTTCTATTCAGGAATTTTTCCCCTGTACCCATATCTTCGAGGCTTTTCCCTACTTTCTCCTCTCTAAGTTTCAGTGTCTCTGGTTTTATGTGGAGTTCCTTAATCCACTTAGATTTGACCTTAGTACAAGGAGATAGGAATGGATCAATTCACATTCTTTTACATGATAACCGCCAGTTGTGCCAGCACCATTTGTTGAAAATGCTGTCTTTTTTCCACTGGATGGTTTTTAGCTCCCTTGTCAAAGATCAAGTGACCATAGGTGTGTGGGTTCATTTCTGGGTCTTCGATTCTATTCCATTGGTCTACTTGTCTGTCTCTATACCAGTACCATGCAGTTTTTATCACAATTGCTCTGTAGTACAGCTTTAGGTCAGGCATGGTGATTCCACCAGAGGTGCTTTTATCCTTGAGAAGAGTTTTTGCTATCCTAGGTTTTTTGTTATTCCAGATGAATTTGCAGATTGCCCTTTCTAATTCGTTGAAGAATTGAGTTGGAATTTTGATGGGAATTGCATTGAATCTGTAGATTGCTTTTGGCAAGATAGCCATTTTTACAATGTTGATCCTGCCAATCCATGAGCATGGGAGATCTTTCCATCTTCTGAGATCTTCTTTAATTTCTTTCTTCAGAGACTTGAAGTTCTTATCATACAGATCTTTCACTTCCTTAGTTAGAGTCACGCCAAGGTATTTTATATTATTTGTGACTATTGAGAAGGGTGTTGTTTCCCTAATTTCTTTCTCAGCCTGTTTATCCTTTGTGTACAGAAAGGCCATTGACTTGTTTGAGTTAATTTTATATCCAGCTACTTCATTGAAGCTGTTTATCAGGCTTAGGAGTTCTCTGGTGGAATTTTTAGGGTCACTTATATATACTATCATATCATCTGCAAAAAGTGATATTTTGACTTCTTCCTTTCCAATTTGTATCCCCTTGATCTCCTTTTGTTGTCTAATTGCTCTGGCTAGGACTTCAAGTACAATGTTGAATTATTGTCAAGTTTTAATGACAGCAATACTCAAAGTTTTCCAAGATGTGGAAAAGCTTCCTCCACTGCTTGGAGAATGAATTTCTGACACGTTTACATGGGATCATTTGCTAATATTGTTGCAAAAATCTTTAAAATTTTGCCTACCATTTTCTCTGGAAGTTTAAGGGGCTGATATGCTATCTGCTGTGCTATGGAGGGACCTTGATCTGGAAACAGAGCCCAGTAAAAGTGTCCCTCCTGTATGTTCTTAGGAACAGGTTGACAGCATCATGGTGAAGAGAGCCTGGGTGGAAGCAACATCTGTGGAATATTAGGGAGCTGAAGTTACAATGTGTTAAATATTAGGGAGCTGTGGTTACAATGTATTAAATATTAGGGCGCTATGGTTACAATGTATTAAATATTAGGGCGCTGTGGTTACAACGTATTACTCAGTGAACCTTAAGTGGTCAGTAAAGATCACCTGAACATTACTCATCATGTTACACAGAACATCAAGCCTGTGTCCAGAGTGCTCAGTGTGGTCTCATAAACCCACAGTGCACACAGAGAGTTCCGGTTAAAGAACTTGCCCTCTATTGTTAGCAGTGGGGAGAGCTGGATGCCAAGTTTCCCCCCTTTGCTCCCCTCACACTTGTCTGAGTTTTGAGTTATGTGTAAATTGCTTTCAAAATAAGGAATTCTTCCCCTAAAAGTTACCTTTTATGAAACTTTTGAGTGAAAGCACAATTATTCTAATTATATTGTTCTCAGACAGAAGTACTATTTTCTATACCTTTAGTTGGACACTCTTGTGACACCTTTTTCTTTCCTTTATATGATAAACTCCTGTATTTTCTCTTCCACTGGAGTCTTAATTCCTCAGAGAAACAACAGATTTACTCCACTTTCAATTACCAATGCAGAAGTTCTACCTACACATGGAACACATTTCAAGTTATACAAAGTTATACGAGTATTGCCGGGGACTAAATCTAAAAGGGAAGCTAGTCTACTCATTGAAGAAGTTGCTGTAAGAATGCACATCCAGGCCAATAGAAACAGCCTCAGAAGAGGAACCTGGAAAAATAAGAATGTGTTCTGCAGCAACAATTCTAGTGAAGGAGAAAAGAAGAGAATGGTAATCCATGCTAGCCTGGGACAACGCATTCAATTCTAGCTTCACATCATACAACACAATAATCATCCGTTAAACATGAGTTAAGTGATTAAAAATCAAACTGGAAAAACTTCAAAGAGAGGATAAGAAACATTTGTTACAACACAGAGAAATTTTAGACTGCAGAAATGGAATAAATTACCAAAGGAAGAGACTGCTATAAACAAACATCACAAAACATATGCATAATTTCATACAACACTGATATGAGCAAAACAGCAGAGGAAAAAAGTGGGTAAGGTCAGTAGACAGGCAGCAAGTCACTCCTTTGATGTTTGAAGATACATTTGCATTAACAAAAGCACCAAGATGCCAATAGTTCTGTAAACACAGGACCAGGCCTTTCACAACTCTTCTAACTGTACTGAATACCCACACCCATACACTGAACAATACTAATGAAGATACCAGGTTTTTCTGCCTGTCCAATATTTTGTTTTACAATATAGTCAATGCTAAGTAAAATGAAATACATGATAGCATAGACTATTTATTATTCTGGGGAGTGCGTCAAGGGATTTAATCTTTCTGGACAGAGATTTGGAAATCAGCACAGCACTAACAATGATTCCATTCTTCCGAAGAAATTTTCACTTAAGGAAACAAACTAACCCAGAAAACAAAACAAAACAAACAAAAAATCAAAACAAAAAACAAAAACATGAACAAACATGTTCACTGCAATACCCTTTGTAAGATAAAAGCAATAGAAATACTCCCATATCTAGGTAATTATTAAGAAAATTAGGATATACCCAAATAAAATGGTTGTAATCTATGACTACAACGAAGTTCTTCAACGTCAAGAGAAATTCTTATAAACCTGACAGTGGTGGGTAGAGGTTCAGTAACTACTGACTGTTTTAGAAAGAAGACAAGGATGAAGTGAGAGGAGGAGGAGAAGAAGGTGGCAAGTGTCCTTATATGAAATGATGTCAGAGCAATTTTAAATTATTAAAATTTTTAAGTAAAAGCATTTTGAAATATCTAGAGGAAATTTGTTAAATTCACAGAAGTTTACTTTTGAAATGCAGGACTTATTTGTATTCATTTACTTTTGGCTCTCTCCCTGTGACTTTCATACTTTGACAAATAATAGCAACTGTGATCAGAAAAAAAAATGAAGTTTATTGTAACTGCCATCTTATTTTGCATCTGTTAGACAATCACATGTCGGGCAGCCATTGCCTGGGCAAAAAATTCTCCTCTTTCAATTGAAGAAGTGCAAGTTGAGCCACCGAAGTCTGGAGAAGTTCGTATTAAGGTAAGCTTAAGTCAGCCAGCCTTCACTTTTCAAGATAAAAGAAAATAATGAATGCTACACCTTAAAAATAGATGTAGGGGCTGAAGAGATGGCTCAGCAGCTAGGAGCACTGGCTGCTCTTCCCGTGGACCTAGGTTCTGCTCCCAGCACCTACAAATGGCAGCTATTTGTAACTCCAGCTTCAAGAGAACCAATGCCCATGCTGGCCCCCACAGACACAGTATGCATATGGTCCAACAGCCAACAGTGCAGGTCAAACACATAGACACATAACATAAATCAATCTGTTTAAAAACATGGGTAGGCATAGACATGTACAAATGACAAGCATTTTTGCATATCACTCTCCCCACCTTTCTTAATAAAACAAAAAGATTTTAAAGTAAATAAAGAAGATCGTTGAATAATTAGAGCTAGTTGCTTGTTTGAGACAGAATCTCAATATACAGCTCAGGGTGTCCTCAAACTCACAATCCTCCTGCCTCAGCCTCCTGAGACTTCACGCTGTAAGCACATGCCACCACAGTCCAGGACAATTCCTTTTTTAAAAAAAGATTTATTCTTTAGTTTATCACTTAATTGTCAGTCTAAAAAATATGCTTATATATGCATGTCTATATGTGGGTATGTGCACATATTCTTAATAACTTTAAGCATTGGCAAACATGTTACCTAGGATCATTGCTACAGTAACTCTAACTTAAACTGTGTATTGTTATAGGCCTATGTATTTTTCAGTGTTATCCAAAAGGCTTTTTTTTTTCCAGTCTCAGTGTCTTTTTTCATTGCCCTGCTCTCATGATTTAAGCCTACACACTGTATTAGCCTCTAAAACCCGTCTGGAAAAAGACACTGGGAGGCAACTTCATCTTCCAGAAATAATGAGGACTGAAAGATTCATGGTTTCCAAAACTCAGCAGATACTGCACAGAGCTTAGACAATGTCTAGAAAAGCAGGCTCACCAAAACTCCCTCACCACTTTCCAGTCAAATGTTTAACCTGTCATCTCAAATTCCACAAGGCCATTTAGTATTAAAGATTGGGGATATGTTGACTAGACTCCAACAGCCTGTGGTGTTAATTTTCTCTCACCATTACTAGATACCTAAGATAATTAACTTAGAAAGACAAAAGGATCACTCTGGGTTACAGAGCGTTCAGCCCAGGATCTGTTATTCCTCATTGTGTTTAATCTGGGATGAGGGCATCTCAGCTCATCTCAGCAGAAGTGCCCAGCTCAGCAAACCCACTCATGTCGCAGCCAGAGGGCAAAGGGACAATTCTCTTCAGAGGCATTCACCCAGTGATCCAACAGTCCCCAGCTAGGCCTCCTGCCTGAAAGTCTCAGCCCCTCTCAGAGTATCTGGGGCCAGCCCTTTATCACATGGGCCACCAGACCAATATGTTTAACCACACGATAACACACATTAAATTCACCTGTTTATTTTACTTTTACACAGGAAATTCAATACTAGATACATGGAGTACAACAACTTCAAAAAGGTACATAACTCTTGCCCATAACAGCTCAACAGCGTAGGGCAAGATTCGGAATGGAGGTCAGGGGTTACAAGAGGAACAGAGAAAAAACAAACAAACAAACAAGCAACAAGCAACAATTTAATGTGTTGGCAAGATACCAGGAAAGAAAGAAAGAAAGAAAGAAAGAAAGAAAGAAAGAAAGAAAGAAAGAAAGAAAGAAAGAAAGAGAGAGAGAGAGACAGAGAGACAGAGAGAGACAGACAGACAGACAGACAGACAGACAGACAGACAAGAAGGTTCAGTGAGTATTACTGCTAATCCAGAGGACCTGAGTTCAGTTCCTAGCACCTAGGTTTAGTGTCTCAAAATCGCCTATAACTCCAGCTCCAGGGGATTCCACTCCGTTTTCTGGCCTTCACAGGCAGACATATTTGTATGCACATATCTCTACACAGATAACGCATGCACACATATGGTTAAAAATAAAGCTCTTGGGGGCTGGAGAGATGGCTCAGCAGTTAAGAGCACTGACTGCTCTTCCAGAGGCCCTGAGTTCAAATCCCAGCAACTACATGGTGGCTCAAAACCGTCTGTAATGGGATCCTATGCACTCTTCTAGTGTGTGTCTAAAGAGGACAGCTCCAGTATATATATATATATATATATATATATATATATGTATATATGTATATATATATATATATATAATCTTTTTAAAATGATTTAAAAATAAAACTAGGAATTTTTAAATACTAAAAAATAAATCTTGGAGGGAAAGAGAGAAACAAAAGGGCAGATGAAGGATGGAAGGCAAAAGAGAAAACTAAGGAACTCCCACTGGTAAATTACCAACACCGTGGCCAGCAAGTGTGAGAGAGACGCTGAGAGAAAAATGAGCGTGACAGGTGTGGCAGGGCACATGGTTCAATAGTGTCCTTGTGTTCCTCACAAACCCGGGCAGTACTCCGTGCATACTCTTGTGTTGAGCGCAGTTGAGTCCCCAATGCTTCCTAGTTACCTGGTTGCTGCTCTTAGGCTGCTATCCTCCTAACTCATAATGACTATAAACAAGATCAGTCATAGACTGCCCCACCAGGTCAGAGACTTCAGCATCAAGCAGGAAGCATTATCACATTGAACCCTGGATATAAATCTAAGCTAGTGACTGGATATGCCCTGTATACCCTTCTAGCTTCTTCTAGGAACCATGGTCACAGACAATCACATATTCTCATTTGCTGTACACAACAAACTTACAGGGACATGGAGTCTCCTCTGTATATAAAAAGCATTTCCAGCCTTTGGTAGTATCTTGAAGCCATTTTAACACAGTGAGGACCCAAAACCTGGGCATTTCTCTCTGGCACATCTTTTCTCCCACTTGCTGAATGCAGACCTGGCTTTTCCCGGTGTCCTAGCCAACACTTCCAGCAGATGACAGAAACCCACGGACTGCTTTTCTGCATTCTTCTAGGACCTGGAAGACATAGGCTTTTGTGGATATGACACTTCATTTGGAAGGGCTAATATAGATGGGTTAGGCAAACCAGAGACAAGAGATCTTAAGTAATTATCTAAGAAGTTTTCAAATTTCCCAGGGACAGTTAAATATTGCAATACTAGCTTATTTAACTTACCCTTATTTTACAATATTGTCTCTTCCCCCACTCCTATTATGTAGCCCTGGCTGGCCTAGAACTCTTTATGTAGACCAGGCTGGCCTTGTACTCATAAAAGATCTGCCTGCCTCTGCCTTCCAAATGCTAAAGATACCCTGGCTATAATGGAACTCACTCTGTAGATCAGGCTGGCCTCAAACTGAGATCCACCTGCCTCTGCCTCCCAAGTGCTGAGATTAAAGGTGTGCGCCATATGCCCAAAGAAAGCCTTAAAGAACCTTTTAATGTACAAGTTTAAAATTTTGAAAATTGATTTACCCAAAGCATTGAACTTCACAATATTGTACCTAAACTTCTATGTTTCTTGATAATGGTGGCTATTATTAATATTTCCCCAAATGAAAACAAAACCTTTTTGTTTCAAAAAATCTTTATTGCATGAATAATATAGACTATATTTTAAAAGACTTAAGTTAATACAAGGTCTGAGCATGAAGCTATGTGACATTGGAGAAGTCATTCTAAGCCTCTGGGTACCCCTTCTCCCATACCTAGATTGCGGGTAAGTCTTTCTCTGAACTTAGTGTCAACCATAATAAAAGAAGCAATAATAAATTAGCAGTGGTCAGTCCAAAGATGCAGCTTATTGGGAGAAAGGGCTTCAGGGCCATGTTCTGGCTTCAAGGTTGCAGGGGCGGGATGTTACACAGAAACAATGCAGTATACGGACATGAAAAGAGGGAGCCTTTAACAGAAACAATCCGCTAAATGGAAACATGATGGAGACATAAAGGGGAGAGATTTCTCTTTAGAGCCTGAAGCGACACTTCATCAAAAGTAAAAATGAGAGAGCTTGGAAGAGAAACAAAGAGCAACCATGACAGGAATGGCAGGGAGGCCAGAGCTGCCCCACAGGGAGCAGTCTTTAGGGTACTCCCCAAGCAAAGACCCCTGAGAAATCTCTGTGCCAATCCCCCTAACAAAGCAAAAATCTGGCTTCTATAAGTCTCGGGGTAAGGGGGGCTGATGAGGAGTTTTATATCACATGATTTGGTTCAACATGGTGGACAAGACAGAGAACACAGAAGGACTGTGGTCTCTACACTCAGTCACAGCACGGGCTGCCTCTTACCTCTGTCACAGAGAGAGATGCAGGGAGGCACAGGCAGGGTCTCTGCAGGCAGTGGGGTCTGCCCTTTTGAAAGGGATCTCTCTTTTACTGGCAGGTTTTGTTTTAACACCTGAGTGTTGTTTTAGAGACAAGTGAGGTCATTTGTATCAAACAAAATTAAACTGAACATTCAGCCACAAAGGCAGGAGGAGTTTGAGGCCAGCCTGGTCTACAAAGTGAGTTCCAGGACAGCCAAGGCTATACAGAGAAACCCTGTCTCCAAAAAACTTAAAGCAGTTGCCTTTTGGTCACTGAATTTCTATGCAGATGATCTCGTCAGGGATCTGTGGTTCTGATGATCACGTGCTGAAAGGAGAACTCGTGGTGAACTTTCCTTTAATTCCGGGTCATGAAGGAGCGGGAATTGTGGAGAGTGTTGGTGATGGAGTTTGCTCCATGAAACCAGGTAGGAAATGGGAAACTTGCGATCCACGGAGGAGGTGCTCTGCCTGCACTATTGGTATAGACAGCAGAAAAACAAGTTAGGTTTGCCTCTAGGTTCTTCTAGTTGACGAGGTATCATGTCATCAAATGAGGCCAGTAATCCAAAGAGCCACCATCGCTGTCACCTCTTTTCTGATAAATATACGGTGTGGAGAACAGTTCCCGGGTCTCTACCCAAAGCCAACTACCGATTGATATAAGAGCAGAGACCCTCTAAACAGGTTGAAAGATCCTTAGGCTTAAGACCTTCTTATGTTTTGATTTCCCCAGAATGTTTTAGATTAGTGTTCATTCCAAAGTTGGAGCTTTTGACGATTGAGTGAATGTTTTAGTCAACTAGAACGCACTGCTTGGAAGTCACAGGGCAGGATGATGGCTCCATGTCAGTGAGTCTTTCCCAGCTGTATCTTCAAGGATCTTGACGTTACTATTCTTAGCATGCCCACAACAATCGCAGTGAATGAGCAATTGCTCATCGATTATGGCGACTTAGAAACACCATAACTTGGGACCAGCCGCAGATTGAGAACTTAAGAAAATGCATAGCAAGGCCATTCATGGCCGTCAAGTGTATTCACAAAAAAATGGATAGCAATTATGAGATGCCTACTGTGGATCGAGGAAAAAGCACAAGAGTAAAGGGCTGAACATGCATCTCCCGGAAGGTGGTTTAAATGGGAGAGTTTATAGTCTACCTGCTCTTCAGCCAGATAGATGCAATGGGGGATTTTGTGGGAGCCAATCATGAACACCAAAGGAAAAGGATAGTTAGAACCTCTTCCGGAGATCTCGCATCTAGAAACCTGTAGAGTCAATAAAGGTAAGATGTGCTTTACCTAAACTTAAAGAGATTTTTAATGCCATCTTAAGGAACTCTCCTACACTATAAGCCTGGCTAAGGGCGCCGTGCAGAGATGTCACGGTCGACCCTGACCGAGTCTTCTGTAGTCTGTGAAGATTGAGTAGGTTAAGCTTCTTCCCACCCCCACTCAGTGTGACACTATAAACCTCGGGATGTGAGCTGATCCAAGATTCAAACTTGATCAAGATCCTCTCCAGAGCTCCGTGGCTTTAAAGCTACCTTTCATAGTCATTGTTCCAGGAAGAGTGAGAGACAGAAGCATTTTCCCCCCTGAAGTCGATACAGCTCAGAATTCCAGTGAGAACCAGTGTGGAGGCCTGCTGAATATCAGTGTGGACCCGGGCGGGGGTGGGGGTGGTTTGGAGGGGGCGCAGTGTCGGTGGGAAGACTCAGGAGGAAGCTCTGAGAAGGCTGGGTCACTGTGAACAGGCTACAACCAGCAAGGGGATGGATTTGTCTTTTTGACGACTGCATTTTTTAAAAAAGATTTATTTATTGATTATATGTAAGTACACTGTAGCTGTACAACGGATGGTTGTGAGCCACCATGTGGTTGCTGGGATTTGAACTCTGGACCTTCGGAAGAGCAGCCGGGTGCTCTTACCCACTGAGCCATCTCACCAGCCAGACGGATTTGTCTTTTTAATGGAAAGCAAAAGAATTAAACCAGATGACTCTGAGGCTCCTTCCTGGTTGTATTCTATTTTCTAAGCAGTCCTACAGCTATCTACCCAGCAGGCAATGTCTCCTCATCTTTAACAATTGATAAGGATCCGAAAAGAGGTAAAAAGACCTATGCTTTAAAATAACGCAAGACGTCACCCTGGCTGCTGTCATCTGTCCGTAGCATGTTTTCAAGAGAATGGGTAAGATTTTATTGTATTTTTATTCCATCAATAATTTGAAATGTATTGGTTCCTCTTTCCCCTCCCCCACAGGAGATAAAGTCCTCATCCTCATTATTCCACAGTGTAGAGAATGTGACGCCTGCTTGCACCCCAAAGGAAATTTCTGCTACAAGCAAGAGTTAGTAGATTTGTTCCTAGTCCTTTGATCAAATGGCTCACATGGAATGTGCCTAATAGTGACCACTTCTTTCTTTTCAAATCCTCATGATTGTGCCTGTACGTGGGTGTCCGTCTGCGCCTCTGTGGAGCAGTGTTCTGCCTTGTTCTGGGGTGATGCTCGACGGGACCTCCCGGTTTTCCTGCCGAGGACAGAAGATTTATCACTCGTTCCGAACAAGCTCATTCACAGAGTACACTGTGGTGCCCGAGATCGCCGCGGTAAAAATTGATGACGCAGCTCCTATGGATAAAGTTTGTCTCATAAGCTGTGGCTTCCCTACTGGCTACGGGGCTGCTGTTAACTCTGCCAAGGTGAGCATGGTATTTGCTGTTAGTTCACAAAGCTGGCCGGACTGGCATTGCTGCTTAAACAGAAACGTAAACTGGCATCCCTCAGAAACCTCATAATGCGGGTTTCTGTTCATCAGGAAACCAGTGATGTCCCTTTTTCGTCCCCAGTAGCAAAGCGTATCTCGTTCCTTATTGACCCAAACAGCCTGTATCATTTTAAATTCCCCACACTAACTCCTGCCTCTTTTAGCCCCCATCTACCTCCCCTAGAAACCTACCCCAAAAAAACCTACAAGGCTTTTGCCACTTTGGCTGCCCTCCAGCCCCCAATAAACCTCTTTCTACACATGGAGTATTCTAGTTCAGCCGTTTGACAGCATCTCACTTAAATTTGTGTTATCCATATATTACAGTTATTTGCACATGGGGCAGTGGCGGGAGGTGGAGGTGGAGATGGGATGGGGAGTGGGGACTAGGCTGAACCTGTCCAAATGATCAAAGTAGCATACCTAGGTTTCGAAAAGCTCACTATTTTTTTTTTACTCGCTGTTATTTTTTTTTTTATCTGCCTATGCCCAGCTTTGAAAACTAATACAAACACATTTTATGAATCTGTAGGTCACCCCTGGCTCTACCTGTGTGGTTTTTGGACTCGGAGGGGTCGGCTCAGCTATTGTCATGGGCTGCAAAGCCTCTGGTGCATCTAGAATCATCGGGGTTGACATCAATGAGGAGAAGTTTCCTCGGGCAAGAGCCTTGGGGGTCACCGACTGTCTCAACCCTAACAAGCTGGAGAAGCCTGTGCAGGAGGTTGTGATGGAAATGACGGGTGTCGGTGTTGACTTTGCCTTTGAGGCCATTGGACTGGTTGATACCATGGTGTGTTTACTGGGCACAGTGGGGATGGGGGGCATGCATAATTTTAAACTCTCTGTGCCCCAGATGAAAAATGGAATATAAATTCACTCCACAGCCTTATTTTATTATACAAAAACACTGTGTATGAAGAGATACAACTTTTTTTTTTTTTTTTTTTTTTTGAGACAGGGTTTCTCTGTATGGCCCTGGCTGTTCTGGAACTCACTCTGTAAACCAGGCTGGCCTCGAACTCAGAAATCCGCCTGCCTCTGCCTCTCAAGTGCTTAAAGGGATTAAAGGTGTGAGCCACCACAGCCCGGTTATTGTATACCAAATTTTTAAACACGCAAAGAGCCATAAGATCAGTAATTCTCTTTTCTCAATTCTAGTTACTTATACCTGAATAAGATCATTATTGGATTCACGTATATTTATCTCCGTGTTCTAACAAAATTTGAGAAACTGTCAATTCCTATACCTCCACGTGTCAAGTTCTATGGCTACAGGAATTGATGAACTAGGTGCCATTCCTCTGGATCAGATGGTTTAAAGAAGAGAATGTATACACTCATTACATTGAAATGTGTGGCTAATTCCTAGGTCTAAGACTGAAGAACGTTAGTGTAGGAATGTAGGTGACTGAAAAGAGGCCAATACAGTAAAATTTGAGGGAAAGAGAAAGAAAACTGAGGTAAGAAGGCAATAAATTTAAAAAAAATGTGTGCCTATGGATCACTGGAAAATTCATTTTTTGAAAAAGTGAAGCTTCCCTAAATTTCATCTATACTTACTATGCTCTATTCTGTTTTGTTTTAGCAGAAATTAACTGAGCAGTAAAGCATAGCAAAGAGTCAGACAAACAGAATGCATGGCCTTCACAGCAGTTGATTGAACATGCCTTTTATTCTTGTACACTGGTGTTGCTCTGGGGGTCTTAGGGATGATAAATGATTCAATACATAGAGCAACCCTGCAAGGAAACAGTGAGCAAGAAGTTAAAGAGATTGCCCGAGTCCCACAAGTTGCAGAGTTGGCATCTTTTATTTCTATGCTGTGCTGATTCTCTGAGGAGACCCCACGACCCCAGTGGCGAATGGAGTTGAATTTGAAGTAGCATCTATCCAAGAGAAATTCAAAGTCCAGAGTATCCAGGACTCTTTCCCTTTGTGGGCAGCTGGTATGAGCACATAGGGTGTGCTAGCCGTTATCATTGTTTTCTCAGGTTGCTGCTTGGAACTCCTGCAACAACAGCTATGGCGTCTGTCTGATCGCTGGGCTCGCTCCATCAGATGCACAGTTATCCCTTGAAGCACCCAAGATTTTGTCTGGGAAAACCCTGAAGGGCGTGTGTCTGGGAGGTAGGTGGGGGAATAGAAAGGTGTGGTCACTTAGCTTCTCCCTTCAGGGGACCAGATATCTAGGGTAAATGTGTCCAAATACTCCTCCTGAAATGAGTGTAACAGTCTTCAAATTACATTTTTTTTTAATTTGGAGGATGCTGTAGTATGATATAGGCATGTGTATGGATTCATGTGTCTGTGTGTGTATGCAGGTTCATGTATGATCATATATGTATAAGGTTGTGTAAGCATGACTATATGAGTGTACATGTGAAGGCCAGAGTTTGATATCAGACGTCTTCCTCTGTCTTGATTATTTTTGGACACATCGTCCCTCACTATGCCTGGAGTTCAGCAATTGACCAGTGAGTCCCAGGAATCCTCCTGTCTCCGCTTTCCTATGCTAAGATTACATAACTACCATGCCTGCCTGCTTACTCTAGGTGCCGGGGACATGAATTCATGGAAAGCACTTTACCAAACAAGCCATTTTCCCAAAACATCAAATTAATTTTAATTAGCGAAATAAAACACTGGAGGTGTTGAGGATTATCATTGTTCTCCTAGAGAAATATTTTTGTGACAATTAGAATCACTTAATCAATATTGGTTCTGCATTGATGGCTTCAAAGTTTATTGTGCTATTTTACTAGTAATGTCTCAGTGTCTTAAGTGTTGTTGTACGCATTTAAACTGGTATTTTTAAACAGATGTGTCTATAGTTCCAGAAAGAAAAAAAAAACCTTATTTCTGATCAATATTGATCAGATGATTTGAAAAACTAACACGTGCATTTCTACCCATGTATCTAGTGGTATGTGTCAATGCCACTGCCATGCGTGTGGGCAGAGAGGGCTCTCGTGCAATCCCCATGTACGTAGATAAAGTCTACATGTCATTCCTAGCATGTGGATATAGCAGATTCTCCATACATCTCCATGCACGTGAATGAAGAGGACCCTGTGCCAGTTCTAAGCGTGTGGATAAAGAACATCCCATGCCATCCCTAAGCATGTAAGAGGAGATGGTCTCGTAATGGTAATCCCAGTGTGGGTTGATAAGGTTTAAAAGACTGCTTTTCAGTTCAGGAATATGAACATTGACCCAGATTTTACTTAAAAGACGACTAAGTAACAGAACTGTCTATGGTAGCCACATTTAAACAACATTTGTCACCCAATGGCTTCTCGGGAACAAATGCTTTCTCTTTCATGATCAAATGATAAGATGGGTATCTTACCATCTATCATGATTCACTGATTTTTTTTTTATTCTTTTGGTTGGTTGATACTTCTCATTTTCATTACGTTTATTTTATGATTACTTCTGTGTTTGAGTGTGTGTGTGTGTGTGTGTGTGTGTGTGTGTATGCCAGGACACACACAAGGAAATCAGAGGATGACTTGCTGAAGTTGGTTCTCTCCTCCCGGCACGTGGATCCCAAAGATCTAGTCAGGTTGTCATGTTTCTACACAAATGCCATTGCCCACTGAACCATCTCAATAGCCTGGTTGGTCTTGGGTCTTATTATTAATAGTATATTAATAATATATAAAAATAATAAACTTTTTGTTTTGCAGATTATAAAACCAGAGACTGCATACCCCAAATAGTGACTGATTATCTCCAAAATAAGATTAATATAGATCCTTTAGTGACTTATCAGCTGCCTTTTAACCAGCTCCATGAAGCCTTGGAGCTGTTTCATTCAGGAAAAGCGTGAGTTTTGTTCAATGGTGTCCTACATTCTGAGGAAATGACTAGTCAGATATTTCATTAAGTGGGGGCGGGGTATGAACTTGAACCCTTAGTATCTTTTACACACATCTACCTGCTTCCTGATGTCATTAACATAGGAAAAGGCTTACCTACAGGGCATCTGTTTAGGAGACATCTACACAACCAACTTCAGAATTTCAGAAGGATACTAAAGATAATGGATTTTTCCACACTGGTCAATAGTGTATATTTTCCTGGTTAGAGAAATTACCTAAAACAACTTATTTGAATTTCTGGAGTCAGGAATCTTGCAAGAAGTCTAACAATGGCTTGAGACTCCTGCTAAGGGCACAAATTCTTACACATCTTTTCTGAATGATGCTCAATCCACATATCGGCACAGCTGCAGGTCCGCTTCATTTGCTCCTTCAGTACTAATCTGCTTACATGTTCTTTTAATGCTCAAGAATTGATGGCAGACTTGTGTGAGAGATTTCCTGGGGACTTGTATTAGACACACACACACACACACACACACACACCCCTACTCACCCCAGAAAGGGAACATTTTTATTGTGGTTCCTAACAGGGGCACAGGGTTATTCACAGGAACAGGGATGACTCTCAAGCAGCTGCATCACAGAGAAGCCCCCTCAGCATGGGTGATGATCCACAAGGACTGCATCCCTGCAGCCCTCTGCATTGGCTACAAATAGTTCTAACTGTCCCAGGGTCTATAGCTGGGCTGGTTAGACTCCTCTTGAACAACTGCTCACTGTTTCTATAGCAGGGCTACAGAATCACGCAAGCAGGCTTCAGCTTTCCCTGACTCTGTGTGGCTTGTCTGCCTCCTAACTTTCCTGCATCTTTTTTCTCCCTCTGGGAACAAATGTTTCAATTTGGAGACAACTGACCATCAATTGTCTTCCAGGAGTGCTACAAGTGTTGCAGAGTCAGTGTAGAGCAAGTTACAAACAGTAAAGAACCAATCAAAGCTGCCCTGAAAGTGCTTTTCTTGTTGTGCTTTTCTTGTTTCACCTTGAAGCAGGTCTCTAGTTCATCACACGTTCCCACCCAACCCTGCCTGCATACTTCATTTGCTTAATTTTTTAAATGAAAACCTTCACATGTTTGCCCTATTTTTCTTTGTCAAATTTTCATTGAGTATGTCTACCCATTGAAATAAAGAACAAAGCTCCAGAAAAACTTATCTGAAGTGTTGAAATTATTATTACGTATGGGGAAAGGCATCCATCAGGCAGTAGGCATATTGCAGGGTGAAAGGAACCAAAGAAAGCCATCTTTTTCTTTCTGGTCCAGACATTAGGCATGATGCTACAGCAGCCGAATGTTGATGGGAAGGTTCAGTGAGCTCCCGGGGCTCTCCGGTGGTTGTGTGGCCACAAGGAAAGGTGCTAGAAGAGGGTGCCTCCTTTTCTCTATGTGCTGGACTCCAACCCAGACCCTGTCCAGATGCTAATGTCTTACTTGGGTGAACTAGAGCAATAGTTGAATCGAGGTGGGAACAGGTGGGCATTGAGAGTCCTTAGGGTGCCGCATGCAACCGCTTTGCTGACGTCACGCTTCCCAGGCATCTCATGATTATGTAGGGTGCCGCATGCAACCGCTTTGCTGACGTCACACTTCCCAGGCATCTCATGATTATGTAGGGTGCCACATGCAACCGCTTTGCTGACGTCACGCTTCCCAGGCATCTCATGATTATGCTTTTCTATTTCAGCATCCGTTGTGTTCTGCTCTTCTGAGATCTCAGTGATAAAGAAGAGCTCGGGAGCAACCAGAAGGGCTTTCCTTCCTTCCTGTTTCACCTCCCTGAGCAGCGGGAAGAGACAGAAACAGAGTGCAGCTGTTCTCCTGAAACGAGGACTTCTAGACCATACTGATAATAAAATAAGTTGGAAGAACGAGTGTTGTGTAACTCACAATATGTGACCTTAAAAAAAGAAATGATGGCATCTTATTCATGATAGTATTGATCATGTCCACAACCCAACTGATGTCCGCCATAAGTACATGAAAGCAGTCTTCGCGTCCCGTCTTCTAGGTGCCTATATACGTGCAAACTTCCCAGCACCTTTCACCCCACTCTTGAGTTGATGTGCTGATGTTGCAGATTTGCCGTTGTGCTGTGGAGCCATCATTAGTGAGAGGCATGCTCGGATGCAGTGAGTCATCTTCTATCCCTCAGCATCAATCACTGCTTTTACTCACCGAGTAGTGAAGCATGGCTCCCAGCTGCCTGTTTGGGAAATTTTAAAACTTGCAGTTAAGGGAGAAGGTACAGGATCTTCTCAGAGGAACATAGCCACATCTCTAGCTCCTCCCCACCCCACCCCCATTTCTATCAAGCCTTTTTTCCTCACCAAATCCAGTGTAGTCATCTCATTTGGAATTGAGAGACTCAAAAGAAAGAGAATGAGGCTTAGCTCTTTTTTTTTTTTTTTTGGGTAAACTTTTTATTGATTCTTTGTGAGTTTCACATCATGCACACCAGTCCCAATCATGTCCCTGTCCCCTCATATCTGTCCTCTGCCCTTGAAATCTCCCCTGCAAAAGAAATTAAACACACACACACATGGACACACATGAACATCATTAAAAAAACATCTCATTGTGGAAGTTGTAGTGTGTCATAGTGTGTCCCACAGTATATCCCTCTGTCTATACATCTTTACTTGCAAATGTCATTGCAATGAGTCATTGGTCTGGTATGAGTTCTCTGGCTTCTATGACACCATCAATATTGGATCCTCATCAGAGCTGTGGCATGGAGGTCCTGCAACTTTAGATCAGCAGGCCTGGCCCTTTTATGACTCACAGATGATATAGATTTGGGGGTGAGCCAACTGAGAGCCCTAGATCTGGGCCAGGGCGGTAGCCGAGCTGCTCAAGGCAACAGCTCTCCTTACTTGTACCACCAGGGCAAGCTCTCCAACACTTCTCTGCCTAGGTCACCCAATGTCACCACTGGGCAGAAGGCAGGGTCAGCTCTCCTGCTCTCAAGCCCTAAGGGCTTGCTTACCTGCACCCATGCCTCCAGAGCCAGCTCCACTGTGCTGCCTGGTCAAGGTGCAGGGCTACTCTTCCAGGGCTGCCACTGTTGAGGGGTTGGGAGAGCTCTCCAGCTCCCACACCCTCAGGCAGGCTCACCCATGCCTTTGCCATCAGGACTGGCTCCACGGTGTTGCTCCAGTGAGTTGCAGGGCCTGTGTTCCCAAGTGTTATAACCTGTGAGGGGCAGGGCTAGCTCTCCTGCTCTCATGACCTTGGGCCCAGGCCCATGGACCACCACGGGTGGTGAGGGGCAGGTGGGGAGTGCATTATCCCTGCACCAATTCCACCTCACAGCAGACAAGTGATGGGATGAGCCCGCCCATGCTCATACTCTCAGCAGCTCGCCCATGCTCATACTCTCAGCGACCCGCCCATGTTCATACTCACCCATGCTCATACTCTCAGCGGCTCACCCACGCCCTCTCCACCAGGGCCAGTTCCACTGTGCTGCCCCAGTAGGTGCTTAGCTCTTCTCATTCATGGCTTTTCCCTCATACTGTCTATCTTTACCTTCACTCATTAAAACTCACCCAATCCTTTGGCTTTTGAAACACAAGTCCACAAGGAAAAGTCCTCTTACATTTTTCCTTCACTCTGCTGTAACTCTGCTAGTTTTAAATTGGAATCCACTATTTTGTAGATACAGGGAACTATGTGTAATGTTGCACTTTTAACTTTTCAAAACAGCGTTTTGAAATTGTATTTTTAGGTTTTTAAATTCAGTTTGGTTTCCGGGATACGGTGACTCTTCAGGAAAGAGATATGGAATGAATAGACCACCTCCTTCTAACACCCCCAGACTCTGGCCAAGGTAGAACCAGAGACATGTGGACTGAAACATCTCTGCTTTCTTCAAAGGCCCAGCATGCTGACATCCAGGAACATTTCAAATTAGCCAAGAAAGAAAACTGTCCACTTTCCAGGAATTCAGAATTAATTGTCACCATAGATCAGAGGGAAAGAAACTTAATTCCCAAAAGCCTGTTTTATACACTGTAACTGAGATGCTAAAGTATGTGTAATGTAAATCTCTGATGTCTTCTGACTGAAAACTTGTGTGTTGTAGGATAACCCAAATTCTTTTTCTTAATTCAGTATGCAGGTACTGCCATCTCTCCTTGGTTTTGTTTTGTTTTGTTTTCGCTTCCAAATATTTACACTGAAAGTGTTGCTGTCTTTCATAAGTCTGTTCCTCTACCTTCAGCTCCCAATCAAAACCCACAGAAGACAGTGAGTAGTAAATTCACCTGTCATATTTGCCTTTCCAATGCCAGTAATGATCATGAATTCAGCTCTCAGCGGGGTGGTATTAATCAATTGAATAAAAAATTAAAGAATTTATACAAGTGACTAGACAACTCTTCTTCTTCTTCTTCTTCTTCTTCTTCTTCTTCTTCTTCTTCTTCTTCTTCTTCTTCTTCTTCTTCTTCTTCTTCTTCTGAACTGGAGGGAATAATTAAGACAAGAGAATGGGGGCAGAGAGTCAGGTCCAGAGAGCCTTACACACAAAGGCTGCGAAATTAGCCCATGAGAAATGCTTCTTTGCAGAGAGGAAGGCTGGAAATCCCGAGCTAAGGCTGACTAGACTTGGCTGGAGCCACTGGGGCAGGCGCAAAGGTGCTCCACTGTATTGGCCTGGAGCTTGTTTCATTAAAATCCACATCTGGGAGAAAATCTAAAATGCTAATAAGGAACAAAGTTGCAAGACATCACATATAGAACTAACTAGACACGGCAGCTTCAACACATAGAACGAGCTGATGAAGGCGCAGTTATGCAAACAATCTGTAAAACCTGCTCTGTGCGTCAGAGGGAAAAGCCCCTGCATTTGTGCTGCCACTGCTGTTTTTCACTCTGGCCTCCTGCTCCACTGGAAATGGGTGTTTTCCTAATACGCTTCCATTTCTGCTCTATCCACAGGTCTCTGTTCAGTTCCTCATTCTGGGACACAAGACCGTGAAACTCTTTCAGAGGTGCCCATAGAACCCCGATAGCCGCCTATGTCAGTTGGTGAACTAGACAAAAGGTTAGGTTTTAGTTTTCTGAACTCTTAACCTTTTATCTCATTCTAGGGTGCCTGAGAGTAGCCACTCCAAATTGTGAACAAGGTTAGGCTACACACTGTTAGGGGAACATCCGCCCTTGAAGAGTCTGGTGACTAATCTAGGTGTGAGATAAGATCAGGTGCCCCAGAGGCAAGAAAACACTTCTGCTTCCAAACGCACATTGTAAAATCACACCTGCCCACATGCCACAGCAGGTCCTCAAAGACTACCAACCTCAAAGAACTCTTCCTTCTGTGCTCTCTGTCCCAATGCGCATGCCTTCCTCTGCTCTGTCCCAATGCGCATGCCTTCCTCTGGCTGCCCCTCCCCTTCCTCCCCCTCCTCTTCCTCTTATATCCCCTCAAGAGGATGACAGACTTGGGCACAAAGAAGGAAGGAGGCTATTTGGGTTCTCAATGCTGCTCAGAGGCCAAGAGCTCAGGCCTCAGTCTCTGGGTAGCACAGCTACAGAAGAAATCTGGTGTCTCAAGAGGTGGTCACGATAACTGGGTCTCAGCAGTGATCCCAGATCTGGGGCCATTGCACTGCCTTTACCCTGGGCTCCCCTGATTTGGAGACTCACTCACTGTTCCACATTCTCAGCCCTCCTCCTTGACTTTGTTGGGGACCTCCCCACTGTTTTTATGTCCCTTCACTTTATTTTCAGTTGCTGTATCATTAGTAGATACGGGGTTCAAGAAAAACAAACTAACCCGATTATTTGTTCTTTTAATTTGTCTTTGGGGCAGCTGGGAAAAGAACAGAGCCCATTCATTCAGGATGTTATTTAGAGCCTCATGGGAGAAGCCTTCCGAGATAACTAGGAAGTAGTCTCAGAAGATGCCCATAGCAGGGATTTGTTTCCCAGTCTCAAAACCTTACCATACGACATAGTGCCTAGAGAAACGACACGAGTATGACTCAGGATGCACTCAGTTCTCCAGAGGCATTTGTAGCATGATGGATTTTGGGGTTGCCCCAACACACCAGGTTTTCTGGGGGCCTCTGTACATAGATGAGAGGGTCTTCTGCACTCCAGAGGCCCTCAGGTTCTTGTCAATCCCCAAGGAAATTCAATTCCTGGCTCCCTGCTACAGTGTTACCTGAAAAAATTGACTGTGTTTGATCCCAAATAAAGGGTAGAAATACTATAACTCCATCCTGCCACTATTCGGGCTGAGAGGTGAAAGTTTGATCAAAGGATGGAAGAACCAATATTTGGTCTTGCCTATTTGTTACCCTAAGGAAAATCGGGATATGGAAAGAAGCTAGGAGACATGCACCTAGATAGTTTATTCAGAATCCCATAATTTGCTGAGAGCACAGACCCTTTTAGAATAGGAGCCTGGGATTACAACACCACAAGAAGAATCAATGATACAGTATGATGATCAAGAGCTGCCTCCAAAGATAAGATCAAAGAGGTTACACAAGAATGGGAGAGAAACCCTGCTCTATTTCTCAATTGACTAGTTAAGGCCATTAAAGTTTTAAGGTTATCTCAGCTGGCACCACTTGGGCATTTAGCTCTTTAACAGGGAAAGAAGAGAATCTGAACAGCAAGTGTCAGTCACCCCTTGATAAACACACAGAAAGCCTATATATAGCTTTCACCAGGGCCTTCCTTACATCTCAAAGATACACAAGTGTAAGCTTCTATTTTCTTTTTGCTGAACACTATTTAAAATTTTTAAATCATATTTCATATATTGCACTATACATTTCACATTTAACACTATATAAAATGAATTTAAGTACTTTTAATTAACACTATATAAAATGAATTCAAGTACTTTTAAACAGAAAAAAAAGGGTGGAATTTCTTATCTAATGTAATTGTGTCAAGTGTGAGAAACAAATGCCTCCTAATGAGCCCCTCCGTTAGGAGGAACCACCTCAGAATCACTTGACAGTCTGTGGAAAGGCAGTGTCCTCACAGTGCCTGGCATCAGATGCTGCTTCTGCAGCCTCTCATTACTGTACTGTGAAGTGAGAATCCACCCCCAACTTCCTTCAAGGTCAAACTTTGAACTTTGCAAGGAGAATGCTCGCTTGACACAACTTCCCATAATATTATTAGGCAATTGTTTTACTAGCATCCTTGGCGCCTACAAATTGCAATTAAAATTGTGGTGAAATGCCTTATCACTGCATGAGACAGGAAAGGGCTTTAGCCTTCCCTTAGTGCACTTTCCTTTGTTGTGTTTGGCTATCATCTCTTGGAGGACTGCTCTTTTCAGAAGGGAAACAAAGGGGAGAGGGAAGGTCAGGGTG
The DNA here is from genome assembly GCF_000001635.26 of Mus musculus. NCBI lineage: Eukaryota > Metazoa > Chordata > Mammalia > Rodentia > Muridae > Mus > Mus musculus. The sequence continues at coordinate 138,336,609 of NC_000069.6, forward strand.
AAGGGGAGATGGCAGGAGTGGAGGGAGAGGAAACTGTGGTCTGTGCTTATCCTATGAGAGAAGAGTCCATTTTCAATAAAAAGAGAAAAAGAAACATGTTTGCAGGTGCTTGCAACTTGCCAAGCACTGCACTGTGTGGAGAAATTTATACAGAGTCCATTTCTCCCAACAGGAGAGAAAGAGTCCTAAGAGTGGGAAAAAGAGTCAGAGACACACCCACTCCCACAGTTAGGAGTCTCACAAAAACACCAAGCTAACAGCCACAACATATATGCAGATAGCCTGGTGCAGACCCACGCAGGCCCCACACATGCCACTTCAGATCCCGGGAGCCCACATGTGCCCTGTTTAGTTGATGTCGTGGCCATGTTCTCCTGGTGTCCTCCATCCCCACTGACTCCTACAGCCTTTCCTCTCTCTTCTGAGGAGTTCCTGATCTCCGAAGCGAAGGACCAGATAGAGATCTCTAATTTAGACTCTCTCTCTCTCTCTCTCTCCAAATAATGTCTATCTGTGAGTCTCTGTATTTGGCTCCAATCTGCTGCCAGAGAAATCTTCCCCGATGATGACTGAACAAGGACTAGTCTGTGAATTAGCAGAATATCGTTAGGAGTCATTTCATCAGTTTCTCATTGTAAAATGAGATCAGTTGTATTTGGTTCTATGCTAGGTCTCTGGGTTATCCAGTCTCCAGATCCTGGGTATCCACGCAGTGTCAGCATGGCTTCCCTCTCATGGTGTGGGCCTCACATTTGAGATTCCTTGACTGAGAATCCTCTGTTTAGGTCTGTACCCCTTTTAAATTGGATCGCTGGGTTTTTTAAAATATCTAGCTTCTTGGAATTAAATTCTTGATAACAAATTCCTTGAGCACTTGGAGGCAGAGGCAGGCGGATTTCAGAGTTCGAGGCCAGCCTGGTCTACTGAGTGAGTTCCAAGACAGCCAGGACTATTCAGAGAAACCCTGTCTCAAAAAAACAAAAAACATAAAACAAAAAACAAACAAAGAAACAAACAAAAACTACAAATTCCTTGATAATCAAATTTCTTGATAATAAATTCTTATTATTTTAGATATTAGTCCTCTACTGGATGAGAAACTGATAAAAATATTTTCCCATTCTGTAGGCCGTGGCTTTGTCTTAATGACAGTGTCACTTTTCAGGTTTCATGAGGTGCCATTCATTAATTTTTGATCTTAAGCGCTTACACTGCAGAAAGTCTTTCCCTGTGCCAATGAGTTCAAGGCACTTTCTCTTCTATTAAGTTCAATGTATCTGGTTTTATGTTGATGTCTTTGATTCACTTGGACTTGAATTTTGTGAAGGGTATTAAGTATGGTTCTATTTACATTTTTGTACGTGCAGATATCCAGTTTGAACAACACTATTTGTGGAAGATGCTATCTTTTTTCCAGTGTGTATTTCTGACTTCCTTATATAAAAAAACCAGGTGTCTATAGGTGTGTGGATTTATGTCTGGGTCTTCAGTTCGATTCTACTAATCAAGGTGTCTGGTTTTTATGCCAATACTATGCTAGTTTTGTTACTATAACTCTGTAGTACAACTTGAAATCAGGGATGGTGATACCTCCAGCAGTTCTTTTCTTGTTTAGGATTGTTTTAGCTATCCTGGGCTTCTTTGTTTCTGCATATCAAGTTGAGAATTGTCCTTTCAAGTAAACATGCGTTTTATATCAGAAAAAATGGAATAGCTACAGAATATATGGGGAAATGAGGTATCAAATCTGTACAAGAAAAGCTGAGTTAAGAACCCTTTAGCCTAATGTTGCTTCTTTTTACTAGTGGTTGTTCATTGTACACAATTATGGGTTTCACTGTGACATTCTTAGACGTGTGTATGACATGTTTTGATATGATTCACTCCCATTACCCTCCCCGATCCCCTTCCCACTCCTACTGTCTTCCTTTTCCCAATGAGTCCTCCACCTGCTTTCAACACTCTTTCTTTTGGTTGAGATTCTGTAATGAGAGAAACCACACAACATTTGTCTTTTGGGGTCTTGATTATTTCATTTAATGTGATGATCTCCAATTCTATATATTTTCCTACAAATGATATAATTGCATTCTTCTTAATGCCATAATAATAGATAGATAGATAGATAGATAGATAGATAGATAGATAGATAGATAGTAGATTAGATGATATAATAGATAAATAGAGAGTGATAGATAACATGGTAGGTAAGAGATAATTGGTAAATAGATGAGTATGATAGATAAATAGAAGACAGATAAATAGGTGAGGATAGATAGCTAGAAAGATGACAAAAAGGCCAACAGACAGACAGACAGACAGACAGAAGCATAGGTAGATGATAGATTTCACACTTTCTTTATCCATCCATCTGTGGTGGGTGTCTGGGCTGACTCCATATCTAGAGTACTGTGCACCTTGGGAAACACGGGTGTGTTGTAGTCACAATCCTTGAGTATATCCATGAGCAGGAGAGCCAGATCACCTGACAGCTCTTTTTCTAGTTTTTACAAAGCCCCTTCATAATGATTTCCATAGTGAGTACACAGATGTACATTCCCACCAATAGTGAGTGCTGGCTCTACACCCAGAGTGTCCTTGCTGCAGTTAGCTTGTGATTTGTCGTCTCGGTGAGAGCCACTCTGACTGAGGTAAGATGAAATCTTGATAGAATTTTGATTTGAATTCCTTGATAACTGAAGATAGTGAATATTTACTCATGTATTTAGTGGTCATTTGAGTAATTTTTCTTTTGATAATTGTATAATTCTTCTGCTCATATATGTATTGATTATTTGGGTATTTAGTTTTAAGTTCTCTATATTTTGTAGATAGTAATCCCCTGTCAGCATAGGTTTTTCTCACATTTTACATGTCAAGTTTCTATACTGGACAATTCTCCAACTCCTTATAGACTCCACCTTGGCCTCTTACAATCTAATTCAGTTCTGATACAAACTACCTAAAGTTAAACACAAAGCCCACAGCTCGGTTCCATGAAACTGCCTCCCATGTCAGATGCTAATCAAGGCCAATGGATGGCCAAGGTTACTCCTGTCATTGACACTGTGAAACCACCTGATTCAGTGACCTTTCCTCAGGTCTAATATTTTGCTGTACTAGCTCACAGAACTCAGAGAACAACTTCAGGTTAATTAGAAAAGATATTAAAAAGATATAAAAATAAATTAAAGGATGTAGGGCAAGATCCAAACAGTTCCTGGAAACATGGGACTCTGACCTGTTAAATTGAAGTTTGCCCTCCCAGCACATGGGTGTGTCCACCAACCTACAAGGTATCCCGACCCACAGGAATCGCCATGGCATAGACATGATAGGAACATTATCTGATTTCTCAACCCTCTCTCCTCCCTAGAAGATAGCAGGTGAAACTGAGCATGTCAAGTCCCTAGTCATGGCTTGGTTTCTGGTGACCAGCTGTCCTGCTGAGACTATCAGGAGTCCTGCTGAGCTGCCTCAGTGGAACAAGTTCTCCTGTACCCCATTCTCTTATAGCCTAGCATATTCAGGGACTGAGGAGTTCTATGCATGTCATATTCATCACTAAAAAAATTCCTGAAAGTCAGGAGTGCTGTGTTAGGAGCCAGAAACAGAGACCAAATGTGTGTGTTTTACTGTGTCAGAAATCACAGTCAGGAAGTGAAGGAGAAACAATACATCTAACTATCCCTTCACTAAGGAGTTTTTGTACAATACATAATTAAAGGAATTGTTTTGATTCTAATTGTGCTATGCTTATCATTTTAACTAGACTGAAGAATTGTAGGCACTCAACCTTTAACTTGTTGTTATGGGAGATATTTTAGAGCTGTAGCCCTAAGGAACTTATTATGCATCTATTTTGATGGCTAAAGCAAGGAACACCACGTTCTCCTCTATTTCATATTTGGTAATTTCTACTACAGACTAATGGCTTGAATGACCAAGAGCAGTGTTAATAGAACACCATGACCAACAGCAGTGTTATAGAACACCATGACCAACAGCAGTGTTACAGAACACCATGACCAACAGCAGTGTTATAGAACACCATGACCAAGAGCAGTTTAAGGAAGAAAGCATTTATTTTACCACATGATTCCAGAGGGAGAGTTCACCATGCTGAGGAAGGCATGGTACGGTGGCAGATGCATTCATGAAGCTGATAGAGGGAGAGGAAGAGGAAGATGGAGACAGAGACGGAGATGGAGACAGAAACACAGAGAGACAGAAACACAGAGAAAGACTCATGGAGAGAATAGGAAGCAGTGTGGGATCATAAACCTTCACACACACACACACACACACACACACACACACACACGTACAACGTCCCCCAAATGTCCCCACCAGCTGGGGGTCAAAGGTTCGAATTCAGGAGCCTCGGAGACATTTCTTATTTTAACTACCACACGTATGTATTCATACTGAGTTGAGTTTCTTGCTTCTACAATCAGTAAAAGAGGCTTCCTAAGATGCAGCAAATGCAACCATAAGCAGCCTAGCTCCAAATGCAGGCTAGCCTTCAGGTGGCAATCCAGCTCAAAGACATTAGCCAGAAGGCAGCAGTTCAAAACAGAAGTTTGGGAGCAGTCAGCAGCGTAACACAAGACTTCAGGAGTGTATGTAGATCAAGACTTCAGGCGTGTAGATCACTGCTGAACCCCGTGCTTGCGGGAACCAATGGCCACCTGCTACTCTTAGAGGCTAGCTTTTATTTTTACATAAAATTGATTCAAATGTGGATAGGTCATGTCACACATGCACCAGGAAGGAAGGAAAAAGATTACTGACAAAATGGTACTTGCTGGGAGAGCAAGACAGGCTCTCAAGAAGGGACATAAGTGGTTTGAAAGCTCACGGTGAAGCCAGGCCAGCAACATTAATGGAGACTGCTGAGATTCATCGTATAGTCAGAGAGAGGGCATGAAAGGAGCGGGAATGGCGAGGACATGACAGCTGCCACAAATAGCCAACGTAAAGTCCGGCTTCATTACAGCCACTTCCTGTGACCGGAAATACTGCAGGAGGGAGAGGAAGGGCTGGCTAACGTCAGGATGGAAGAAGCGTCATGTGTCTGGGAAAGCTGAAGCCTACAAGGTTCTCCATGACCTTTCCCAAGGGTCGTGGAAGCAGTTAAGCAACTGCTCAAGAGAGACTCTGACCAGCAAGGCGCAGAGAGGTCTCTGAGACTGTGGAACTCCTGTGCAAGCCATGCGGAGCGTTCCAGAGATTCAGCCGGGTGATGATGATGCGGCTGCTTTGAAGCCATCCTTGCTCCTGCAAATGATGCTTCACCCCTGTTAGGAGCCCCAATAAAAACTCAGTGGTTCAACAAGTTAGACTCCGGTGCAGTCGTTACTTCAGTCCGCCCTGCATTTACTCTCTGAGGTGAGTAGATGTATGCTTCATGCTGCTCTAGCAAATATTTGTCAAAAAATAATAATAATAATTGCTTTTCATTGATTGTGCCAGTTTAAAACATAATGTATGTGTTTTTTGATGGTTCTTGTTTTCTCGCTTATATTAATGCTTGATGTGTTTTTCTTTCAAGGTGTTAAATGTGCAGAGCTTGATGTGTTTTTCTTTCAAGGTGTTAAATGTGCAGAGCTTGGTAGGACACTCCCGTATACGTGGCACTTCGGCAGGTAGAGGCAGGTAGATCTACTACAACCTGTTTAATTTCACTCTCTCGTACACCCGCCCCACCTGAACACCCTTTATCAATCTGTACTTTTCTTTCTAATTTTTTCTCATGCCTCATAATTCCCCCCACCCCACCCCAGCCCATCCACAAACTCAGGGCAGCTGAAACAGGAATCCTTGTTTGAACCTTGGGACAAGCTAAACCTATAAGTCTTTAGGAAGTTTGGTCTGCTCGTCCAGAAAGGAATGATTCAAAACATGTAGCCTAAAAGTGGTGTTCAGTATCAGAAGACAGGATGTGCAAATGGTTCGCTGCAGAAACTTTTCTTCATCTCTTTTCTTCTAAAACACCCACTCCCTTTCCTCTTTTGCTTCTACTCCACCATCTTTCCTCCTCAGCTTTCCTCGCCGGCTTCTTCCTTCTGTTATCCTTCTCTCTTTGGATTTTTTTCATTTCTCTCTTTCTCTTCTCCTCCCTCCCTGGTTAGTGCATAGCATAGCGCGGCTGAGTCACTGTGGAGTATAAGAGAACATTTGTGCTCAGTCCAGCAGGTAACCGCTTGAGACAGAAGAGCCCTCCAGTCTAAACCTTCCAGAAGCAAAGATGGAACAAGCCAGCCTCGCCACAAAAACATCCAGCAATGTAAGTCAGGGTTTGCTCTTGGAACATAGTCTCCTGAGTGGTTATCATTATATTATGTGTGTGCGTGTGTGTGTGTGTGTGTGTGTGTGTGTGTGTGTGTGTGTGTGTGTTACTATTTAAGGCTCTGTTGAGAGCACGCTTTACACAAATGAAGAACTATAATTTGCAAGTCAGTTTTAGAATATTACTATCAAAATTACAATAAAATAAGAACTGTTATTAATTAAAGAAAAAATGTAGAAACTTGCCCAAAAGGGGAGATACTACGATCGCCGAGGTGTTTTTTCTGGCATGAGGCTCCTCCACTGCACTCCACATATGCTGACCCTTATCATTTTCCTAAATTCGAAAAACTACATAATTTGTAGTAGCTGGGGGCTGTGTTTCCTCTTCTCCCTTATTTTTGTGTTGAAAACTAAAGAAACAAACAACTTAGTCAATCCTGAGAAGTTAAAAAATGAAATATAATGCTTAAATTTGTATCTTCAAAATATCTACTATAAAGGAAGATCAATACAGCAAACGGAACTGTGTGGAGATTTACAGGCTAAACTGAATACATGCTATAGGGTGGGAGAGGTCACTTGTAAAGGCAAATTAAATGATGTAGGTCATATTTCAATAGGACAGACTTTGGTTAGAAAAATAAAATGGATAATGATTCTTGTTTTACTTCCAAGGTAATGTTCATGTTCTCTAACAACATTCTTTGCATGACAGATTATAATCTTCTCTAAGTAAGTAATTAATATTAGAAACTGTAATGCAGACATTTAATTCAGAGAACAGAATTGGATTTCATGAACCAACATTAATACGCTGTGACATTTTAAATACAGATAAATCAACTAAGAATTCCAATCAGCTCTCTGGAGCTAAAAGAATGTGTAATACCCCTGTATATGTGCACATTTAAATATACAATACACATATATGTATAGATGTGAACTCATCTCCCATTATAACATTTTATTTCAATTTTTATCTAAATCAGACAGATGTAAAATATAGATGTGATTGTTTCCAATGAGTAAGTAGATTATTTCACCTCAAACAGACATTAGCAAGATGGTTGGTTGGACAGTGAATGCAAACTGAACGCCTCATCTCACCTGTTTGTAGCTCATTAACAGTCAAACTACTTTATGACTTCATTTCTGTATGCATATAGGTCATCAGATGCCGGGCAGCTGTTGCCTGGACCACTAATGCCCCGCTGTCCATTGAGGAGGTTGAAGTTGATCCACCAAAGGCTGGTGAGGTTCGAGTTAAGGTAAATTAGATGGTCTGTTGAGTAGGTGTGGGTTGTGTATACGTGCATTTGCAATGATTTTATAATTTAGGAAATAAACACTAGTCTATACTAAAGTGAAGACTTCCTATGATTGATTCCTAACAGATTGATATTAGCATGTAGTAATAGTCAAGTGGGTTGCTGCATTCTGCTAAAAATGTCACAAACTTAAGATATATAAATACCAAGTGGTCAGTAATATTTTTTTAAATACTATTGCTTTTTAGACTTAACAGTAAAGCTGGGGAGTTGGTTCTGTGGGTACAGTACTTGTTATGCAAGCGGGAGGCATTCATTTGTAGCCAGGAGTTGGTGACAGGAGAGTCCCCAGAACTATCTGGCCATCCAGGGTAGCCGAAGGGATGAGCTTCTGTTTCAGTGGGAGACCTTGTCTCAAAAAAACAGAGAGAAACAAATGAGGAAATAGACTTCTGCTTCTGGCTTTTGCATGTGTGCACACATACAAGCACATGCACACATACGCGCACTATAAACACACATACACACAGGAAACTGTCTTCTCTCTCTCTCTTTCTCTCTCTCTCTCTCTCTCTCTCACACACACACACACACACACACACACACACACACACACACACACGGATAACCTCGTGTATATATACACACACGGGAAAGCTCATGCATACATGTACACACATACACATAAATTAAGGTCTGTGCAAGTCAATACAATTATTGGTTCTGAAACCTCCTTCTCCCACAGTTACTGAGCTATGCTAATATATAGCCAATTGGTAGCTATAGAGCTAGGCTGATATATAGCCATTTGACAGCTATAGGTGTCCTCCAAAACTTGTGCTGAAGTGTAGTTGCCAATACAATGGTCCTACAACAATTCCTCTGAAAAGTGAGGGTGTAGATCCCACTTTGCCTTTGCCCTCATGAATGGATTAAAGCTGTGAGTGTAGGAAGAGATTACTTACAGGCCCCTAATAAAAGTGTGACTCTGCACCCACACAACTCTGAATCACGAACATTCACCTGCAGTTGACCCTGTTGTCACAGCAGGGAGGCCCTTGTTGCATGAGAGACATCATGTTCTCAGATTCACCAGATCCCAGTTGTGAGCCCAAGAAACTGATAGTGTGAGACTGACACTATCTGTGGTACTCCATGATATCACTAGAAAATTGCCTTCCCCAGTGGGAGTAACTAAGGGGCCTGGACTCTCTCTCCCACACTGGTCCACCCTGGGACTCTCCACTCCAGGTATGACAGATAGATGATACCAGGAATGAATCAGCCACTTTCCTCTCCCATTCTCATTAGTTGGAAAACGTTTGCAGTAGTCGGTGCCAGGTGAGGACTGAATCTGCTCCAGCAGCCATCACAGAATACTATCATCTATGTGCTTTAAATAAGCTTTGTTTTCTCACAGTTCCAGAGTCTGGAAGTCTCCCAGATGAGGGTACCAGCATGACTGAGTTCTGGTGAAAGCTCTCATCTTGGCTTAGATGTTCATCTTCTTGCTGTGAGTGTGTGTGTGTGTGTGTGTGTGTGTGTGTGTGTGTGTGTGTGTGAAAGAGAGAGAGAGAGAGAGAGAGAGAGAGAGAGAGAGATAGATCTGGGTCTCTCTCTTCATAAAGATAGCAACCTCACCATGAAGCTCTGAATTCAGGACTTCATCTGAGGTTGGCTACCTCCAAGGCTTCCACCTCCAAATGCTATTATACTAGGGGCTGATTGGAATCACCATATATAAAAGGTACACAGTCCAGTTTATAGAAAGAGCCCATGTTCCCATTTCACTGCGCATAGGAGAGAGATGTCACTTTAGGGGGATATGTGCCATTACCACAACTCTGCTACACTACATAGATGCTCTAACCCTGGGAAGAGGCAAGTAGAGGGCTGAGCATTCCACAGCTCTGCTAATGGGGCTAGCTTTGTATGGGAAAGAGTGTGGCAGGACTCATATCTTGAGAAGTAATGAAAAAAAAAAAGAACTACTTGGGTCTGATTTCTGTTACTATAATACAGCTGTGTATTTGAAGGTTGTTTAACTGACAGATTCAATCTCAAAGGTGTGTTGCTCATTTGTAACTGGCTTTCAGTAAGGAGTGCATGCTCTCACAAGGAGGTGGGGAAGAGGAGGGTTTACCTCTCTTGGTAACTAATCCAGTCTTGCTAGACCTAATTTTTCCCATGAGATTTAATTCAGTCTCCTTTTAAAAGCTATATTTCATTTTTAAAGTGTGTGTGTGTGCCCAAACATGTATGTGTATCTGTCTGTCTATGTCTGTGTCTGTATACACTCATGTGCCCTTAGAAGGCACAAATGACATCTGATACACATATGTCTAGAACTATAGACAGTTGTGAGCTCCCTAACTTGGGTGCTAAGAAGCAAATGCAGGTCCTCTGCAGGAGCAGAAATCATTCTATGTGTGTGTGTGTGTGTGTGTGTGTGTGTGTGTGTGTGTGTGTGTGTGTGTGTGTTTGTTTGTTTGTTTGTTTAAGACAGGGTTTCTCTGTGTAGCACTCACTGTCCTGGAACTCACTCTGTTAGACCAGGCTGGCCTCAAACTCAGAAATCTGCCTGCCTCTGCCTCCCAAGTGCTGGGATTAAAGGCGTGCACCACCACTGCCTGGCCAGAAAGCATTCTTAACTGATGAACCATCTTAACAACCCTCTCCATCTAGCGAACCTCTTAAGAAAGACATTGAGCCAATCATGAGGGTCTTGCACTAGACTCCATCCATCAAAAGCATTGCTAGCTGTCAGTACTCATTACGTTGGGGACCAAGAGCCGAGAATGTGAACCTCTTAAGGGGCAAACCACACCAAATCCACATCAGAGATCTTGGTGATAAGCAATCAAGAGAGATCTGGAAACTCCGTGAGCAACACAGGAGCAAGCTCAACCCAGAGAACCGAGCAAAGAAACAATAGTCTGTGCTAAGATCTCTTGAATTCCAGGAAATCTAAAGCTGTGAACCATTTGAGGCTGATTTCCCCCTGAAGACCAGCCAGAGTAGACATTTGAGAACAGCAAACAAATAAACTAAAGTATCCAGAGAGATGGGAGTGTAGGTCAGCTACTTGGACCAAAGGCCTGAATAAACAGACCAAGGAAACAGATAAATCTCTCCCATCCCCCAAAGAGCCCAGAGGAAGAAAGGAAATAAACACCAATGTGAGCAATCGGATTGCCAAAAGAGAATAGTAGTTTTACAAAGAATTTGGAAAGCTCCAAGGATCAATTGCTGCTAGCCAGAAAAAAAAAAAAAAAAAAAAAAACTTGGTACTGTCAATATGTTCCAAGTGAAATATACAATCTGAAACTGATGGGACTTGCCTCCAAACCATCCCCCTGTGGAATCTCTCTACCCTGGAGGGAAACTAACTGACCTTTGGAAATTGGAACAGCTAGAGAAAAGAAACAGTGGCATGAAGAAAAGGCAAGAAAGTTGTTTGCTGTAGAAGGGCCTTTGAAGACTCCTTCAAAGGCCTTTCCATTTCCCTCCCCACATGTTACTTTGTGTGAAACAGCAGGCAGGATGAGGAGCTTGTACAAACAGCCTTTGGAATGAGCCTGTTTGCTTGCTATGGGAGGCAGGGAGAGCATTGCAATTTCACCCAGGTGTCCCTCAACTATGTGAGGTCGCTGTCAAAACAGACTCTAAAGTTCCCAGTTGTCTGCTTTACCACAGCCCATAGAATGTTTAACTTTGTAGCAAAGCACCAGACAGAATTCAGTGATTTTGTCATTAATATGGCAGTCTGGGCAAAACCTTGAAGACAAGAGGAGTAATCACTGTATTCTTTGGGCACAATAAAATCACGAATGTGAAACTATGTAGCCCAGCTTTAGGGAGTGTACTCTGCCTCTAGACTTGAAGATGTACCATATTTTTCTCTGAAAGACTCAATAATTTTATAACCAGGTATTTTTAATACATGCACACAGTATATTTTGGTCATATTCACTCCACTCTTACCTTAACTCCTCATGGCATCACCGCCCACCTCCCCATCCTCTCCCTGCATCATGCCCGTTTCTTTCTTAACACCCCACAGGGTCAGGTTTATGCTGCTCCAATGTGCATGGTGTGGAGCCATCCCCTGGGGCACAGTTGACCTGCCAAGGATCATACCCCTAAAGGAAACTGTCTCAACTAGGCATGAAGGCGTGTGAACCCTGCTTCCTGGGATGTTAAATGGCTTGACCTTGTGCATGCAGCCACAGCTGCTGTGAGTACAGTGGCGGTGATGTCCAGGGGACACTGTTTCTCCCTGGTCTTCCTCAATCTCTGGGTTCTCACAATCTTTCCAACCCCCCTTCCAAAATATTGCCCAGCCCTGGGGAGCTGGGTGACACTGATGTCCCATTTATGGAAAGATGTGTAACACACACTATCTGCACCTTAACCAATTGTGGGTTTCTTCATTAACTGTCATCCACAGCAGAAAGAGGTGTGAGTTGCAGTAATCTACGAGTCAATTTTTATGTCTTTCGAGGACAGTTTGGTATGATGTCTAGTTAGCAATAAAACAGTAGTAACAGGTTTACCTCTGGAGCCTATGCGCTCCCTCCCAGTCATGGGTTTTTGGCCAGAGTTATGGTGCCAGGCACATTTCCCATTTGTGGAGTGGGCCTTAAATGCAATCAGAAAGTGGTTGATCAGCCCCATAGCATGTCACTACGACACCCATGGGCACATCCCACCAGTCTGGTCATTGCTGCAGCTTGCAGAGTTCAGAGGTAAAACTGTTGGTGACTTTTTTCTCCCAGTTCCACACATAGAGCCCTCCAGTGCTACAAAAGTAAGCCAGCGGGGAGAAAGCATCCCAGTTAGAACCAGCTTAATTTCCTTCTCCAGTTAAAGCATTTCTTCCCTCTCCCACTAGTGGCTTCTTTTCATTTTCCTGATGTGTTAGTTAGGATTTCTATTGCTGTGATAAAACACCAGAATCAAAAGCAATTTGGGAAGGAATGGCTTTATGTCATCGTCCCACTCTCAGATGACACTGCATCACTGAGTGAAATCGGGGCAGGAATTAAAGGCAGGAGCTGAAGCAGAGGCCACAGAGGAGAGCCACTTAGTCACTCGCCCCGCCCACTAATGGCTTGCTCATCCTGCTTTCATATACATCTCAGGACCAGCCCAGGATTGCACTGCCCACAGTATACAGGACCCTCCCACCTCAGTTACCAAGACAACACACCCACAGACTTTAATACACAAGCCCATCTGTTGAAAAACATCTTTTTAATTAAGATGTTCATTTCCTTGTTATATCTAGGTTACATCCAGTTGATAAAAACCAACCCATACACCCAACTCTACAACTTTCCATGTTAAACATGCAAAACTAAAAATTTGGTGCCAAGATCCACATATTAGTGAGAACACAATGAGTTTGTTTTTCTGACACCAGGCATTTTATATCCAATTATTTTTTTTCATCTCTCAGATTATAGCCTCTGGGATCTGTGGCACTGATAATCATACCTTAGAAGGGAAAATGAAAACGCCATTTCCTGTCATCCTGGGCCACGAGGGAGCTGGAGTTGTGGAGAGTGTTGGACCAGGTGTAACCACTGTAAAGCCAGGTGGGTAACGAGGCATGATACTGATGCTATCTAGGGGTGCAGGAATGGGTTCAGCTTCTCTGACAATTAAAACATTAACAGTCAGGAGAACGGTGCTCCCAGAAATCTCGGGGAGTCCCAGCAGAGCCGTCATGTGATACCTGAGAAGTCAGGGTCCCTCTGGATATGTTTAGTTTTATTATCAGAAAAAATTCAAGAGCAATCGCAAGCAAGCATGGGGACAAAGATTGGACTCAAATGGAAGTGTGAAGACAGTTTATTGGAGCCTAAAAGGGAAACCGCAGGTCAGGCAAGCTGGGAGGGAGAGGAGGAGTGGAGAAGAGAAGGAACAAAAGTCAGTTTGCTTGTGCTGAGGCCGTCTGGAGGTCAGCCTCCTGGTCGCAAGTCAAGGAGGAACGCTTTAGGATAAAGAGCAGGGAACCCTAACGCATTAAAGTATCGAGTGCATGAGCATGTATAGGCTATGGGTGGCCAGCATCTGAGAGAAAAAGAAGAAATAGTCAGGTCTTCCTAGGCTGGCCTCAGACCCCAAGTCTCAGGATGGGTTAGCTGGTAGGGATAGCATTATCTTTCAGGCCTTCTGGAGAGGAAAAGCATATTACCTTTGGGTGAACCTTTGGGTGCCCTGTGTATTAGCTCTTGTAGGATCAGACAAGGGCCTATCTCTGTATAGAGGCAGATTCCATTCTTTACAATATAGCCCCAGTTCCTTTCCTAATTCCTACTCTGATTCTTCCCCCAAGGTAAAATAAAGATCTCAGAACTCAAGCCAGGTGTGGTGGTGCATGCCTTTGATCCCAGCTCTTGGGAGGCAGAAGCAGGCAGATCTCTAAGTGTTAGAGGCTAGCCTGGTCTACAGAGTGAGTACCAGGACAGCCAGGGCTAAAATCCAAAAACAAAACAAAACAAAACAAAACAAAAAAATTTAAAGCTCATCACATATTGACAAAACCATCAAACTTCATCCAGACATCAGATATCGTACAAGATATAGGCAGCCTGGGATCCAGAATCCCAGACTGAAGGCGGAGTTCAGTGGTGTGACACTTGCCTACCATGCACAAGACTGTGTTCCTCACACCAGTCTATTGGAAATTAAACTAAGAATTGCAATATATACAATGTATCAGAATATTGGTAAACATAGAATTTGTGTGGTTACAGAGCCCTTTTACACACACACTATGTGTCCTAATCTTTTTAAGTGTGCAGAGTTGCATCGTGTGTAAGAATTTCTTCTAGAATGGATATTTACCTCCCCCATGCTCCAGACCTTCAGGTTTCAAACACTTGATAATGTCATTATGATTATCATTGCCATAGATATTTTTGTTTTCCTTCATGTGTACTGTGAGCATGCTATGTCAGAGAGATGGGTGAACATATTTGTTTCTTTCCACAATGTCAGAATATACAGAATAACAATATGTTCACATGATATAGCAGTTTTCTTGGCAGCAATTTGCTAGACATTGTTGCCTACCTTGCTATCAAGCACTGGCTGTTGATTCCCGTCCTCGTTACTAATCTGAACTCTCTGATGACATGTTACACATCACACAGTAAATGCATTTGTTTGTGTGTGGAAGAGTACGGACTACAGAATGAGTAGATATGTAGGCTGCAGCAGCAAGAAATTTCTAGGGACCTAAGAGGCAAAGCTGGAAAACTGAAGGAAATGCAAATAAATAGAGGCTTTGGGAAGGGTGAGGTCTACCAGATGGTGCACTTCCTGTGTTCTCTTGGGAGCAGAGTCATCCCTCTCCATTCTCAAAAAGGAGTCAAAAGCTACTTGTAAAGTCACGTCTTTGGGGGCAATCAATCTGAAAGCCCCGTTTTATAGAGGGCCTCAAGGCAGGACACAGACAGATCTCAACCATGTATAAAGAAATAGATACTCTGAAAAAGATCAATTACCTTGTTTACCTAATTTAGCTAAACAGGGTTAAAGGCACAAGCTGTCTTTTCTCAACATTACAATACCTCATAATGAGTACTGATTTTAATTTAGCTCATGTATAATTCATTCTTCCAATAAATATTGAATTCTACTAAGGTCTAATTCTACGTTTCTCCTGGAACATTGGGCCAAATAGAAAAGTCTTTTATATATCATCAATATTAAGGTCACTCTTACATTTAACTATCTCTTACCTTTGAACCTCAATGTCATGAGATGTAAATACCCAAGTTCTTTTTTATCTTGCAGATCTATTATATTAAAATTGATTGTTTTAATCTCATGGTGAAATGATAGTTAACTTCAAGTAAAAGACTCCATGCAACTCTTCTTATGACAAATTGATGACACCTGCCAAAAACAGTTCCCAGTAGTATTAACTGTACTTCAGGCCTGTCATGACTTTCCCCATAACTTTCTTTATTCTTTTTCTTCAGGAGATAAAGTCTTAATGTTCCCTCTTCCGGAATGTCGAGAATGCTTCTACTGCCTCTACCCTAAGGGCAACTTCTGTGAGAAAGAAAAGTTAGTTTCAATGTCTTTGACTTCTCACCTCATTCCCTTTCCTCACACAGGGTTTGGCACAACCCTGATAATGTCTGGGGTTTTTTTTGTTTTGTTTTGTTCTTTTCCTGTTGTTGTTGCTCAGTATTCTCTCTCCAACTGGATTAATGTTGGATGGAACCAGCAGATTTACCTGCAGAGG
Source organism: Mus musculus (assembly GCF_000001635.26). Classification (NCBI taxonomy): domain Eukaryota; kingdom Metazoa; phylum Chordata; class Mammalia; order Rodentia; family Muridae; genus Mus; species Mus musculus. The sequence goes on from NC_000069.6 coordinate 138,352,437, forward strand.
GAAGAAAATCTATAATATAATGGGGACCAGCACGTTCACGGAATATACTGTGGTGCATGAGATTGCAGTGGCGAAGATCGAGGCTGCTGCCCCTATGGATACAGTCTGCATCATGAGCTGCGCGGTGCCGACAGGCTTTGGAGCTGTGTTTAACACAGCTCAGGTGAGTCATCGTTCTTCCTGTGTTCTTTCCAGTGACTGCCTACATAGTCAAGGAGGAGCCACATAGCTGGAAGGCTCCTTCATCATGGACAAAACCGAAGGGTTTTCCCCCTCTCTTTATTCCCTACAAATACAAAATCACTATTGAAAGTCTAACAAAGGTTTATCCTTTAAAAATACAGGTCACCCCTGGCTCTTCCTGTGTGGTGTTTGGACTCGGAGGAATTGGCTCTGCCATCGTCATGGCCTGCAAAGCCTCTGGAGCATGTAGAATCATCGGGGTTGACATCAATGAGGAGAAATTTCCTCGGGCAAGAGCCTTGGGGGTCACCGACTGTCTCAACCCTAACAAGCTGAAGAAGCCTGTGCAGGAGGTGGTGAAGGAAATGACAGGGGTTGGTGTTGACTTTGCCTTTGAGGCCATCGGACTCATTGAAACCATGGTGTGTGTCTTGGGTACAATGGGGGCATAACACACTAACACATTAGCTTCAGAAAGAAGGAATTTTCCTGTAATTTGTTTTATTTGGGAGGAGTGTTGCAAATTGAGCCCAGAGCCTCTAGCATACCAAACATAATTCTATACCTCTGTAGTCCTAATGTAGGGCTATAAATTTTTCCCTAGCATTTTTGAGCACACTGATATGCCTTGCATTGTTCTGAGCTACTAGCCTATTCTATCCTATTTTTAGATCACCTTTCTAGATAATTAATAACACTATCTTCATTTTAAAGATTAAAGATATTAATCAAAGTGAATTTAAACAGATCACTCAAGGTATCATAGCAAACATACTCCATGCTATTTGATCATAAAATGTCTCCCTGATTCCCCCTGAAAGTACACATTGTCACTGTTATCAAGTTCTAGGACACAAACTGTGTACCCTGTCACGCCTGGCCACCTATTCTCAGTAAACCAATTCAAAAGGGCAAATTAAAAGTAGAAAACAGAAAAGGCAGATTTATTCAATGTGGTCACACTGGGAAGAGGGACAAAAGGACCCCAAATCCATCTTCTAGGTCCTGAAATGAGAGCAAGGTTCAAAACAGATACACACATCTAAGCAGTCCTGGTCACGGCGTGATCTCACCTACCCTGAGCCAATCCTTGTCTGGGCTTCAGTCTCATCCTGTAAGGAAGTCTAACAAGCTGTTAGATCTGTGTGAAATCTTTCTCCAGGAGACAAGTTTCCCCTCTGGCTGGTGCCCTTCTCTTCTCCTAGCATGAGATTCATGAGAAAACACCCATTTCCTTGAGGTTAGTTGTTTCAATAGTCTGCTTGTCTGATGGAGAGGTGCACAGGCCTCTTTAGAACATCTTCACTCCTATCGGGCCAGTTACAATTTACATGTATGTGTAAATGCCACTGAGATATTAACCAGTCTGTTTCTGTGTTTAGGTTGCGGCTTTGAAGTCATGCAATAGGAGCTACGGAGTGTGTGTGATTATGGGAGTAGCTCCGACCGGTTCCCAGCTCTCTTTTGACCCATTGGTACTTCTCCCTGGAAGAACCCTAAAATCTTCTGTTTTGGGAGGTAGGTCTCTCAGTTTCCTCTCTCTTTTAGAACCCTAAATCCCCCTGCATGCTCTTTGGAAGGAAACAAGGAAGGAAGACCGGAAGAAGTAGAAGGCAAGGCAGTGTATCAAAAATGATAAGGTGAGGTGGGCCTGGAGTCTCTTGCATACAAGCCAGCACTCAGGATGCAGATGAGGAGGTCTGCCACACAGTCGAGGCCATTCTAGACTGTACAGTGAGGTCCAGGCAGTCAGGTATACACAGAAAGACCCTCTTCTAACTTCCAAATAGGACAAGTCTATCTTCCCGAAAGCAGTGTGCCCCTGTAGAAACAAACAGAGTACCAGTCCAACGCTGAAAAGACATAGAAGATGTACTCGGTGACAAGCCATGGATGGCCTATGGACCACTCCTCCGTAGAGAGGAATATATCAACAAGCCATGGATGGCCTATGGACCACTCCTCCGTAAAGAGGAATATATCACTGATTTGGTCCCTGCGTTCTCATCTTTATACTCAGACCACTTTTCTATTTTAAAACAAAACAGATCATTACAATGTGGGTCACAATTCATCCTCTCTTCTCTAAATACCTCCAGATTCTATTCCATCACTGGTCATACCCCATATGCCTCCCAGCCTAACATGTCTCGGGGAACACGTGCAGTGATAAATGTTCTGAGGCCATATTGTCTAATGCAGTGACTTCTGGTCGCATGTGGCTATTGGCTACTCAGAAGATGGCTAGTGGGACCCGGAGGATGATGAGTCAGTTGTGTTTCACTCTTCTTTATTTAAATTCGAAGAACGACAGTGGATGTCACAGCACATGCCTCACTGCACGTGCTAGGAACACAGAGGGAAGTCGATTTCTGTGAGTTCAAGGCTACCTTGATCTGCATAGTGACTAAGTTTCAGGGTAGCCAGGGTGACATACTGAGACCTTGCCTAAAAAGTAAGGAAATAAATGCAAGCAATCAAGTATGACTAGCATTGCCGTATTATTAGATAGCACGGCTCATATTATCTTATACCCTAGCCTTAACCAGAGTACTCAAGCAAGCCTGAGGATTGATGAGTGGTCATTGGTGATTGATTAATGATGGATTGATTGGTTGATTGATTGATGGTTGTTAATTTAAGGTCTGGAATCGAAAAACTTGGCTTTTGGCTGTCAGAGTTCTCGATGGGCACTACCCATAAACAAGTCATTCATTCTCTTAATCCCAGTCCAGGGTGAGCAGTAGCTTTTCTTATAGAGTGAGAACTAAATGAAAAATATACACATTAAAGCGTTTACCAGTAAAAATAAGCCATCAGTTGAGGTATTGGTTATGGTAGCCCACAACCCAAGAAAACCTGAGGCCCAAGACTGCCAAAGATAACCAAAGTGGCTTGGCTTTGCTTTGGTGGCAATGTGTGTTTGTTTGTTGGCTTGAATCTCTGGGACCCTCTCCATTATTCCTTGACAGGCTTTTGTGTAAGTGCAATATGAAGTTGGATTACTGCCCAGCTTTAACAGAGAGAATGTTTCCACTGACCAGTCTTCCACTATAAAAATTTCATCTTTCAGACACTCAAAACTTATCTAACTGTGTAAAACTTCCCAAACTAACCCATGTAAAGAGAAACTGAGTGCTGAGAATAGCTATCTATCCTTGTCCATTTTCTGTTAAGGCTAAGAAAAACACCTGTGGGTAGTTAATGTATAAGAAAAAGACGTTTGTTTTGCTTTTGTTAAGATTTTTTTTTATTCATTTTTCTTCTTATGTGTGAGTGTTTTGCTGCATGTCTGTATATGCATCATTTGTGTGCTTGGTGCCCTCAAAGATTACATGGAAGAGGGTCTCAGAGCCTCTAAATCTGAAGTTACAGATGGTCATGAGCAACTATGTGAGGGCTAGGAATTGGTCCCAGGTCTGCTAGAAGAGACACTAGTGCTCTTTAGTACTAAGCCACCTCTCCAACCGAAGTCAGGATATTTTTATCAGAGCAACAGAAAAAAGAATCTGAAATTGACATCAAATAGGAAGAGGGGGGATTTGTATAGCCAAGATGACCTCAAGTGTGTGGCATAGGATTCAGACCCATGCCTGTGGCTGTCGGGTACAGCCTTCTGGTTCAGCACCAAGGTCTACTCTGCAGCAGGAGCAGTACCCACTCAGCAAGAGAGAAGCTGGGAAGTAAACATCAGGGGAAGGATTGCCTGCCGGGCTCTCACTGGGCCAATGGCTCTTCCTGTCCCAAGACAAGGTTCTCTGCTGCCCTCCTCTCATGAGACTGACATCGTCCAGGTTCTGTAGTTTCTTTTCCTGTCAGGCACTATGCTACCTTAGAGGCTTTTCCTTGCTTTTAGGAGGACCCTAGAAACCCAAGCAACGGCTGCAAAAGTGAGAGTGTTTCTCTCCAGGTGTCTGGGTTTACCAGTTTTGTGCCTGGCTGCCCTATTTCCAGATTTCAATTTTGTACCTTTATTTTCACCAGCTACCAATGTCAAAATCTACAGTTTATTCCCAAACCTTCTTGCTGTGCTGTGTGTGTCTCCTGGTGCTATTGACGACACCAAGTGTGTAATGGCGTGAGAGCGTGCTGTAGAGGTACACCAGATACTCACCCTTGGTTCTCAGTTACCAGTGAATAAAACTAATAAACTTAGTCCCTTTAAAAGAATTAATAAAATTCCCAAACAATAAAAATGTTATGGAAAAAAAGGAATTATTTCATTATAGATGAAAGAAGCTATAATAGACATAGTCTTGTTTTTCCAGTTTTATGCTAACCGGTTTCTAGGCTAGTGAAAAACCTGCATACCAACTGGTTGTGCACTCATCAGTTATTGTATTGTATCTGTGATATGGATGCTTAATGTCCCTCAGGTATGTAAGTTAAAGGTCCCCAGGATGGTGCTACTGATATGTTCTGTGGTCCTTTCGGAGGTAAGTCTTCTGGGAAGGCCTTAGGTCACTGGATGTACGATTTCACATGATTCTGTGCTGGTGTTTTTTCCTCTGTAAAAGAAAAGAACAGAAAAAATAGACTCAATGCAATCATGCTCGAAGTGCATCAGCCCATGGCTCTCCATTGTTCTCAGGACACTAACTACTTCCTATAATGTTCACCCCCCAGCTGATTTGATCTGAGTTAATCTCAGAATCTTGAATGAAGTGAGACTGGCAACCCAGATCAATGAGCTAGCGAGGGTGCAGGAAATGGTCAGTGCCCTGAAGACAAAGAAGAGCTTTAGCTACATGGGTTATAGCCATGAGGGTGTCAGGTAGGAGCGCTCTCCTAGGGCCCTGGTAATCATAATTCTGTCCATGACTGGATTCTTCTATGGAACAAACTGCTTTGACACTTGGATAAAGAATCAATGGGGTAATGAATGACTTACTGCACCCATAAACACATTGATAATTGTATAAATTATTAAATTTATTATAGATTATTAATTATAATATTATCACTGGAATCTTCAGTCAGATTTGATATGTTTCACATCCTATTAATTTTGTCCTTTCCTTCTACAGGGTATAAAACCAGAGATGACATCCCTAAACTAGTAACTGACTACGTTCAAAAGAAAATTAATATAGATCCTCTTATAACCCATAGACTGCCTTTCCCAAAAATCAATGAAGGATTCAGATTGTTGCAAGAGGGAAAATGGTAAGTATTCATGTGAATGGGGTGAGTGTGTGTGTGTGTGTGTGTGTGTGTGTGTGTACAAGACATTCCTGGGTGTGGTGACATACATGTGACTTCCAGTCAAAATCTTAAGAAAAGCCCTCTATGCTCCCATATAACTTTCCATTACCCTCATGATGACTTGTGACAGTAAATGGCAATTAACCTGCCTGATGAGTTTTTGAATATCACATTTAGATCTCTAACACCAGCCTCAACTGCAATATGTCAAGTGCAGGCATTGGTCAGGAATAAGCTTTGGCTTAAAAGAACAAATAAGTAGGAAGGTAAACGGATAAAAGCAAACTTTCCACCCATGAGTGCTTCCAAATGGTGGGTTCAGAATGCTTTATCTAGCAAGGCGCTTGCTAACAGGGAGCACGGTGTCCGGTACTCTTCCTGATGACTATAGCTTGGCAGTGATTGAGAGCGTAGTCCCACAGGTGCTGAGAGAAAGAACAAAATGGCTAGCATTTCCATTCAAACTGCAACTCAGTGATTGTCTTCCCACGGCCGTTCACAGTTAGGAAATAGAAAAATGTTATGGAATTACTACTCTAGCTCCCACCAGACTAGGGAGGAGTCACCTGAGGAGTGGCAAGGGCTCATGGAGTAAACTGTACCCATAACTGAGGGACTGATTGCTCGGGGCTGTCTGCTGCTATCCTTTATGATTCTTATTGCTCCCTTCAGATCTCGTAATTGACAGTCCTCTGCTGGCTCTGATTACAAATATTTTCAGTGTCCATAGAGGGGCAATGAAGGAGTGAGGAAATGGAGAAGGGCAGGCAGTCTCTCTCCTCAGCTATGTGTGCTCTAACGGCTTTGGGCTACTTCCCTTAGTCACATCAGCGTTTACTCTTGTTTCAGCATCCGTTGTGTCCTCTCTATGAGACCCTGATGGTGACCGGCACACGGGCATCTCAGCAGTGCTCTTCTATGCTTCTTTACCTCCTTGGAGATTAAACTGCAAACTATGGAGATCAGAACAGGAAACACACACACACAATTTTAACGAATTAAACTGTTAAAGAAAATAAACTATCTCAAAACTCTTGTCTGTATGTCAGGCTAACTATCGACGGGGAGGAAAGCAGGAATTGATTATCTGTAAGACACGAATCCACACTTACAGGCCCACTTTAGCTGTGTTCTGTTTTGCTTGTATCTAAAAGCTACTTAGAGTACACCCTCCACCATTCCAGCTGTTTATGCCAGCACCGTAAACGAGCACATTTGTGTCTTTCCTCAGTCTCAGTATTTGTTGAGTAACAGTGAGCTCACAAGGGACCGAAGTCCCAATGGCAACAATTTGTCAGATACATCAGCTTTCCTTGATAGCCCTGGCTGAGGTCAGCATAGGCAGTTTTACTGCAATTTTAGTGATTAATATTAATTCTCAGATCACATATTACACATCACACCGCAAGTGTTTGTACATATGATATATGTAAGTTATAGAATGTCTTTCATGAGTTGAGGGGCCACAGCAGACATCAAGAGGCTTTAGAGGTCCTGAGAAGCAGGGAAACTAGAACTAAATCTGTACTGGTGACAAGCCAACCTGAGCTGTTGCTTCTCTAGAGGTCCTCTGCCTTCCTAGTGCTATGAACCTTTAATATAGTTCCCCAAGTTGGGGAGACTCCGAACCACAAAATTATTTTCACTGCTACTTCATAAATGTAATTCTGCTATGAATCCTAATATAAATTCTGGTGGTCTTAGGTGACTCCTGCGGAAAAGTCATTTGACACTCAAAGGTTGAAAACCACTGTGCTAGAGAGTTTGCTGAGACAATTAGAGTGTCAGGCTTCGGGGTCAGAATTGAGACCAGAACAGAGACAACAAGGCAGGACCAGGGTGGATAGATGGATGGCAGATTGCCTTAGCTAAGGTTTCTATTGCTGCAACAAAACACCATGACTACAAAGCAAGTTGAGAAGGAAAGTGTTCATCCAGCTTACACTTCCACGTGGCTATTCATCACCAAAGAAAGTCAGTACAGGAATTCAGTCAGGTCAGGATTCTGGAGACAGAATCTGATGCAAAGGCCATGGAGGGGTGCTGCTTACTGGCTTGTTTCCCATAGCTTGATCAGCCTACTTTCTTATAGAACCCAGGACCACTAGTCCAGGGATGGCTCCACCCACAGTGGGTTGGGCCCTCCCCCATTGATCACTAATTGAGCTTCTTCCTCTCTAATGACTCTAGCTTGTGTCAAGTGGATATAAAACCAACTGAGACATGGTCTAGACAGGTGAGTGGGTAGGTGAGCAGGTGGCACACATGAGCACACATGTCAACAAGAGAGACTGAGCCAAAGGCCCTGAGATGGGTGTGAGTCTGCCTGTCAGTCTCTTGATACACATACCGAGTGGTCAGTGAGTGCTATTTTGATCTTCGAGCTAGATGTTACCTCATTATAGAACTTGGATGAAAGTGTTCATCCTTGCCTTGGTCTGGTGTGGCTGGTAAGTTCTTAGGCCTGCTTTTCCTGGGTGATTTTAGTATTCTCCCTGTATTTCATGCATTCCATGTCTCATAACATCTTAGATCCTTTCAGTGATGTGTGTTTAGTGTTGTAATGAGCCATAGGTCACTTGCACACACTCTGGAGCACCTTCTAGTGGCTGTGGTTAGTTGATCTCTAGGCCAATATGTGTGTGTGGATGCTCCAGCTTTCTTCTTGGCTGACTTTGCCCACTCCCCCCCCCCCCATATGCCATTTTTTTGTAAGTGTTTGACTGAGTTCTTCTCATCTTTGTCCATATTCTTCTACTTCACTGGAGTCCACAACGGAGTAAAATGTAAAACAAAGGAGAAAGCATGCCGTACATTGTGTTCTCTCACTGCTTCTTGATTATAGACCCAATGTGACCTTACATTCCCATTGGCATGACCCCCTTGAATGACTAATACACCCTCAGACCAGGAGCCACAATAAGATCTTCCTTTAAAAAAAATTGTCACAACAATGAAAAAAAGTAATACATACATGCATTCAGTTTCATAAAAGAAACACTAATGGACGTTGCATGTAGCCTTTTGATACCCAGCCTGAGCTCTGGGAATCTACCAGCCCCCACCCAGCTTCCCGTGAATCCACAAATAAAAGACACGTGAGCATGTCTGTGCACACACAGTTGTTTGTTTTTCAACTTGACTTCTTGGCACAATTTCTGGGTGCTACTATTTGCCACCTGGAAAAGTATGCCCTTATCAATACTTTTAGTTCTGCACCTCCCACCGGTCCTAAATTTTAGTTGCTAAACTCCCCCTGACCACCTGCCTATAGAAGTGGCCTGTGTGACCATTCCCTTTTGAGATCTCACATGGCTGGTCAATTTAACTCCATCAGAAGCCTGCCCTGAACTCTCCTCTCCTCCCTTGCATCTCTCTCTCTTGCCTCCAGGAACCTGGAAGTCCCACTTATTCCTTCTGTCCAGCAATTGGCCCATATCTTTCTTTACTGACAGATCAAGACCAATTGGGGGACAAGACCTTAGCATCAGCACTGCCCCTACAAATGGACACAAAGGCATGGATTCAACACAATAATAGTGGGTAATGTCAATAACCTATGCAAATAAACAAATAGATCACCCAGACCTAAGAAATAAGAAATAAAACTTCACCATAGACAAGTCAAACTGCATCATAGAGAAGTTGGGCTTAACAGATATCTGCAGACTATTCCTTCTAGCAGCTGCAGAAAACACAATTTTCAACAACCCAAGGGACTTTATTTAAAATATTTACATTTTTAGCCACAAAACAAGTCTTAGCAAATACAAAAACATGGAATAACTTATTGTGTCTTATATAAATTGTGGGCTAAAACAAGATAGATCAAGCAGCCTTTATTATCTTGAAGACAGATGCACCTTCTTTCAAGGACTGTTCTCTGTGGAAACTGAGGCCAGTCACCTGTAATTAAATATTTCCATTTTCCCCCAAATATATAAAAGTCAAGGATATTTAGCTTGCAATGGAAACACCAGCTGGAACACCAGGTGGTAGTTTCTCCCCCAAACATTTTCTCTTTTTTTTACATTTGTTTCCCATTTTGGCGTTAAGTCTCTTGATAACTGCAATATTATATGTTACCTGATGATGTGTGGGCTTGGGATCAATGTTTGTGCTGTCTATTGGAGGAGTTTCCTTGGCTTCACCCTGAGAGTGTCTCAAGACTGTGTCTCAAGATTAGCCTGCATTTACCAAAGACTTAAGATGCACGGTGATCATCTTTCATATGTATCATTAGAGATGATCAGGTAAATTTCCTTTGCTCCATGAGCCTTCACACATCCTGGGGCTTCCCCCTAACAACCTCCTCAAGAAAATTGGCCACTTAATTGTACCATGTTGGAGTGGGACTTTCTTAGACCCACCAGCGGTATAAATAATGAGATAGGAAGCTTCTAATTAATATAATTTAAAACTTAGGCCTTTTGCTTGGCCAGTCTCCCCAGCCAGCTCATCTAAATGTTTTAAGAAAAGCCAGCTCCCAAATATTTTAATTGTAGCAAGGAAAGTCACTAAAAAGGGATTGTAAGCAAGGGATTCCTAAAAGCAATGCTATTTTTTAGAAATAATCTAAAAAGGGGTCCCCAGACTTCTGAAATATGCAGAAGGTGTGGCAAAAGCCAGCACTAGACTAGCCAGAAGAACAGGGCACAAGCAAGGTGTCAGGAATGCCACAAGAGGCCTCAATGCAATAAAACAAAACTGCTCTGGATCTAAACATTAATAACCCAGATATCAAACCTGTGCAGTTCCAATAGATAAAACAGAAAAGCCAAGGAAGATTGAAAACAAAAAGTATTCTGGCAAACTGCTATAAATGATAAGAGACCAAAATTAAAATCATAGTTAGATGAAATTAAAATTGAAGGATTAATGGATACAGGAGCAAATCCAAAAATTCATAAGATTCCTAGAACTAACTTGGCTACTTCAAAAGATATCAACACATCTCCTAAGAAATGGGACATTCATTGTCTCAGGTAAAACAAAGTCTAAAACGGATTAAATAGATAGGAACAAAAGGTCAAATATAAAAATTAAAGCCTGAATAAAAACAGTCATACAAAGAAAAAATACAAGGTTAAATCAAAAAGGTTAACATCCTCCTAGGCCTGGGATTAAAGTTGACAGCTGTCTTAGGGTAGGACTTCCTTCCATATTCTCTACATATAAAAAACTCTCGTAGCATCCCCCAAGCCCAGTCCACAGAACAGGATTGCCCTTTCTATTAAAAGATGTCCTTAGCATGGATTCTGCACTGTGTGAGGTTTGTTTGCATTTTTTTGAGACTGAGACAACAGGAACAAAGGTCCCCAGCTAGGAACTCAACTGAGTCCCTGTCAGAATGGGAACTTCAAAGTCTGTTCTGGGAATCAGACCTGGCACTGAAGAATCAATCGCTCCATTTTCAACATTCTGGGTGGCACAAGGGACAAAAATCAATCAGCTTAAACAGAATGATTTTAGATAGACACTTTAGATAGATTACAGATTCATATAGACAGATGATAGATAGATAGATAGATAGATAGATAGATAGATAGATAGATAGATAGATAGATAGATAGATAGTAATAGACTTATAGAAGCTACATTACTGGTCTCTCTTTTATTCCATGTAGTTTTATATCACAAATAATCTAAGACTCAATGATTACCCTTGGATTACAAGTATATTTATATATACTGTGTATGTATGAAAAATGACAAAATCAGTCCATGAGTGGGAAAAAAAGATTAGTCTTCAAACTGTCAAACTGGGATCAAAAACTCAGGTGACAGCACATACTGGCAAGGATGTAGAGCAAGGGAAACACTCCTCCATTGCTGGTGAGATTACAAACTTGTATAACCACTCTGGAAATCAATTTGGCATTTTCTCAGAAAGTTGAGAACAGTTCTACCTCAAGGCCCAACTATAACACTGCTGGGCATATATCCAAAATATTCTCTACTATGTTCATAGAAGCTTTATTGGTAATAACCAGAAATCAAAAACAGCCCAGATGCACATCAACTGAAGGATAGATTAAGAAAATGTGGTTCGTGTATATAGTGGAAAACTACTCAGTTCAACTATTAAAAGCAATGATATCATGAATTTCGCAAGCCAATGGATGAAACTAGAAAATATCATCCTGGGTGAAGTTACCCAGACCCAAAAAGACATATATGGTATGTACTCACTTGTAAGTGGACATTAGCCATAAACTACAGAACAACCACGCTATAATCCACAGACCCAAAGTAGCCAAATAACAAGAAGGGCCCAAGGGAGGATGAATCTTCCTCAGAAAGGGAAATAAAATAGATATTAAAGGGAGAGATCTGGACGGGGAAAGGAATGAGGATGAGGTACAAGGAGAGCAGGAGAGAGCATGGAAATCAGTGGGGGGAGGGCATCTCTAGGATGTGCCAGAGGTCTTGGACTAGGGGAAGCCCCAGGGAGTCTATGGGGGGGGTGACTGAGCTGAGACTCCTAGTCAATGGGGCATATGGAGCCTGGAGTGGCCACCTTGTGTAGCCAGGCAGGACTCCCAGTGGAAGGATAAGGACAGAAATCCACCCACAAAACCTTCGACCCAAAATGTATCCTACCTACAAGATATGCAGGGACAAGGACAGAGCAGAAATGGATGTGACTGGCCCAAACTGAGATCAATCCCATGGGCAAGAATTAATCCCTGGCACTATTAATGATACTCTGCTATGCTTGCAGAAAGGACCCTAGTATAACTGTCCTCTGAGAAGCTCCATCCAACAGCAGATGGAAACAGATGCAGAGACCCACTACCAAACATTATACAGAGCTTGGGGACCTCTGTGGAAGAGTTGGGGGAAGGACTGAGGGACATGAAGAAGATACTCTATAAGAAGACAGTCAACTAACCTGAACCAATGGGGGTTCCCAGAGACTGACCCATAAACCAAAGAGTGAGCATGGGCTGGACATAGACACACAGGCACATACATGCACGCACACACACACACACACACACACGTATTTATGTAGATATGCAGCTTGGTCTTCATGTGGGTTCCTCAACAAGTGGAGCGGGGGTTATACCTGAATCTGTTGCCTGTGTGTGGATCCCATTCCCCTAACTATGCTGCCTGGCCTGGCCTCATTGGGAGAGGAGGCACCTAGTCCTATAGTAACTTGATGTGCCAGGGTAGGGTGATACCCAGGGGTACCTTCCCCTTCACAGAGGAGAAGAGGAGGAGGAAATGGATGGAGGAGCTGTGGGGGAAGGACTTGGAGAAGAAGGGGAGATGATATTGGAATATTGTACTGGCTAGTTTTGTGTCAACTTGACACAGCTGGAGTTATCACAGAGAAAGGAGCTTCAGTTGAGGAAATGCCTCCATGAGATCCAACTGTAAGGCATTTTCTCAATTAGTGATCAAGGGGGAAAGGCCCCTCGTAGGTGGGACTATCTCTGGGCTGGTAGTCTTGGGTTCTATAAGAGATCAGGCTGAGCAAACCAGGGGAGGCAAGCCAGTAAAGAACATCCCTCCATGGCCTCTGCATCAGCTCCTGCTTCCTGACCTGCTTGAGTTCCAGTCCTGACTTCCTTGGTGATGAACAGCAGTATGGAAGTGTAAACTGAATAAACCCTTTCCTCCCCAACTTGTTTCTTGGTCATGATGTTTGTGCAGGAATAGAAACCCTGACTAAGACAAATATAAAGTTAATTAATTAATTAATTAATTAATGTAAAAAGAAATTAAAAGACACATATAAGACATGATAAATGAATTATGTACATGATTGTGGGCTGTGTCATGTATTGATGGAAGAAAATGATTCTGATGCCCCAGGAGGACCAGTCTGCAAGTACAGATACTTGCCAGCAAGCCCGAGGACCTGAGTCAAATCGCCATGTGATGGAAGGAGAGAATTGACTATTGTTGATTGTCCTATGACTCTCACTCATTCATCACGGTACATGAACATACATGCATGTGCAATACACACAATAAGCAAATTTATTAAAAAAAAAAAAAGTAAAACATTTGCAGCTCGGGTCTGTCGATCTCTGGACCACGCCTCAGGAACACTGATTTTCCTGAAGACAGACAGAAACGTCAGAACATGACATCAGTTGGGCTCACGTGGGTGCCGTGCTCCTGAGGATCAGGGGAAGAAGGAGTAAGGAAGCAGCCTGTGTGTCTGAAGGGTGGCTCAGAGTTCAGTAGGCAAGACAGCTGTGGGACAGCTCCGGTCAGGTCAGCACAGAAGCAAGAGGTCAGGGGAGGGCACAGACAAAGTGGGGGAGCAAAACACAAACCAGGAAAACTGAAGGGTAATAGTCAATATAATGGAGTGTAGGGATACACATTCTTGAAAGCTGGGGTGAATTTGGAGGTTGATTTTGAAGAATTTAGAGAGTTTTAGATCAGGAAAAGTATCTAACTTAAAAAAAAAACACTAAGGAAAAAAAAGAGAAAAGTTGTTTTTTTTTAAGAAACTATTAGGAGTAATGAAGGGACTCTGGCCAGCTTGAGCATGGCAAGCATGGGTCAGGCAGGCCTTGCCCTTCGCCCCCATTTCCCTCTGCCCTGCTAAAAACCATTAGATTCCATTCCTAAAGCTAGTCACCAAGGCCTATACCCTTATTTGGCCACTTCCTCCTCCTTCTGAGCCTAACTACCAAGATCCAGCTACCAAAGTATTGAAGTCCAGCAATCAAAAGCCCCCTTTGGATCACGTAATTGACATGCCCAATTAAAATTAAACACCTCATTCTAACACAGGGTTTCCTCTTGTACCTTTATAAGCTGTCATTCTCCTATGTGCCACATTTGTCTTTCTATCCTTTGGATAGAAAGGTATTTCTATCTATATGTCCCCTCTGGGGGCAAATACCTCTCCCCATTATTATGAAATACAATGCACTGAGGAGGTACCTGGTAGGCCCATTGCCAAAGTATGTCCCTGAGATAAGGGAAGTGGTATGAGAGCTAAGGAAGGGAGAGGAGTGAGGATCTGGAGAAGGGGTTGAGTGGACACAGAGAAGGCGGACAGATGGGGACAGAGCTACGAGGGAAGAGAAGGGGCATGCACAGAGAAGGCCAGATAGGTGAAGAGAGCGAATGCTGGGGACAGAGAGAGATGAAGTGGTGGGTAGTCCTTTTATATGAAGCTCATGTCTGGCACACCTGGCACACCTGGCAGGGACAGGTGATGGTGGCAGATGATGACGTAAGCCATTGCTAGGTCCCTGGGAGGAGCCTAGTGGAATCACCTGTAAGTGAGCACCCCTTTCCCTTGTCCCCATTTCTCTCATCCTCTATTGCCATCCTCCCTTTTTCCCAGGGGTTGCTGCCCACTGGCCAAGGACAAGGAAGCAGAGTGGACAAACAGGGTTTCGGGGATCAGCTTCAGAGAGACAGATCAGCTTTATTCCCAGTGAATAAAGGGTTATATAGTTTGGGGGAAGGGGTAGGAATATCCAAGGTGGGCAGAGGTCACTGGCTGAAGGATAAGGTAAGGCATGGGAGGCATTCCAGCAGTGCTTGCTGAGCTGGGTTCTTATCTTGAGAAAGGAAGCTGAACCTGTAACCACATTACGGCTACATGACATTCCACAGCTAGAGGGTATGGGGGTTCCGAGCTCCCAGACAAGGTCAGAGAAGGAGAAGCCCTGATGACAAAAGGAGTCTGCCATTTTGCATGGGGTTCCGGGCTTTCTGGTAATGTCAGATGTCAACCTTAGCAGCAAGGCTTCCTGACACTATCTCCCATGTTGTCTCTTATTCCCTCCCTCTCTGTCCCTCAGGGGCAAATAAATGTCCTTTGTGCTGAGAACTTGGTCTTAGGGGTCCAGAACTGATATTTTCCTTTCAATATTAGCCTAGTGTTTTGAAACAGGGACTGCAGACAACGCTGTGCAAACAGGAGATTCAGTATCAAGATTACAACAACAGTGCAACCAAGAAATAATGAGAAGCCTATCTGCAGATTAGCAACAGTGGGAAGAAGGAAATGAAAGGGAGTGCACAGAGCATGTCAGAGATGTAGAGAGTACGGTCAAGGGGGCTATAGAACCCCGAGGAGGGAGAAACAGGCAAGTGTCAAAGCAGAAGTAAGGGGGCCGTTTTCAAGGTTGAAAAAGGGAGGCAGGGGTTATTTTGTAAACATCGTCTCCTAAAATAGGGATGTCTACAAGCAATTGGCATGTTCAGTCTAAGGTAGGAAGGAAAGGAAGAAGTGAATGGGGAGAGGGGAAGGGAGGAAAGAGATGAGAAATAGGAGGGAGGTAAAAGGAGAGTGAGATGGAAGGAAGAGGGAGGGAGGGAAGGAGGGGAAAAGGGAGGGAAGGAGGGAGGGAGGGAAAGGAGAAAAGAGAAATGGAAGATTGGATAGAGAGAAAGGAAGAGTGGGAAAGAGGGAGGGAAAGAAGGAGGGAAGAAGGTAGAGAAGGGGGAAAAGAGAGAGGGAGGGAGGGAGGGAGGGAGGGAGGGAGGGAGGGAGGGAGGGAGGGAGGGAGGGAAGGGGAAGGAAGAAAGAGAAATGGAAGATTGGATAGAGAGAAAGGAAGAGTAGGAAGGAGGGAGAGAAGGAAGGAGGGAAGGAGGGAGGAATGGAGGGAGGGAGGTAAGTAGGGAGGGAGAAAGGACTACGCCATTACTACGCCTGGAGACGGGCAGTGACTAGGCGTGAGTTCACTCTTGCACTTGTGTACAAGGCTTGTTTACTAGTTAGGCACAGCGGAGGCCAGCGCCATCTTACAATGGCTATTGCTCTCGACTCTCGATTGCTCGCGGCACCGCTCTCCACAGGGACCCTTTAATATAATTCCTCATGTTGTTCAGCCTCTCAATAAACCTGCATTTAATATAATCTAATCTGGCTTGAATTGGTTCATTTCACTGGTGGAGACCCTCAGCCATAAAATTATTTCATTGATACTTCATAATGTTTTGCTACTGTTAATGAATCCTTATGTGAATACCTGATATGCAGGATATCTGATCTGTGACTCCAGATGTGTGATATCTAATACATGAAAGGGTTGGTTAACCCCCAAAGCTGTCGAATCTGAGAACCACTGCATTAGAGAAACCATAATTATTAAAACAGGAAGGTTTTCTTCTTCTTCAAGGGAAGGAAATAATACCTGCTCATCTAGAAAGCTGAAGTGGATGTTGTCTGACAAGCTGGTGATCTTTTCTCCCCCAAATTCTGAGCTTTGTCACTCAGTGACTGGGACCTACCTGTAGAAAGAATATCGTGTGTAGTGTATGGGTGTATCACCTGTCAACTAAAAAGCCTTTGGCCTATAGCTTAGGAGGAAATAGAAGGTGAGGCATCCAGGAGGAAAAAGAATCCTGGGATAGAGAAGGAGTGGGAAATCTGGCTGGGAAGATGTGACAGGATAGACAATGATACCTGAGCACATATAACCAAACACATGGCAGAGTGTTGGTTAGGATAAATGACATATGTTAAGTTATAGCTAGTCAGCGAAGAGCCTAACTAAATGACCAAGGAATTTGTAATTAAATGTTGAGTCTGAGTCTTATTTCTGGGAGCATGGGGCCAGGAGGAAGAACCAGGGCCCAATTTCTACACTCATCCTTATGCAAGAGATACCATGTAATTTGCATACTCAGTCAATAGAACCTGTCTTTATGCTTATTACAAATCCTTCCTCCCTAGACCCTTATCCTGAGTGCTGTTTATCCTTTAATAGAACTTATTCTTATAGTAACAGTCCCAGGTGCTTGGCTAAAGAGATGTACTTTGTAAGAGAGTTTTGATCCAGTCAAGCCTAAAGCCTTGTAGTGATCATTGCCTTCTGGAAACTTTTTCTAAAGTTAAACTGTGTTTAAATGTGTAAGAAAAAGAAACCACTTGGCTGGAGTACAGAAATTTTTGACTCTGCACTGGCTAGAGCCATGCTGACCATTCTTGACCTCACCTGGATTAGTTCCTGGCCAGCTGACTGGACGCTATGGTACTTGCAGGAACCACAACATAACAATTTTTTTTTAACTTTAAGTAGATAAAAATAAAACCCAGTGAATTTCAAATTATAAGGTGACCAGTAAGAAAGTGGAAAAGACAGCATGCATTATTCTTTAGAAGTTGAGTAAATAACCTAATTCAGTAATTAACTACTGAAATCAAGACGGGCTAGTGAATAATAGTATGAGAAGGCGAGAAAGACAGATGTAGCTGAAGGGAACACACTGGCAGGGAAAGGCAGCAAAAATAGGCTAAACCTTTAAAACACAGAATACAGAACTTTCACATGATCAAAATGTAAAATATGTAAACCAGGGTCACAAGGAGGCTCAGCAGGTAAAGGCAATTGTCACCAGGCCTGACCACCTCAGCTAAAGCACACACACATTCACACACAAAATAAGTGTAATGAACAACTTTAAAGATGTAAAGCAAAAAAAAATTAGGAGTGCTATGAGAGAAGAAAGTCACATAATGATGATCTTAACAATGTCTCATTAATTCATTTATAAGCTGTGTGACCTGACTCCAGACCCCAAAGTGCTTATCCCCAGTGACCATCAGAGAAACAAAGGTCATAGAGAATGACATCGCCTTACAAACCTCCACAGTATCAACTTCAAGTCTGGTGACTGGAAGCAGGAGTTTCTGCATCCAGTCACTCAGAGGTCAGCCATTCCGTAAACATGAGTTGCTGTGACCACCACAGTTGCACATCCAGGAACTCCCGTAGTAGGCACAGGAGCTGTCCACAGGATAGAGTCAGAAGAGGACAGCCAGACCACAGAGAGAAACAGCCAGCTGTAGGCAGAACTTTAAAGCAGGATACAGCCAAGGAACTTGGGAGACAGCGAACTTCTCTGCACACTGGCTAGGTTGATGGATACATGATATTTTTAAATGATGAATAAATTATATTTAGAAGAATATTATAAAACATTGACTGTATATGGCTCATTTTATACAATGGTCTGGAAAGTATAGCTAGTGATTTTTTTATTAATTTATTTATTTACTTTACATCCATCCCAAGTTGAAACTTCCCCTCTCTCCTCTCCTCCTAGGCCCTCCCTCCCACCTCCCCCACCCCCGCCTCCCCTCCCTTTCTCTCCAGAAAGAAGTCTCCCATGAATATCAGCCCCACTGGCTCAGGCATATCAAGTTGCAGTAAGACTAGGTGCATCTTCTCCTGTTGAGGATAGACATGCCAGCCCAGTTAAGGAAAAGGATCCAAAGGCAGGCAACAGCGTCAGGGATAGCTCCTACTCCACTTGTTAAGGGTCCCACATGAGACCAAGCTACACATCTGATACATATATGTAGAGAGCCTATGTCTGTCCCATGCATACTCTTTGGTTGGTGGTTCAGTCTCTGTGAGAGGATACATGATTTTTTTTTACATTGGTCTAAGGTCGTAAACTTAAAAATAGAATATAATCCTAAAAATTTTGTGAGGTCAACCAACTGTCAGACTGAGCCTGGGGACCCCAGTGGAAGAGTTAAGGGAAGGACTGAAGGACTGAAGGGTTTTGCAACCCCATAGGAAGAACAACAATATCAACCAACCAGACACACACACCCCCAGAGCTCCTAGGGACTAAACCACCAACCAAAGAGTACACATGGAGGGAGCCATGGCTCCAGCTGCATATGTAGCAGAGGATGGCCTTGTCTGAAATCAATGGGAGAAGAGACCTTTGGTCCTGTGGAGGCTTGATGGCCCAGTGTAAGGGGATGCTAGAGTGGTGAGTGAGTGGGCGGATGGGGGAGCACCCTCGCATTAAGGCAAAGTGGGGAGATGGGATGGGGGATTTGCAGAGGGGAAACCCTGAAAGGGGACATTTGAAATAGAAATAAATAAAATAACAAATAAAAAATCTTTGTGAATTGTTAACTATTAGTAGACATTCTTTTTCTCAAATAGCCATCATGTGTGACTCTGGAGAGCTCTGGCCCATAGCACCAGTGGTCAGAGCCCACGTAGCTCAGGTAGGCACTAGGCACTGGTCCGCAAGGGCTGCAGCACTCCTATCCTTGGAGGACACAGTGAGACCCAGAGTCACTGGGACTGTTTGTCAGTCACAGAGACAGTGAGAGTCGCTCCACAGCAGTGACTAAAAGATTCTGAGTGCGGCATGGTGGAAAGCAACTCTGGCAGCTTCAGAGCCAGTCACTCTTTAGCATCCTGAACAAACGTGTTTCAGTGTCCCAACAGTCAGCATTGCCTTGTTGGCATGTGTGGTCTCTGTCTGTCCTGAGTGACCCCTAAGCAAACTGGAGCTCTGTGCAGCAGGGTGAATGAAGAGAATTTTTATGTAGTCACTGACTCGCCATTATTAGGAAAAAAAAAAACAGATAAGAAGGGGGATGCAAATTGTATCTTGTATCTTGGGTATTCTAAGTTTCTGGGCTAATATCCACTTATCAGTGAGTACATATTGTGTGAGTTCTTTTGTGTTTGAGATACCTCACTCAGGACGATGCCCTCCAGGTCCATCCATTTGCCTAGGAATTTCATAAATTCATTCTTTTTAATAGCTGAGTAGTACTCCATTGTGTAGATGTACCACATTTTCTGTATCCATTCCTCTGTTGAGGGGCATCTAGGTTCTTTCCAGCTTCTGGCTATTATAAATAAGGCTGCTATGAACATAGTGGAGCATGTGTCCTTCTTACCAGTTGGGGCATCTTCTGGATATATGCCCAGGAGAGGTATTGCTGGATCCTCCGGTAGTACTATGTCCAATTTTCTGAGGAACCGCCAGACTGATTTCCAGAGTGGTTGTACAAGCCTGCACTCCCACCAACAATGGAGGAGTGTTCCTCTTTCTCCACATCCACGCCAGCATCTGCTGTCACCTGAATTTTTGATCTTAGCCATTCTGACTGGTGTGAGGTGGAATCTCAGGGTTGTTTTGATTTGCATTTCCCTGATTAAGGATGTTGAACATTTTTTTCAGGTGCTTCTCTGCCATTTGGTATTCCTCAGGTGAGAATTCTTTGTTTAGCTCTGAGCCCCATTTTTTAATGGGGTTATTTGATTTTCTGGAGTCCACCTTCTTGAGTTCTTTATATCTAAGATACAAGATACAATTTGCAAAACACATGAAACTCAAGAAGAACAAAAGTGTGGACACTTTGCTCCTTCTTAGAAGTGGGAATAAAACACCCATGGAAGGAGTTACAGAGACAAAGATTGGAGCTAAGACAAAAGGATGGACCATCTAGAGACTGCCATATCCAGGGATCCACCCCATAATCAGCCCCCAAATGCTGACACCATTGCATACACTAGCAAGACTTTGCTGAAAGGACCCTGATATAGCTGTCTCTTGTGAGACTATGCAACGGCCTAGCAAACACAGAAGTGGATGCTCACAGTCAGCTATTGGATGGATCATAGGGCCCCCAATGGAGGAGCTAGAGAAAGTACCCAAGGAGCTAAAGGGGTCTGCAGCCCTATAGGTGGAACAATATTATGAACTAACCAGTACCCCAGGAAGCTCGTGTCTCTAGCTACATATGTATCAGAAGATGACCTAGTCGGCCATCAGTGGAAAGAGAGGCCCATTGGTCTTGCAAACTTTATATGTCCCAGTACAGGGGAACACCAGGGCCAAGAACTGGGAGTGGGGTGGGGGGGAGGCGAGTGGGGGGAGGGGGTGGGGGAGAGGGTTTGGGGGACTTTTGGGGTGGCATTGGAAATGTAAATGAAGAAAATACCTAATTTAAAAATGTAAAATGCAAAAATAAATAAATAAATAAATCTTTTAGAGGCTAAAAAAGGGGGGATGCATGAATTATGGTGGGTTCATACAGTAGAGTGTTCAATGGTAAGAAAATAAACTACAACTATAGGCACTGTGAACAATCAACAAACAGAACTAAGTGGGGGATACAGGGAGGAGTATACACTCTTGAGTCTATTCACACAAACTAATTAATAAACAAAATTAAACTATTCATTGGGAGAGCACAAATATGTAGCAAAACCCACAAATGTGCAAGGAAATTATTACCAGGGTGTAAAACAAGAATGGGGACAGGGGGTGTTCCAGAACAACTGAAATGACCTTTGCTTAGTAATTATTTGTAACTCAGCCTTACACAATTAATGCACTTTGCCCAATTGATATATTGTAATAAAAGTTTCTTTTAAAAGCTATTTTTTTAAAACCTCTTGGTGGCAGCTGAGAGTGATGGGTTTGTAGATGAACTATGACAGTACAAATGTCACAGCATAGGACAGGCAGGGCTGTGATTGGAGAAGCAGCCAGCAGCAATGCTATTTATCCAGAGTCTCCAGCATAGGACGCAGAGCATGCTGGGTAGAGGTGAAAGGTCAGAGTCAGAAAAATACTTCCAAAGCAAGCTCCCCAAGGAAAATGGGCACCCAGGGAAAAGTAAGTAAATAATCTCTATCAGCATTCGGCTGCCGGTTTCTTCCAGGTTACACTCAAAACACAGAGACTGAAGTCAACTGAAGGGGTAGGAGCGGTCCCTAAGCTAGAATCTGCTCTAAGGAAAAACAACTCTGATTTGCCAAAGTGTCCAGGGCATCCTACATGGTTTAAACTGGGTCAGGGAGAGGGAGGCTGGGAGAAATGAGTTACCTACGCTCTAACCATCCATGAAGAGAATGTATTTAGGGCATGTGGATGGATGGGAAAAGTAGATTGTGAATGCTTCACATGAGGACACACCAAGGCTTTCAGTGTAAGGAGAAAGTGAGAAACGTATTGAGGTGGATCTTCCATTTCAAAGTCTCTAGTAACGAATATACACAGCATTTGTAATATAAAAATACCCATTTAAGCCATAATTAAAAACTGCCTAAGAACAATTGAAAAGCAAGTTCTCAAATGGTCAGAGAAATTTACCACAGTAGTTAGGTAGTGGTCAGGACAAGGGACTGTAGACGTCCTTTCAACTTTCTTTCAATTTTACTTATATTTAAAATTAAAAATGTAATTTTAGACTGAAAGCACAATTAATTATAGGAATTATTTATAAAATCGGGTGTTTAGTTTCTTTGCATGCACTTTTCCTCAATTCTTTTACAAAAAAAAACAATTTTATTTAATTTATATTTTACCGATTGTGTAAGTCTTCCTTCCCAGATTTTTTTCTCCATCTGGAGACCTTAACTGAATTCAATTTAGTGGATATAGAGTTGAACTTTCTTTTCTAACACTTCCAGAGTGACAGGAATATCTGTTGATCCAACAGACACACTTTAATTTCTGGTTAAACTTTACCATAACATTACAGATTGATTAAAATAACAAATTGGTACAATTGATCTTCTGGGAATTCAATAACCACACTTGGAAACCTACAGTGATATGGACAGAGAAATTAAAACAGAGGGTATCTTCCCCCTTGTCCTACATGATCACCTAAGTCCCAAAGAACTATGCAACATCTTCAAGATGTCCTGTAACTATGGGGATTCGTCTGTTCTCTTGTTAGGGAGGCTTTGTCTCTGCCACTGAGTGGGCTCTACCCAGCATCCAGTCTGCCAGGACATTGGTCAACACAGAGGAAAAATTGCAACAGCCAAGCAAGGCCTTTGGCTTCTCCTCACGTAGATAGACTAAAGGGCAAAAGAAAGACTAGATGAGCCAGGAACTTCTCCCAAGTCACACCTGATAACCAGGTCTTCAACTGCCCTTGGGAGGAAACAAAAAGTTTCATTTTAACCACCTAACATGGTATTAAACACTCAGCAGGAAAAAATATAATGAGAATTAAAATAAGCATTCTTTAGCAGCTCAAAGAACTACAGTCCTCAGACATTGTACATAACCGTAGGATAGATTATTTGGACAAAATTCTCACTAATGGCTCTCTTCCTGACAAACATATACACTGCCCAGGTACAGGACAAGACCTTCACTCCCTTCACTGCTGTGATGGCTCTCTCTGCAGGGGAAGTGAAAACAGCCCTATATTCTTAAATATTGAGGCCAAGTCTTCAAAATTTGTGTTTACCAAGCACAGCACAGTCTCTTCAGACGTGTACTTCTGACAGCTTCTGTGTGTCTTCCTGCACCCAAACCTTTCATGCTTGCTGGTAAAAGGAGACTGCCAAAAGCTATGCTGTCAAACTCAGGTTTGAAAAATTATTCAGGACACCCAAATGGTGTCCCTGGACATTGTGGCACAATCCTATTAGAAACACACTTCTCTTTTAGATTAACAATTAGCTGCTGCTGTCTGGTTATGATGTTAACAGCTAGTATCTGGGTTTCTCTTGGGTTTGACCCATCCTGGCCACCTCTGCTAGGCATCACACCTGGTCCATGGGCTCAGGCATCTATTGCTGGAAATGCACTGACCGTGGGACAGTTACCTAAACTGACTTCTCGTACATTTCCAAGCATCTACTCCCTGTGCAGGAGTCTGATGTGACAAACATGATGGCACAGTGACTTACACTTTGATCCGGCTAACGTGAGTTACATCAATCAAGATGTAAAAAAGAGAATGTATCCTTCTACCGGGCTCTAGTATGAAGGTTCTGGTACAGTGTCTAGACAGCCACACAACTCAGTTTCACAATACTAAATAGGACTTGTGTTAAGCATCATGTGGAAGTCTTCCTCCCTGTCTGTCCTCACAAGGACACAGTAATAGAAACTCAGTGACTGACTTCTGAACGTAAATTGGCTGTTGAAAGGCTCCTTGAACTCCTGAGCCAGACAAGTGACTTCTCCACGCTCTGCATCTTATGGTGAACAATGGTGACAGCAAAATCAGCCGTCTTGTTGAAACCTAGCAAAGCCTGCTGAGGATCTTTAGATGGCTTTCTCACCTGTTCTCTTTCTCTAATAAAGGCAAAGCTGCCCCAACTATTTTTCTATGTCCTCAGTAGAATTACAGTACTACTAACAGTCTTGCTTGTTGTATTCAATTGCATGGCATGCTCCTAAAATACCTGCTACCACCAGAATGGCTGTTCTGTTCTGAATCTTTGCCATCGCCTAAGCATTATCTTGGCCTCTTAGATTCACCCCTCTCTGTGGCAAACTGACTACTGCCCCTTCTGCATGAGCCCTATCGTTAGCTCAGAACAGTGGAGTGGTCTGCACCCCCAAATCCCTACGGTACTGTACATCCCAACTGCAGTCTCCCCTCCCTCCTCCCCTTCCACACCACCCCCTTCCAGTCCTTCTTCCTTTCTCTTCAGAAAAGTGGAAGCCTCTCCTGGTTGGCAACCAGCCTTGGCATATCAAGTTGCAGTAAGACTAGGTGCACTTCTCCTATTGAGGCTAAACTAGTCAGCCCACTAGGGGAAAGGGGTCCCAAAGGCTGGCAACAGAGTCAGAGACAGCCCAAGCTACACAACTGTTACATCTGTGCAGAGGGCATGGGTCAGTGCTCTCCCCCTGAGTCAACCTATCATATAGGTTCATAGGAACGTCCTACAAGCAACAAGAAAGTACACATTTACTGGGATTTCAAAGAAACTGGTTAATAATTTACTGACTTTAATAATTTTAATAATTATTTGACAGAAAGCTTCGATTCCAGCCCTTTTACCCATTAATTCATTCATTTATTCACTTTATATCCCGATTGCAGCCCCTTTCCTCCTGGCATGCCCCTCACACATGCCCCCTTCCCTTCATTCTGAGAAGGGGGAGGTCCGCCCCGGTAACCCACTCACCCCGACATCTCAAGCCACTGCAAGACTAGAAACATGCTCTCCCACTGAGGCCAGACAAGGCGGGTCACTTAGAGGAACAGGATCCACAGGTAGGCAACAGAGTCCAGGTAAGCCCCTGCTCCATTTGTTAGGGGACCTGTATGAAGACTAAACTGCACATCTGCTACATATGTGCATGGGGCTTAGGTCCAGCCCATGTATGCTCTTCAGTTGATGGTTCAGTCTCTGGGAGCCCACAAAGGTCCAGGTTAGTTGATTCTGTTGGTCTTCTTGTGGAGTCCCTATCCACTCCAGGTCCCTCAATCCTTCCCCCAACTCTTCCATAAGGTTCCCCAGCTCCATCTAATGTTCAGCTGTGGGTCTCTGCATCTTTTCTCATCAGCTACTGGATAGAACCTCTCAGAGGACAGTTATGTAGGGCTCCTGTCTGCAAGCATAATAGGGATTGATTCTTGCTCATGGGCTCTCAAGTTGGGCCAGCCATTGGTTGGCCTTCCCTCAGTCTCTGCTCCATCTTTGTCCATGCACTTCTTATAGACAAGACACATTTCGGGTCAAAGGTTTTGTGGATGGGGTTGGCGTCCTTATCCCTAGACTGGGAGTTCAGCCTGGCTACAGGAGGTGGCCATTTCCCACTGATAGGAATTTCAGCTGGAGTCACCCTCATAGACTCCCTGGAGCCGTCTCTGGTGCATCTTAGAGATAACCTTGCCCTCTTCACCAATTTCCATTCACTTGTCCTGCCCTCTCTCCACAGCTCTCTCCCTACTCCTAATTCCCCCCACATACCTGATTCCCCTCCTCATCCCCTCCACCCACCTCCAATGACTCTTTTATTTCCCCTTCTGATGAGGTTCAAGTATCCTACCTTGGGCCTTCCTACTTATTTAGCTTCTTTGAGTCCATGGATTGTAGCATGGGTATCCTGTACTTTATGGTTAATATCTACTTACATGTGAGTACACACCATGCATGTCCCTCTGGGTCTGGGTTACCTCACTCAGGATGATATTTTTCTAGTTCCATCTATTTGCCTTGAAATTTCATGATGTCTTTGTTTTTAGCAGCTGTGTAGTTCTCTAATGTGTAAACCACGTTTTTGAAAAATCTATTTTTTGGTTGAAGGACATCTGAATTGTTTCCAGTTTCTAGTTACTACCAATAAAACTGCTATAAACATAGTTGAGCAAGTGTCCTTGGTATGGTGGAGCATCTCTTGGGTATATGCCCAGGAGTGGTATAGCTGGGTCTTGAGGTAGGGCTATTCCCAATTTTCTGAGAAACTGCAAAATTGATTTCCAGAGTGGTTTTACAAGTTTGCACTCCTACTAGTAGTGGAGGAGTTTTCCCCTTGCTCCATCTCCTTGCCAGCATGTGGTATCCATTGAATTTAGGTTAGCCATCCTGAAGGGTATTAAGTGGAATCTTAGAGTCATTTTGATTAGTCTGATGACTAAGAATATTGAACATTTCTTTAAGTGCTTTCAGTGATTAGAGATTCCTCTGTTGAGAATTCTCTGTTTAGCTCTGTATTCCATTTTTAAATGGGTTATTTGGTTTGTTGGTGTCTAATTTCTTGAGTTCTTTATATTGTTGAACTTAGTGCCTGAGCTGTTGGTGTCCTGTTCAGGAAGTTGTCTCCTGTGCCAGTGTGTTCAAGTCCATTCCCCTACTTTCTCTTCTATTTAATTTATTGTAAGTGGTTTCACATTGAGGTCTTTGATCCACTTGGACTTGAGTTTTGTGTAGGTTGATGAATATAGATCTACTTGCATTCTTCTATGAAGTGGAAATTTATGGTTGTGTCATGTGATGCTTACTCACATGGTATTTTGATGAGGCAAGACCCATGGGAGGACATGCGATATCTGGAGAGAGTATAAGTAAGACAGTGACAGGGTGCTTACATAACTAGCTGTGCAACTCTTCATTGGCATCTTCGCTGATCTTCACTTTGTTGAGAGAGGCACAGAAGAGAACTCCTGATGTTCCAAATGGTCCTGTTCACTCTGCTGAACTCATGCCAATTTGGCAGAGGCTTAGCAGTTTCTGCTGGACTGTGTCATCATTGCTGATTTGTGTTTGGTGGCACAAACAGAGATTAAAATCACCCCAAAGAACTACTAAAGCATATCCCCTTGTCCTATTTATCATCTTTTCTACCCTACCTTTGGACTCTGAGTTAGAAGGGGCAGGGTGTCAAAGTGTTTGAGAACCCTTAATAAAGTAAGTTTTGAAAAATCTAAGCCTATAGGTGGTACTTATCATGACTTCAGCATAATAGTTAATACTGCTTTGAATGTGGTAGAAGAAAGGTCAGGTTATGAGGGGTTAGCAAATTGTGTACTGTGTTCTCTAAAAGTACAGATGAGAAAAAAAATGGTTTGTTTGTATATTAACATATTGGCTTTGCAGTATGTGGAAGACATTGAAACAGCATATAAATACTTGTCTAAATCTTTGGGAGAAATCTGTCCCATAAATACAGTGCAAGTTTGTGCAAGTCGTCTACATAAAAGTAGTGACTAAATGCATAAAAATAGAAGGCAGTTTGTAATATGGCGATGATGGGCTGATATCAGAACCCATAAGGCATACTTTGCCATCTGTTACCTCTCCAACACCATTCTGCAATGAGGAGCATCTGTGTTCACCTCCATCTGATGCTCTTCACTCTTCACTCCACAGCTCACTGCTTCACTCCAAGATCCCTCATACCTCAGATCACAAATAATCCTACACTGTATATTACTGGGTCTGGCATGGCTGCCAAAGGGATATGACATGGTTCCTGCACCTGTGGTAGAGCCAGTAGGACATGGGTCTCCTCAGTGCTGATGGTGGCTATAAGCACAAGGCTTGTTTCCATAATAATAATCATATTTTACTTCATGTTCCTCCTTTGGGGGATGTTCTCCCTATCAAGGATAGCAACTCCTTGATCATCAGAGACAGCACGATTCTGGAAAGTGATTACGTGTCTCAGTTCTGCAGCAGTAGCGTCTGTGACCTTCAGGACAGCCCTTAAGGCTATGGGAAAGATCTCTGAAAATATGAGTTCAAGAATATACAAATTAGCATAAGATTATACTGTTCTATAGGATTCCTCAACTATGCAAAATATAAGGATCCAATATGAACTGTATGAGGGGCTTCACGGACCTGAGAGAACAGAGGCAGCTGCACTAATGAGTCAGCTTAGTCAGAAAGATAGTAAGGAAGGAGACAGGATTTGGTCAGTAGAGGTAAAAACCTGGTATCAGGAACAAAAGATGAAGGCTTAATGATACCCCTGCTTTCTGGGCTCACTGAATACTTTCCAATAATAAGCCTTGGAGTTGCTGAGATAAAGAAGAAAAAGTGCAAAGATTAAAAGAATATGTTAAGATAGTTAAAAATTATAAAAATAAGCTTCAATGCTGTTTGCATTAACACAAACAAAAAAACTAGAAAAAGTATTATACTTAAAGCTAAAAATTTTTTTAAAAAGTATAATACTTAAAGATACTTTTCTCACATATTTTCTCACATAAAAAATAGCCTCTATGTCTAGACTTGGCAACCACAAGTGCTATGCCTAGCAAACCGAATAGGACTTGCAATGTTAAAGAAAAAAAAAATGCTGTCTGGTTCATTTGCCTCAAATATGCTCTGTATCTTTAAGGGTCATGGGTCAAGGTCATAAAATGCTGGTTCATGGAATGATCAGAAGGAAAGCTGGGGTAAATAAACTGACACATAATTTCTGAGGAAGTAGTTTATGCAAATAAAAGTCTGGGCTTTGATCTGCCTGGGAGGTCACAGTGCTGTCAGCTTGCATCCATCACTGACTGAGTCCTTCTTCCACCGCTCACAAACACCCTTCCTCAGGACCCTCTTGCACAATGAACTGGCGCATGGCATGATATAACAACTGTGGAGTAACTAGTGATCTATTTCATTCGTAAATGAATGAATGCCTGGCTTCCAGCCAGGACTGGCAGCATGTGCCTATAATGGCAGCCCAGGGATGTGGAGGCAGGAGGATCACAAATTCAAGGGCAAAATGACCTACACAGCAAGACTGTTTCAGAAGAGATAGAAAGCTATCCATCCTTTTATATGTGTGCTTTCCTATAAATAAAAAAGACATTTGTCAGGATGGCTTGAATATAGAAGCTGAAAGCATAACAAAAAAAAAAAAAAAAAAAAACTATAGTGGGGTGGAAACCACTACCTTCAGCATATAGTGAGACTTTTTCTTTTTTTTTCATACTGAGTATAGATGAATTAAGAACATTCTAGTAATGATGAATATAAGAGTCTTCCTCACCTTATCAGCATCCTTCTCCCTCTTCATCTGCTATCCCAGGTGATCAGATGCAAAGCTGCTGTGCTCTGGAAGCCTGGGGCCCCACTTGCCATTGAGGAGATAGAAGTGGCCCCACCAAAAGCAAAGGAAGTTCGAATAAAGGTAAAAACAAATTCAACATTTCCACATCAAAACAAAAGCCATTCACTGTATATCCTTTCCAGAATTCCCTATTCAAAATTAAAACAGCATATTCTTTTGCCTAGAAAATGTTAGGGAGAATTAATACATTTTTATACTAAGTAGAATAAGAAAACTAGTTCAATGTTTTGTTTTGTTTTTTTAAGTTTAGTTACATGCTTGAATTTACTAGGGAGCTTGAAAAATGCTAACTGCATCTCATCTCAAATTATGAGTTGATTGGCTGGGTGTGGCATCTATCCCCAGATGATTCTAACTGGTTCCCAGCAAGCTAGAATGCAGTTCATCTGACTTGTGGCTCAAGGTCATTAGGTTATTTTCATTACCATGGTGGGGAGTATGTATTGTTTACTGGTGGACTATAGAGAGATAGCTATTTCTAAGTTCCCTTACCTATACAATCCATACCCTCTTTTTCTGCACCTTCTATGGTATCTATTCTTTACTGGGTGAGGAGTATGGCATTTAGCAATCGCCACAGACTACACCCCAACAATGTCACAATTCTTACAAGCAGTTTTAGACTCAAAGACATCCAGCCATTATCTGACAAGCTACAGTCTGACTCTCTCACCTGTGCATTTGATCCAAAATACAGAGCCGGGTAGATTATGATAAGCAGTGGAGAAGCTGCGTGGGGGTGGTGCTGGTGGCCATCATTAGTCAGGTGATTATGATAGATGAAGGTAGAAAACCTGCCTTCTGTAGGTAACAGGACAAAGCCAGCTGGGGCCACTGAATCAGCGAAGAAGAATAAACACAGACCAGATTTCTTGGTGCATTTCTAGAACCACGAGGTTTCAATGTCTGTCCGATCGTCATGTCACAAGCACAACACAGTTAGGACTTACAATGAAGTGGGACTATTAACAAATCCTTAAGTGTCTTTGAGAAATAAACTAAAACTTTAGCTAAAATAGGGAGTTAAGGAAGAGCACTGTGTTCCCTTACACAAATACCTATTACAGTTGCCCATGGTGAGAGCAGCAGGTCTGAAGCCTTCACAACAGGCTAACCTCTGTCATCTCTGCTCTCCACACAGATTGTGGCCACAGGAAGCTGTGGTACCGATATAAAAAGTGTGGACACAGAATACTTTTCTCAGTTTTGCCCCATCATTATGGGCCATGAAGGCGTTGGGATAGTCGAGAGTGTGGGGGAAGACGTACGCACGGTAAGAACAGGTAAGAAGCAAAGCCCAGCACTGAGAAACAGCAAGGCTTGGAACCCACAGCGGAAAACCGACTTAAGGCCATCCCTTAAATGTGTCATGATGAAGCAACCAAAAGGAAAGATGGAACACTGCCCACTTCTGCGAGGAGTTGTAATTGTTTCTAAATTACACCACAATTGTAGTGAGGTTTATTCTTCAGATTTATATTTTGAAGTAGAATGCACCGAATCTATACCTAATAAAGGTTCATGTGAGGAGGAAAGCTACAGAAAATGGGTAAACTGGAATGCACTGCTGAACAGTTGTTTAACTAAAGCAAGGCCAATGGCCTATATCGATAGACTGGGTCTCTTGGATCCCCTTGACCAACAACTTGAAGGGAGGTATCCCTTTGCTGACACTGGGAGTTCAGATAGCCTATGACTCCTGAAGGAAGTGCTGTCACCTTAGGTGTGGCAATTCAATCTAAACAGAATGTGTGCATGTGTATGTGTATATGGGTATGTGTGTTTAGATATATATGTGTGTGTGTATATATATATATGTGAAAATGTGTGTATAGTATGTATATAAGTATATGTGTGTGTGTGTGTGTATAGATGTGTGTAGATCTGTGTATATATGTGTGTAGACATATGTGTGTGTGTGTGTGTGTACATATTATATGGTTATTGTTAGGTAGGCATATTAAATAATCTTAAATATTTCTAGTCTTGTTTTATCCTTCCTCACTCTTTCTCCCTCTGTGTCCCCTGTTTGCCCCTCACAGTTTGGTCCTTACCTCGTTTCCTCTATTCCCTCCTCCATAGCATCTTTGTCCTATGGCCTTCTCTTTGGAACAACTTCTCTGCCTCTCCATGGTTCCTTTTGATTTCCTGTCTCTTGGGGTTACTTCAGGTTTTAGACTCAAATTCATGGATTCAGAACTAGGGTCCACAGACAGAAGAGAACATCTGGCGTTTGTTTTTCTGGGTTCCATTCAAAGCTGAGTATATTATCCAGCTCCATGAATTTATCTGTTTCACAAATTCATGTTCTTTGCAGCTGGAAAAGATACCATTGTGTGAATGAATTGCATTTCATTATACTTTAGTCAGCTGAAGACCGTCGAGGCAGCTTCTATCCTCTCTCTCTATTTTCAATAAGTCCAATGCATATGGTAGGCAAGTACATGTGGAGTCAAATATTGTCCTTTGAGCTTATGCTAAAGAACAGTTTAGCTGGATAATACAGTAGATAAACCAGGAGCTTTTTGAGAATTCCCCATGCTGATTTCCAAGGTGGCCTCGAATGCAGAGTGGATTCCAATCTGCCTTGCCACCAGCAGAAACTGGGGCCTTCCTTTCCCTATGTCTCACCAGCATCTGTTGGCAGTTGGTTTCTTGATCCTAAGCCATAGTGACTGGGGCAAGGTGAAATCTCAAAGTTGTTTTAACTTGCATTTCCCTCATTTCTAAGGTTGATGAACAACTTTTTATGGCCTTTTTTTTTTTTCACTTCTTCTTTTGACTATTCAGGTCATTAGCCCATTTAAAAAAAAAAGTGGGTTGTTTTCTTAATTTTTTGTTCTTTGAGATCTTTGACCACTCTCGATATTAATCCTGTATCATACAGCTGCAATCATTCTCTCCCACTCTGGGCTTTCTCTTCACTCAATTGATTGTCCTCTTTGTGGCCTTTTGGTTTTATAAGGCCGCTCTTGTCAGTTACTGGTCTTAGTTGCTGAGTGAATGCAGTCCTGTTCAGAAAGCTATCCTGTTCCTACACCACTATCTTCCACAGCTATCCTGTTGTCTTCTAGCAGCATTAGGGCTCACACTAAAGTCTTTGACCCATTTGGAGTTTCTCTTCTTCCTCTTCTTCCTCCTCTTCCTCCTCTTCCTCTTCTTCCTCCTCTTCCTCCTCTTCCTCTTCTTCTTCCTCCTCTTCCTCTTCCTCTTCTTCTTCCTCCTCTTCCTCCTCTTCCTCTTCTTCTTCCTCCTCTTCCTCTTCTTCTTCCTCCTCCTCTTCCTCCTCTTCCTCCTCCTCTTCCTCCTCTTCTTCCTCTCCCTCCTCCTCTTCCTCCCCCTCCCCCTTCTCCTTGTTGTTCTTTTGAGGAAGAGGAGGAGGAAGAGTAATAGACATGGGTCTAATTTCATTCCTCATATATGGTCGTCCAGTTTTCCCATCACTACAGTTTAAAGCAGTTGTTTTCCCTCCGGTATGGATTTTTGCCAACTCTCAGATGGCTATAATTATATGCACCTAAGGTTGGGTCTTCCATTCTAATCCACATGACCAAGAACATGTCTGGTTTTATGTCATCATTACAGTGCTGTCATATAAATTTAAATATGATGTAATATGCAATGCAGTGTTGTTCTTTTTGTTCAGGAGTGTGTAGGTGATCCTGGGTCTTTGATATGAATTTTAGGATTGCAGGGGGGTGGTGCGGGGGTCTATTTCCGTGAAGGATGTCATGGGAAGTTTCATAGGGATTACACTGAGTCTGTAAGTTTCTTTTATATGATGGTCATTTTCACAATGATCAATCTGCCAACCCAAAGCATGAGAGTCTTTTCCTTTTTCTAACGTCCTCAATTTCTTTCTTCTCAGTTTTGAAGTTTTCAATGTAAAGGTCTTTGACTTCCTAAGAACTAAAACAGAAGAGCCTAAATCCTAACACAGCTTTTAAATTACAATTTATAACAGATTTCGCTGCTTGGCAGGAACAAGCAACAGGCAGTCAACGAACTCACCCCAAGCAGACACTCTGATCTCCCCTCCTGATTTGGAAACAGAAATATAACAAGAGAAGAAGAAGAAGAAGAAGAAGAAGAAGAAGAAGAAGAAGAAGAAGAAGAAGAAGAAGAAGAAGAAGAAGACAACGACTATGTTTTCTTTTCTTTCCCTTTCCACACTGGCGGAGGTACAACACAGAGCACACCTGTGGGCAATCAGGCCCCGATCCTGGCACTTATTCTGTGAGCATGGCATCCGTACTACTTTAACTCTGGACCCACAGTGGGAGTCAGGGCAGAGAGCAGCAGATGCAGTTTTTAAAGGCACATAACGAAACTGCGTGCCGTGGTATTCCAAATATGCCTTACAAAGTGGGCAGATCTGGGGCCAGCTCCTAGAGTCAGTCACGGCCGGATGTGGACACTGAAAATATCTGCTTGTGATCGGGCACAGTTAAAAGTGGAACTAACTCTCCATTATCACGTGTTCTTGATGCTTTGCTGTTGCCATCCTAAGAGACAAGACTACTCTGCTATTTCATCCTAACCGAGCACTTTGCCTTTCTAGGTGATAAAGTTATCATGTTATATGTACCACAGTGTGGAGAAAGTGGTACTTGCCTGAACTCCAAGAACAGCATTTGTGCAGAAGTTAGGTAGCTCTTTATTACTATTTTTTAAAAGTCTAATTCAGTTCCAATTGAAGAGATTTAAGTTTTTTTAATAAAAAGTACAATTTGTTTCCTTTCATCTATCAAAGACTGGCAGAAACACATCTGACATCTGAAGGCACCGGCAGAATTACCTGCAATGGGAAGTTAGTGCAGCAATATGGTACTCTGGGCACCTTATCTGAATACACAGTCCTAAGGGAAATCTCAGTTGCCAAGGTTGACGAAGGTGCTTCCCTAGAGAAGGCGTGCATAATTAGCTGTGGGTTTGCCACTGGATATGGAGCTGCAATCAACTCTGCCAAAGGGAGGAGCATTTACATCCATTGAGAAATAGAATTAATGTGAAAAGAAGGTGAAACACCTCTCACATCAGAGTACCGCCTGGTCATACCACCTGATGAAGCATAAATTTACCTCTAGGCACTCTTAAATTTATTGAATGATTTGATTGCCTGCACAGACACCCCATGCTATTCAGGAGTACAGATATATAGACTTTAAATATAACACAATTATAACACAACTGTATCTTTCCATACTCCAGTTCATTTCATTCAATGAGCAGTGGTGAAGCTTTTCTCTGTTCATCTGGAAAACAAAACCCCTCATCAAGCTTACATTCTAACTGAGCAGTATATTAATTAATGAGAAGTAAAGCTGGGGGCGGTGCTAAATGTGTACATCAAGGACAGAATACATGCCTGGTGTGCACAAGGTCCTGGATTCAATCTGTGTGTAGCAATCAATACAAGAACTAGCAGAGCGGTGACTGCACGGGCCAGGGTATGGGTTACAGTTAAATTCCTCCTCCTCCTGAAATATTACTCTAACCTCCCCAGCTCAGTTCTTTCAGGGCCATTGATATTTAAGCCTCTCTGCCGTGCGCTGTCCTTTAGTCTCAATGCTACTCATAGAGATTGGGATGTGTCTTAGCTGTGTGTCGATGTGAGGAGACACCCACAACAATCACATTTTGAGGAAGGAAGGTTTATCATATTCATAACCTCAGACATGTGGTCCACGCTGGTTTGGCGCTGAGGTGTTGGGGTGTCAGGGGGCAGTAAGTCGTGGCAGGGAATACTGAGTGGGACAAAACTGATTATCTCAGGTATCCAGGAACAGGATGAAAAACTATGCATAAGATACAAAAAGAAAGGAGAGCTGGAGCCCTAGAATCCCTGTAGGGCATGCGCCCCAATGTTTTCCCACCACCGGGCTCCTTCAGGAGGTTCTGCTACTTACTTACGACGTCACGGGCTGAGGAGCAAGCTTTTCTCACACGTGTCTTTAAGGCGTGTTCAAAAGGCAAACTCTAATAGGTGGAAGAGGTTCGGTTTAAACTGGTGCCAAACTGCATGATGCTCCGTGAAAAGAAGGAAGGAAAGAAGGAAAGAAGGAAGGGAAGGAGGAAGGGAGGGAGGAAAGGAAGAAGGAAGGAAAGAGGGGGGAACAAAAGAATAAAGAAACAAGAATTGACTTCATCCGGTAAGCGTTAACTTTGAAGTGATTTGGAGTTCCCAGATACCCAGAAGAAAAGAGAGAGTTTTCAAGGAGGTGGAGGTAAGTGAAAGAACTCAAACCCCTCCACAACTAAGAAATAATCTGCTCCAGTAAAGGATCCAGGCGGATTTCATTGTGTTACTTCCACTCCTGCTAATTCCTTCCTGAGATTTTTTTTTCTGATAGTTTTTATTTTTAATGCTGTATATAAATACTATCTACTAAGATAAATAATTCTCTCTGTTCATCGTTCCTACCTTTTGAGTAACTTATTATTTATTTATTTTTATAACATATTTTCTTTATATACATTTCAAATGCTATCCCGAAATTTCCCTATACCCTCCCTCCGCCCTGCTCCCCTACCCACCCACTCCAGCTTCTTAGCCCTGCATTCCCCCTTACTGAGGCATATAAAGTTTGCAATACCAAGGGGCCTCTCTTCCCAAAGATGGCCAACTAGGCCATCTTCTGCTACATATGCAGCTAGAGATATGAGCTCTGGGGGTACTGGTTAGTTCATATTGTGGTTCCACCTATAGGGTTGCAGACACCTTCAGCTCCTTGGGTGCTTTCTCTAGCTTCTCCATTGGGGGCCCTGTGTTCCATCTTATAGATGACTGTGAGCATCCACTTTTGTGTTTGCCAGGCACTGGCATAGCCTCACAAGAGACAGCTATATTAGGGTCCCTTCAGCAAAATCTTTATGGCATATGCAATAGTGTCTGGGTTTGGTGACTGATTATGGGATGGATCCCCGGGTGGGGTAGTTTCTGGATAGTCCATCCTTTCGTCTTAGCTCCAAAGTTTGTCTCTGTAACTCCTTTCATGTGTATTTTGTCCCATATTCTAAGGAGGAATGAAGTATCCACCCGTTGGTTTTTCCTCTTCTTGATTTTCTTGTGTTTTGCAAATTGTATCTTGAGTGTTCTATGTTTCTGGGCTAATATACACTTATCAGTGAGTACATATCTAATGACTTCTTTTGTGATTGGGTTACCTCACTAGGAATGATATCCTCCAAATACATCCATTTGTCCAAGAATTTCATAAATCCATTGTTTTTAATAGCTGAGTAGTACTCCATTGTGTAAATGTACCACATTTCCTGTATCCATTCTTCTGTTGAGGGACATCTGGGTTCTTTCCAGCTTCTGGCTATTATAAATAAGGCTGCTATGAACATAGTGGACCATGTGTTCTTATTACCAGTTGGAACTTTTTCTGGGTATATGCGCACGAGAGGTATTGCTGGATCTTCCCGTAGTAGTATTTCCAAACTTCTGAGGAACCTCCAGACTGACTTCCAGAGTGGTTGTACAAGCTTGCAATCCCACCAGCAGTGGAAGAGTGTTCCTCTTTCTCCACATCCTCGCCAGCATCTGCTGTCACCTGAATTTTTGATCTTAGCCATTCCGACTGGTATGAGATGGAATCTCAGGGTTGTTTTGATTTGCATTTCCCTGATGATTAAGGGTGTTGAACATTTTTTCAGGTGCTTCTCAGCCATTCAGTATTCCTCAGTTGAGAATTCTTTGTTTAGCTCTGAACTCCATTTTTAATGGGGTTATTTGAATTTCTGGAGTCCACCTTCTTGAGTTCTTTATATATATTGGATATTAGTCCCCTATCAGATTTAGGATTGGTAAAAATCCTTTCCCAATCTGTTGGTGACCTTTTTGTCTTATTGACAGTGTCTTTTGCCTTGCAGAAGCTTTGCAATTTTATGAGGTCCCATTTGTCAATTCTTGATCTTACAGCACAAGCCATTGCTGTTCTGTTTAGGAATTTTTCCCCTGTGCCCATATCTGCAAGGCTTTTCCCTACTTTCTCCTCTATTAATTTCAGTGTCTCTGGTCTTATGTGGAGGACTTTGATCCACTTAGACTTCGATCCACTTGTACAAGGAGATAAGAATGTATCAACTTGCATTCTGCTACATGATAACTTCCAGTTGTGCCAGCACCATTTGTTGAAAATGCTGTCTTTTTTCCACTGGATGGTTTTATCTCCCTTGTTAAAGATCAAGTGACCATAGGTACGTGTATTCATTTCTGGGTCTTCAATTCTATTCCATTGATCTACCTGTCTGTCATTGTACCAATACCATGCAGTTTTTATCCCAATTGCTCTGTAGTACAGCTTAATGTCAGGCATGGTGATTCCACCAGAGGTTTTTTTTTTTTTTTAATTATTTTTTTAAATTAGGTATTTTCTTCATTTACATTTCCAATGCTACCCCAAAAGTCCCCCAAACCCTCCCCCACCCCCAGAGGTTCTTTTACTGTTGAGAATAGTTTTTGCTATCCTAGGTTTTTTATTTTTCCAGATGAATTTGCAAATTGCCCTTTCTATCTCAGTGAAGAATTGAGTTGGAATTTTGATGGGAATTGCATTGAATCTACAGATTGCTTTCAGCAGGATAGCCATTTTTACTATATTAATCCTGCCAATCCATGAGCATGGGAGAACTTTCCATCTTCTGAGATCTTCTTCCATTTCTTTCTTCAGAGACTTGAAGTTCTTATCATACAGATCTTTCACTTCCTTAGTTAGAGTCACACCAAGGTATTTTATATTATTTGTGACTATTGTGAAGGGTGTTGCTTCCCTAATTTCTTTCTCAGTCAGTTTATCCTTTGTATAGAGAAAGGCCATTGATTTATTTGAGTTAATTTTATGTCCAGCTACTGCACTGAAGCTATTTATCAGGTTTAGGAGTTCTCTGGTGGAATTTTTGGGGTCACTTATATATACTATCATATCATCTACAAATAGTGATATTTTTACTTCCTTTCCAATTTGTATCCCCTTGATCTCCTTTTGTTGTCGAATTGCTCTGGCTAGGACTTCAACTACAATGTTGAATAGGTAGGGCGAGAGTGGACAGCCTTGTCTAGTCCCTGATTTTAGTGGGATTACTTCCAGCTTCGCAACATTTACTTTGATGTTGGCTACTGGTTTGCTGTAGATTGCTTTTATCATGTTTAGGTATGGGCCTTGAATTCCTGATCTTTCCAAAACTTTTATCATGAAGGGGTGATGGATTTTGTCAAATGCTTTCTCGGCATCTAATGAGATGATCATGTGGTTTTTGTCTTTGAGTTTGTTTATATATTGGATTAGTTGATGGATTTCTGTATATTAAACCATTCCTGCATCCCTGGTATGAAGCCTACTTGGTCATGATGGGTGATCGTTTTTTGATGTGTTCTTGGATTCGGTTTGCGAGGATTTTATTGAGTATTTTTGCATCGATATTCATAAGGGAAATTGGTCTGAAGTTCTCTTTCTTTGTTGGATCTTTGTGTGGTTTAGGTATCAGAGTAATTGTGGCTTAATAGAATGAATTGGATAGAGTGCCTTCTGTTTCTATTTTGTGGAATAGTTTGAGAAGCATTGGAATTAGGTCTTCTTTAAAGA
Organism: Mus musculus; assembly: GCF_000001635.26. Taxonomy (NCBI): domain Eukaryota; kingdom Metazoa; phylum Chordata; class Mammalia; order Rodentia; family Muridae; genus Mus; species Mus musculus. Next base: position 138,391,460 of record NC_000069.6, read on the forward strand.
TCTGATAGAACTCTGCACTAAACCCATCTGGTCCTGGGCTTTTTTTGGTTGGGAGACTATTGATGACTGCTTCTATTTCTTTAGGGGAAATGGGACTGTTTAGATCATTAATCTGATCCTGGTTTAACTTTGGTACCTGGTATCTGTCTAGGAAACTATTTCCTTCAGGTTTTCTAGTTTTGTTGAGTATAGCCTTTTGTAGTAGGATCGGATGATGTTTTGGATTTCCTCGGGTTCTGTTGTTATGTCTCCTTTTTCATTTTTGATTTTGTTAATTAGGATACTGTCCCTGTGCCCTCTAGTTAGTCTGGCTAAGGGTTTATCTATGTTGTTGATTTTCTCAAAGAACCAGCTCCTGGTTTGGTTGATTCTTTGAATAGTTCTTTTTATTTCCACTTGGTTGATTTCAGCCCTGAGTTTGATTATTTTCTGCCATCTATTCCTCTTGGGTGAATTTGCTTCCTTTAGTTCTAGAGCTTTTAGGTGTGCTGTCAGGCTGCTAGTGTATGCTCTCTCTAGTTTCTTTTTGAAGGCACTCAGAGCTATGAGTTTTCCTCTTAGGACTACCTTCATTGTGTCCCATAAGTTTGGGTATGTTGTGGTTTCATTTTCATTAAACTCTAAAAAGTCTTTCATTTCTTTCTTTATTTCACCCTTGACCAAGGAATCATTGAGTAGAGTGTTGTTCAGTTTCTACATGAATGTTGGCTTTCTATTATTTATGTTGTTATTGAAGATCAGCCTTAGTCCGTGGTGATCAGAGAGGATGCATGGGATAATTTCAATATTTTTGTATCTGTTGAGGCCTGATTTGTGACCAATTATATGGTCAATTTTGGAGGAGGTACCATGTGGCGCTGAGAAGAAGGTATATCCTTTTGTTTTAGGATAAAATGTTTTGTAGATATCAAGTAAATCCATTTGTTTTATAACTTCTGTTAGTGTCCATGTGTCTCTGTTTAGTTTTTGTTTCCAGGATCTGTCCATTGATGAGAGTGGGGTGTTGAAGTCTCCCAGTATTATTGTGTGAGGTGCAATGTGTGCTTTGAGCTTTACTAAAGTTTCTTTAATGAATGTGGCTGCCCTTGTATTTGGAGCATAGATATTCAGAATTGAGAGTTCATCTTGGTAGATTTTACCTTTGATGAGTATGAAGTGCCCCTCCTTGTCTTTTTTGATAACTTTGGGTTGGAAGTCAATTTTATTAGGTATTAGAATGGTTACTCCAGCTTGTTTCTTCAGACTGTTTGCTTGGAAAATTGTTTTCCAGCCTTTCACTCTGAGGTAGTGTCTGTCCTTTTCCCTGAGGTGGGTTTCCTGTAAGCAACAAAATGTTGGGTCCTGTTTGTGTAGCCAGTCTATTAGTCTATGTCTTTTTATTGGGGAATTGAGTCCATTGATGTTAAGAGAAATTAAAGAAAAGTAATTGTTGCTTCCTGTTATTTTTGTTGTTAAAATTGGGATTCTGTTCTTGTGTCTGTCTTCTTTTAGGTTTGTTAAAGGATTATTTTCTTGATTTTTCTAGGGTGTAGTTTCTGACCTTGTGTTGGTGTTTTCCCTTTATTGTCCTTTGAAGGGCTGGATTCGTGGAAAGATATTGTGTGAATTTGGTTTCATCATGGAATACTTTGGTTTCTCCATCTATAGTAATTGAGAGTTTTGCTGGGTATAGTAGCCTGGGCTGGCATTTGTGTTCTCTTAGGGTCTGCATAACATCTGTCCAGTATCTTCTGGAATTCATAGTCTCTGGTGAGAAGTCTGGTGCAATTCTAATAGGCCTGCCTTTATATGTTACTTGACCTTTTTCCCTTACTGCTTTTAATATTCTATCTTTATTTAGTGCCTTTGTTGTTCTGATTATTATGTGTCAGGAGGAATTTCTTTTCTGGTCCAGTCTATTTGGAATTCTGTAGGCTTCTTGTATGTTCATGGGCATCTCTTTCTTTAGGTTTGGGAAATTTTCTTCTTTAATTTTGTTGAAGATATTTGCTAGCCCTTTAAGTTGAAAATCTTCATTGTCATCTACTCCTATTATCCGTAGGTTTGGTCTTCTCATTGTGTCCTGGATTTCCTGGATGTTTTGAGTTAGGATCTTTTTGCTTTTTGCTTTTTGATTGTTGTGCCCATGTTCTCTATGGAATCTTCTGCACCTGAGATTCTCTCTTCCATCTCTTGTATTCTGTTGCTGATGCTCGCATCTATGATTCCAGATTTCTTTCCTAGGGTTTCTATCTCCAGTGTTGTCTCACTTTGGGTTTTCTTTATTGTTTCTACTTCCCTTTTTAGGTCTTATATGTTTTTTTTTAATTCCATCACCTGTTTGGTTGTGTTTTCCTGTATTTCTTGAAGAACTTCTACCTCTTTAGCAGTGTTCTCCTGTATTTCTTTAAGTGAGTTATTAAAGTCCTTCTTGATGTCCTCTACCAGGATCATGAGATATGATTTTAAATCTGAGTCTTGCTTTTCGGGTGTGTTGGGTTATCCAGGATTGGCTGAGTTAGGAGTGCTGGGTTATGATGATGGTGAGTGGTCTTGGTTTCTGTTAGTAAGAGTCTTACGTTTGCCTTTTGCCATCTGGTTATCTCTGAAGTTAGTTGTTATAGTTGTCTCTGGTTGGAGCTGTTCCTCCTGTGATTCTGTTAGCCTCTGTCAGCAGACCTGGGAGTCTAGATCTCTCCTGAGTTTCAGTGGTCAGAGTACTCTCTGAAGATAAGCTCTCCTCTTGTAGGAAAGATTCACAGATACCTGGCATTCTGATCTGCCTCCTGGCTGAAGATGAAGGCCCGAAACAGGGCCTGTCCCAAAAGCTATGTCACTTCTGCCTGTCCCAGAAGCTGTGTAGCTTCTGTAGTCCACACTCTTACCTGCACAGACTAGCCTCTGAGGGATCCAGGACCCAAGATGGCTCCCCCAGTGCTCCGGCAGAGCCCTCCTGGGCGGACACCTCTCCTCTGGTGGGGAAGGTGCCTGGATGTCTGGAGCCTGAAACGGGGTCTGTCCCAGAAGCTATGTCACTTCTGGAGTCTGCACTCTCACCTGCGCAGATTGGTCTCTGAGCCCTTCCTGGGATTTGAAACCCTCTCCTTTTAGGTAGGTTTTTGTTACTGTGCTAAAAGTATCACACACCTAGAAATAGCCTAAGAACTAAAATTCTCTTGATATATTTTACTTGAAAATGTCCTTTCCTTCTATCTCATGAAAAGCCACTGTCTTGGCCTCCATAAGTTGGTAAGGACTCACAGAACTGGGAACAGGGCACAGGCAGAGGCTGCCTTACTTGACATGAGGCTTGGCTTCACTCTCTACCACAGAGGGGGAAGTTCCTTTTGCTTTTGAGTTTCTGCCTTTGTGCCTAGGTGACCCCAGGCTCCACATGTGCTGTGTTTGGCCTCGGAGGTGTCGGTCTGTCTGTCATCATTGGCTGTAAAGCAGCCAAATCATTTCTGTGGACATCAACAAGGACAAGTTTGCCAAGGCCAGGATGGTGGGTGCCACTCACTGCATAGACCCACGGGACTTGGAGAAACCCATTGAGGAATTTTTATTTGATATGCTGAATGATGGTGCAGACTTCTGTTTGAAGTCGCTGGAAACACAGAAACAGTGGTATGTGATCATTGGAAGTAAAAATTACCAGTATATTACACCAGTGGATGCTTAATACTTTAATGTAATGAACATCCTACATTTTGTCCCACATTTATCTAATTTCCTTGTGGGCCCCCACATGCCCATCAGGACATGGCCACCAGAGCCCTGTCAATTCGCTGTCCCACTCAAATGACAAATCTGCTCTTGAGATCATTTTTTCCTTCTCTGTTCCCGTACATGGCTCCTTCAATTAACCATAAAGAATTCCCACTCAGAGACTGACTGCATGACAACAAGTAGCCTGAGATGACTGTCATTTTTAAGGCAGATAACTTAGATGAGATAAGGTTCCACTAAATTTTCCTAGAAAACAGTGAGCTTCTTAATTTCATTAAGATCTTTCATGTTAGATGTGAGCTTCTGAAACAAGAAAAGCATGTCCTCATCTTGATTTAATGGGTCATTGCCAAGAAACTGGAGGAAACCAGTAGGGATATTTCTGCCTGAACATGGTTCATACAAGGAGATAAAAGTGAAAGGTAGTCACGTCAGACTCTGAGGAGAGCTTGCCTTTGGTCTTTGATGCATTTTTGTTGCATGGAAGTTACCTGGAAAGCAAAGAGGAGTCTGGAGTCCTTTCTAACCTTGGTCTTTATTCCAGCATTGAAAATTTCTTACAGTTCACTGTAGATAATCCTCTCACATGAGGAAATACACAGCAAAGCCTTTATCCCAGTCTTGTTCTGAGAAATAGCCTTGGAAATCACTAATGGGAAGATGGCAGGTGATCACTTTGTTAGCATGTCATCTCATACAAACATCCGAATGTCCCATTTGATATGTAGGAGAAAAGCATCAACTCAAACGAACCACCCACATAACTATCAGTCTTTATAAAAACAATCATAATTTTTATTACCACAACTATAACGGTCTTCCTCTTTATTCCATTTATTGAATCCTACAATGCCTAGCGCTACGCTAGGCAGAAACAATGTCTTAGCTACTTTATAGAACATCTTCATAATATCGATAATGTTATCAAAAAGTGAAATAGAAAACCAGAAAGGGGGAAATTAGTCTGAACAGGTGAGAGGGTGCGCCAGAGAACCTGACAGCCTCTGGAACAGGCAGAAGCACAGAGGGGCTGAGGCAGCACCCTGTGTGGGCCGGGGACAGCCGGCCACCTTCCGGACCGGAGGACAGGTGCCCGCCCGGCTGGGGAGGCGACCTAAGCCACAGCAGCAGCGGTCGCCATCTTGGTCCGGGACCCGCCGAACTTAGGAAATTAGTCTGAACAGGTGAGAGGGTGCGCCAGAGAACCTGACAGCTTCTGGAACAGGCGGAAGCACAGAGGCGCTGAGGCAGCACCCTTTGTGGGCCGGGGACAGCCAGCCACCGTCCGGACCGGAGGACAGGTGCCCGCCCGGCTGGGGAGGCGGCCTAAGCCACAGCAGCAGCGGTCGCCATCTTGGTCCGAGACCCGCCGAACTTAGGAAATTAGTCTCAACAGGTGAGAGGGTGCGCCAGAGAACCTGACAGCTTCTGGAACAGGCGGAAGCACAGAGGCGCTGAGGCAGCACCCTTTGTGGGCCGGGGACAGCCAGCCACCGTCCGGACCGGAGGACAGGTGCCCGCCCGGCTGGGGAGGCGGCCTAAGCCACAGCAGCAGCGGTCGCCATCTTGGTCCGAGACCCGCCGAACTTAGGAAATTAGTCTCAACAGGTGAGAGGGTGCGCCAGAGAACCTGACAGCTTCTGGAACAGGCAGAAGCACAGAGGCGCTGAGGCAGCACCCTGTGTGGGCCGGGGACAGCCGGCCACCTTCCGGACCGGAGGACAGGTGCCCACCCGGCTGGGGAGGCGGCCTAAGCCACAGCAGCAGCGGTCGCCATCTTGGTCCAGGGACTCCAAGGAACTTAGGAATTTAGTCTGCTTAGGTGAGAGTCTGTACCACCTGGGAACTGCCAAAGCAACACAGTGTCTGAGAAAGGTCCTGTTTTGGGCCTTCTTCTTCGACCAGGAGGAGGTCCAAATACAAGATATCTGAGCACCTTCCCTGTAAGAGAGCTTGCCAGCAGAGAGTGCTCTGAGCACTGAAACTCAGAGGAGAGAATCTGTCTCCCAGGTCTGCTGATAGACGGTAACAGAATCACCAGAAGAACAATCTCTAAACAGAGTCAACTATAACTACTAACTCCAGAGATTACCAGATGGCAAAAGGTAAACGGAGGAATCTTACTAACAGGAACCAAGACCACTCACCATCACCAGAACCCAGCACACCCACTTCGCCCAGTCCAGGGAACCCCAACACACCTGAGAACCTAGACCTAGATTTAAAAGCATATCTCATGATGATGGTAGAGGACATCAAGAAGGACTTTAATAAATCACTTAAAGAAATACAGGAGAACACTGCTAAAGAGTTACAAGTCCTTAAAGAAAAACAGGAAAACACAATCAAACAGGTAGAAGTCCTTACAGAAAAAGAGGAAAAAACATACAAACAGGTGATGGAAATGAACAAAACCATACTAGACCTAAAAAGGGAAGTAGACACAATAAAGAAAACTCAAAGCGAGGCAACACTAGAGATAGAAACCCTAGGAAAGAAATCTGGAACCATAGATTTGAGCATCAGCAACAGAATACAAGAGATGGAAGAGAGAATCTCAGGTGCAGAAGATTCCATAGAGAACATCGGCACAACAATCAAAGAAAATGGAAAATGCAAAAAGATCCTAACTCAAAATATCCAGGAAATCCAGGACACAATAAGAAGACCAAACGTACGGATAATAGGAGTGGATGAGAATGAAGATTTTCAACTCAAAGGTCCAGCAAACATCTTCAACAAAATTATTGAAGAAAACTTCCCAAATCTAAAGAATGAGATGCATATGAGCATACAAGAAGCCTACAGAACTCCAAATAGACTGGACCAGAAAAGAAATTCCTCCCGACACATAATAATCAGAACATCAAATGCACTAAATAAAGATAGAATATTAAAAGCAGTAAGGGAAAAAGGTCAAGTAACATATAAAGGCAAGCCTATCAGAATTACACCAGATTTTTCACCAGAGACTATGAAAGCCAGAAGAGCCTGGACAGATGTTATACAGACACTAAGAGAACACAAACTGCAGCCCAGGCTACTATACCCAGCCAAACTCTCAATTATCATAGAGGGAGAAACCAAAGTATTCCACGACAAAACCAAATTCACGCATTATCTCTCCACGAATCCAGCCCTTCAAAGGATAATAACAGAAAAAAACCAATACAAGAACGGGAACAACGCCCTAGAAAAAACAAGAAGGTAATCCCTCAACAAACCTAAAAGAAGACAGCCACAAGAACAGAATGCCACCTTTAACAACTAAAATAACAGGAAGCAACAATTACTTTTCCTTAATATCTCTTAACATAAATGGTCTCAACTCGCCAATAAAAAGACATAGACTAACAAACTGGCTACACAAACAAGACCCAACATTTTGCTGCTTACAGGAAACTCATCTCAGAGAAAAAGATAGACACTACCTCAGAATGAAAGGCTGGAAAACAATTTTCCAAGCAAATGGTATGAAGAAACAAGCAGGAGTAGCCATCCTAATATCTGATAAGATTGACTTCCAACCCAAAGTCATCAAAAAAGACAAGGAGGGACACTTCATTCTCATCAAAGGTAAAATCCTCCAAGAGGAACTCTCAATTCTGAATATCTATGCTCCAAATACAAGAGCAGCCACATTCACTAAAGAAACTTTAGTAAAGCTCAAAGCACACATTGCGCCTCACACAATAATAGTGGGAGACTTCAACACACCACTTTCACCAATGGACAGATCATGGAAACAGAAACTAAACAGGGACACACTGAAACTAACAGAAGTGATGAAACAAATGGATCTGACAGATATCTACAGAACATTTTATCCTAAAACAAAAGGATATACCTTCTTCTCAGCACCTCATGGTACCTTCTCCAAAATTGACCACATAATAGGTCACAAATCAGGCCTCAACAGATTCAAAAATATTGAAATTGTCCCATGTATCCTATCAGATCACCATGCACTAAGGCTGATCTTCAATAACAAAATAAATAACAGAAAGCCAACATTCTTGTATGGGACATGGTTTTTTTACAAGAAGTAGCTAAGAGGACAACATGACTAGGGAGTGGTCTTGACATCTTCCCCTCCCTTGACCCTTTGACTATGCACAAGCCCCTCTTACTCTCCTAGACCTAGGACTGACGTTGAAGGTGGGACTTCCTTCTCTTTTTTTTTATTATCTATTTTCTTTATTTCCATTTCAAATGTTATCCCCTTTCCTATTTTCCCCTCCAAAAATCCTCTATCCCTTCCTCCCTCCCCCCTGCTCACCAACCCACCCACCCCTGCTTCCTGGCCCTGGCATTCCCCTGTACTGGGGGATAGAGCCCTCACAGGACCAAGGGCCTCTCCTCTCATTGATGACCAACTAGGCCATCCTCTGCTACATATGCAGGGACTTCCTTCTTTATTCTCTACATATAAAAACTCTTTTAGCGAACCCTGACCCCAGTCCACAGAACAGGATTGCCCTTTCTACTAAAAGACTTCCTTAGCATGGGATCTGCCAGATGCGGGACTACTGGATCAGACAGTGCTGTTGACATTGGGAGAGCAAAATAGAATATCTTGTCCCTAAAAGAAAGTAGCTTTGTCATTCAAGACTGGTCAGGAAATGAGAACATGCCCCGCCCTGCCTACCCATTGTGCTGATCTCTGGATGTATCAGAGTTGTCATATAAGTGGTCCCCGAGCTGAGAAGCATTATAAGGTGAGCTTCCGGCTTCTCCTTTGAGATACCTGTTCCCTGCACATGGGGAGAGAGGTACTATCAAACCTATTCACTCTGGATGAGGGAGGCATCTTCTCCATCTTCCCAAGTCTGAGCTGGAAATCTACACTCACCCAGCCCCTGCCTTCCATTTCAAACCATCTTCTTGCCTGCTCTGCCCCTAAACCAACTCTCAGAACAGTGTGAACTCGGTGGAACTTTATCATGAGTCAAGAATTTCCCAGACAGATGTTAATAGAACCTAATTCTTCAAACTACTCTGTATATCTCTTTACAACTATTTCCCCTTTCGGGGACAGACTTTCACGATGTAGCCCAGGCTGGCCTCAGCCTACAATTCTGTCATAACTTTCCAAGCACTGAGGCTACAGGTATGAGCTACCCTACCCCACTCTGCTTCTTTATACCTTTTTTTGCACCTACTCAGGCTGGAGCCCATTGAAAACTTCTAATTTAACCCAGAAGCAGCTTCCCTGTCTTCTTCCAATTAATACCTGATCAAAAATATTATACCAGCAATGGATCTCTATGTCAGTATATAGCTACTCGCCATCCTTGCTGGCTGAAAGTTAACTCCCAAAGTAAGGTCATATAAACCTGTGGCCTGCCTCTGACTCCCACCACCTCAGCCACATTTAATGATCCTGTCCCAACCACCAAGCAAGCCACATCTTTGCGGTTTCTGGGTGCAGTGCTTCTGTGGGTAACGACGACACGGGGTGGTTTATGAGCTCTTTCCTGGCTTATCTAACCCCAGACTCACACTGTAGCAGGTATGCAGCCTCCAAATAGAATGTGCCTAAATCATGCAAAGTTTGAGCCTCTTCTACTTTTTATCTGAAAGAATGGATATATCACTAGCTATCACTCAAATCATTACGAAGTACATATGAAATATAGAGGCCCTCTACTGAAATACAGTGAGCAGGCAAGTGCCCGGCTGTGGCACTGTGTTCTTCCCTAATAACTTGGAAATGAGAGCCATCAGCTCCTGCGTACTCACAAGGAATCCTTTGTGGATTGGTGTGCTGCGGGCTACTGGCAATGTTACTTTTCATTTGATCAAAGACACTCTTTTCTCATAGGATCTACCCGGATTGTAGTTTCCCCTCCTTTTACTCCTCCCACACCCTCCCCAGATCCTCTCTCCTCTGGATCAGCTCCCTTTGTGTCTCTCTTTGAAAACAACAGCCTGCTAAGAGATAACAAAAAGAGAAAATAAAATACAATATGATGAAGGGAAAAAAGCTATCATATTGAAATTGGTCACAGCAATCCAAAAGGAGGGGAAAGAGACCCAAGAACAGGCACAATAGTTAGGACCCGCTCGCTCTCACAGTCAGGAGTCCATTAAAAATGCTAACCTAAATAAAAGGAGGTCAAAGAGATAGAAATTGAAAAGGAAGAAGTCAAAATATCACTATTTGCAGATGATATGATCATATAATTAAGTGACCCCAAAAATTCCACCAGAGAACCCTTAAACGTGATAAACATTTTCTATCAGCAAAGTGGCTAAATATAAAATTAACTCAAACAAATCAGTAGCCTTCTTATACTCAAAGGATAAACAGGCTGAGAAAGAACTTAGAGAAATGACACCCTTCACAATAGTCTCAAATAATATTACATACCTTGGTATGACTCTAACCAAGCAAGTGAAAGATCTGTATGACAAGAACTTCAAGTCTCTGGAGAAAGAAATCGAGGAAGACCTCAGAAGATGGAAAGATCTCCCACGCTCATGGATTAGCAGGATTAATATAGTAAAAATGGACATCTTGCCAAAAGCAATCTACAGATTGAATGCAATTCCCATCAAAATTCCAAATCAGTTCTTCATAGAGTTAGAAAGATCAACTTGCAAATTCATTTGGAATAACAAAAAAACCTAGGATAGCAAAAATTATTCTCAACAATAAAAGAACCTCTGGGGGAATAACCATCGCTCGCCACAAGCTGTATACAGAGCAATGATGATATTTTAAAAAACAAAAAAAACTGTATGGTATTAGTACAGAGACAGACAGGCAGATCAATGGAATAAAATTGAAGACCCAGAAATGAACCCACACACATATGGTCACTTGATATTTGACAAAGTCGTTAGAACCATCCAGTGGAAAAAAGACAGCATTTTAAACAAATGGTGCTGGTTCAACTGGTGGTCAGCATGTAGAAAAATGCAAATCAACCCATTCTTATCTCCTTGTACAAAGCTCAAGTCTAAGTGGATCAAGGACCTCCATATAAAACTAGATACACTGAAACTTATAGAAACTGGTGAAAACCCTCGACACATGGGCACAGGGAAATTTTCCTGAACAGAACACCAATGACTTATGCCCTAAGATAGACAAATGGAACCTCATAAAATTGCAAAGCTTCTGTAAGGCAAAGGACACTGTCAGTAGAACAAAACAGCAACCAACAGATTGGGAAGAGATCTTTACCAATCCTACCTCTGATAGAGAGCTAATATCCAACATATATACAAAGACCTCAAGAAGTTAGACTCCAGAAAACTAAATAACCCTATTTAAAAATGGGATACAGAGCTAAACAAAGAATTCTCAACTGAGAAACATTGAATGGCTGAGAAACACCTAAAGAATTGTTTAACATTCTTAATCATCAGGGAAATGCAAATCAAAACAACCCTGAGATTTTACCTCACACCAGTCATAACAGCTAAGATCAAAACTCAGGTGACAGCAGATGCTGGCGAGGATGTGGAGAAAAAGGGACTCTCCTCCATTGTTGGTGGAATTGCAAGCTGCTATAACCACTCTGGAAATCAGTTTGATGATTCCTCAGAAAACTGGACATAGCATTACCTGAGGATCCAGCAATACCACTACTGGGCATATACCTAAAAGATGCTCCAACATATAACAAGGATACATGCTCCACTATGTTCATAGCGGCCTTATTTATAATAGTCAGAAGCTGGAAAGAACCCAGATGTCCTTCAACAGAGGAATGGATACAGAAAATGTGGTACATCTACACAATGGAGTACTATTCAGCTATTAAAAACAATGACTTCCTGAAATTCTTAGGCAAATGGATGGACATAGAAAATATCAGAGGTAACCCAATCACAAAAGTAGACAGATGGTATGTACTCACTGATAAGTGAATACTAGTCCAAAAGTTCCAAATACCCAAGATACAATTCATAAACCACATGAAGCTCAAGAAGAAGGACAACCAAAGTGTGGGTGTTTTGATCCTTCTTAGAAGGGGGAACAAAATATTCAAGGGAGGATATACGGAGACAAAGAGCAGAGACTGAAGGAAAGGCCATCCAGAGACTGCCCCACCTGGGGATCCATCTCACATACTCTATTGTGGATGCTAAGAAATGCTTGCTGAAAGGAGCCTGTCTCCTGAGAGGCCATGCCAGAGCCTTACAAATACAGAGGCAGATGCTCACATCTGAGCACAGGGTCCTCAATGGATGAGTTAGAGTCCTCAATGGACTGAAGAAGCTGAAGGGGTTTGCAACCCTACAGGAAGAACAACAATATCAACCAACCAGACCCCCAAGAGTTCCCAGGGACTAAACCACCAACCAAAGAGTACACATGGAGGGACCCATGACTCCAACCGCATATATAGCAGAGGATGGCCTTGTCAGGCATCAATGGGAAGAGAGGTCCTTGGTCCTATGAAGGCTCAATGCCCCAGTGTAGGGGAATTGAGGGTGGGAAGGTGGGAGTGGGTGGAGGAACACCCTCATAGAAGAAGCAGTGGGAGGGGGAAGGGATAAGGGGTTTCTGGGAGAAGGGGAACCAGGAAAGGGTATAACACTTGAAATGTAAATAAAGAAAATATCCAAACATACACACACACACACACACACACACACACACACACACACACACACACACACGCATGCACGCACACATACTAACCTAATAGACATAATACATACACTGAAGACCTGGTGCAGACCTATGTAGTCCCTTTGCTTGCTGCTTCAGTCTCTGTAAACTCATATGTACTCTGCTTAGCTGATTCAGACTCTTGTTCTCCTGGTGTCCTCCATCCCCTCTGGCTCTTACAATCTTCTTTTTTATTGTTAATCATGTTATTCACTTACATTTCAAATGATATTCCCCCTTCCCAGTTACCCCTCCACAAACCCCCCATTCTATACCCCTCACCTCCCTCCCCTTTGCCTCTATGAGGGTGCTCCTTCTCCCACCCACCCACTCCCACTTCACCCCTCTAGCATCCTCCTACACTGGGGAACCAAGCCTCCCTCCCCTCCCATCCTCTGCTACATATGTATCTGGAGCCATGGGTCTCTTCATGTATACCCTTTGGTTGGTGGTTTAGTCCCTGGGAGCTCTGGAGGGTCCAGTTAGTTGATAGTGTTCTTCCTATGGGATTGCAATCCCCTTCAGTTCCTTTCGTCCTACCCCTACCCCCTTTCATTGGGGTCCCTGTGTTCAGTCCAATGGTTGGCTGCAAGCATCCACCTCTGTATTTGTCAGGCTCTGGCAGGGCCTCTCAGGAGACAGCTATATCAGGCTCCTTTCAGCAAGTGCTTCTTGGCATCTGCAATAGTGTCAGGGTTTCATTTTTGTCTCTATCTTTCCTTTGGACAGAAACCACCTTTCTGCCTTCTCTTTCATGGGCTTGGGCTTCCTTGAGCTCTGAGCTGAAGGATTTAATATTCTTTCTCTGTCTCTGTCTCTGTCTCTGTCTCTGTCTCTGTCTCTGTCTCTCTCTCTCTCTCTCTCTCCTTCTCTCTCTCTCTCTCTCTCTCTCTCTCTCTTTCTCTCTCTCTCTCTCATATGTCTGGTTGTAGGTCTCTGCGTCTCTGCATCTGTTCTGATCTGCTGTTGAAGAAAGCCTCATTTGGGATTATTTTCTTGTTTGTTTCTTCCCTTTTTTCTTTCTTTTCTTTTCTTTTTTCTTTTTTTTTTTTTTTTTTTTTTTTTTTTCCTATCGTGTTTGGTTTTGCCCTAAGTTTCTGAGCTATTTCACCTCTGGCTCTTGGTTACCTACATCTGGAATGAGTTCCCTCTCACAGACTGGGCCTTAGGTCAAATCAGACATTGGTTGGTTACTCTCACAGTTCTATGCCACCAATGCCCTAGCATATTCTGCAGGGAGGCAGACTGTAGCTCAAAGGGTTTGTGACTGGGTTGGTGTACACATTTCTCTTTCAGTAGCCTGCCAAGTCCTTTCTTGCACCAAAGACATGAGAATGCAGGAGTGAGGGCTCGATTTAGGCACCAGCTTGATGGTCTCCAGTGAGCTGCGTGGGTATCATCCACAACAACCCGGTCTGTCAGTTTGCAGAAAGCAACATTGTATCTTTTGGCATACAACCTGGGGTTTGTTGGAGGCCCCTTGGCTGACAATTCAATTAACTCTAAGTCCCTCCATTCAAAGCCTTAATAAGAGGGGGAAGTCACAGAAAGAAGAATCGAGTCTTAGTGACACCTTTCTGAAAAACTCTGACTTCCCATCTTGGTGAGGTTCCTCCAAGGGTGTGATGGTTTAATATTTTCACCTTCAGAGTCTCAATTTTCTATTAAATGTTGCAAGTTAGTGTTAGCATTCCCCCTGGTGGCAGCATTTGTCATTAACCGACAGTATGACTTCAAAACACATTTACTGCTCCCAATATTCCTCTCCAGCTTCCTTCTAAGGCCAGATGACCCACCACCAGGATGGCTTACATGACCCTAAAGCAGCCCACTAGCTTTTCTCTGTTTTTTTCCGTGAGTTCTGATAGTCAGTTAACTAATCACAACACTAACAATTTTTTAGTCTATGTCCTGTGAGACTGGGACAGCCCAACATCTAAGATAGGCAAGTAATTAAAATTCAGTATAAAAGCATTATTAAAGAGAGAGATAAGCAGGGAGCAAAACAGAGGGGAAAATCTTCCGGCCTATGAGACGAGGAAAAACTCAGAGGGAATAGTTGACCCTCAGTGCATACAGTGGGTTCTGCCAAGTAGAAGAACCAGTTTGCGTGTGGAGTGAGTGGTGACCCTGTTCTGTGATGCATCATCTTGGGTAGCATCCCTGAGGAGAGACCCTGTGAGGCTGGAGTTGACCTAGAGACCTGTCAGTGGCGTGAGAATGAACTTGGAAGCAGATTCTCCCAGAGATGAGCTTTATGAAGACAGCAGTTCTGGTCAGCACATGTGGCGGGGACCTCCTGAGCTAAGCTTGTATGCTGTCACACTCGTGGCCAACGAAAACATTGATTACACGTTTGTGCCTAGTCTGTCCAGCAGCAAGTTGCTGGTGCATAAGTGTTAATTCAGGGGACAGTTCTCCCCCAGCACGCTCTTGTAGCACATTCCTGTAAGAGTCTCCCTTGTGGTGAACTAGGATGGCGACGAAGCACGGTGACCTTAAATTCCTCTTTAGTCCCATCATTAAAAGAAGATTTGGATTGAAAATCAAGCCTAGACTTTGTCCATGAGATTATCCAAATTGCAGAGTTGTTTTTTTAATTATAAATCTATATTTACTTTTTCTTTTTTTATTAGATAATTGCAGAGTTTTAATCTGTAATCCCAATAAATCTCTAAGACTAGACTCAGAGCCCTAATGAAGATGAGGTGGACCTTAAGACTACAATGAGACTATCTTGAGAACTTGAACTCCAGATTTTCCTGAACCTGTCTAGCTTCAGGGACTCCTAAGGCCTTTGTTTACTGCTGCACTGTCCCAGTGACTCTTCTACTGCTGTGAAGACACACCATGGTTAAGGCAACTCCTATGAAAGAAGTCATCTCATTGGGGGCTTGCTTTTAGTTTTAGGTTAGCCCATAATCAGCATGGCAGGAGGCAGACAGACATGGCACAGGAGTATCAGCTTTCATCCTGATCTACAGGCAGCAGGCAAGGAGAGAGACACTGGGCTAGCATGGGCGTTTGAAATTGCAAAGCCTACAGTGGCACACCTCCTCCAACAAGGCCACACCTCCTGGTCCTTCTTAAACAGTTTCTACCAGCTGGTAACTTAGCATAAAATATATGAGGCTATGTAGGCCATTATCATTCAAATCACCATATGCACTAGTGACAACCCAGCTACAGAGTCAACCTATATATCTATCAATGGATGGATGAGTGAATGAAATATGTGCACATACCCAGTAAAGTTCCTGTCAACCATAAGAATGAAATTGTGCCACTTGAATAAAATTGGATAAGCTATATGTCATCATACTAAGGAAAGTAAGCCTGGAACAGAAAGACAAGTGTCAAGTTTTCTCTCATATGCAGATGATTTTTTTAAAAAATATTTTTAAAACAAGATAGGGCTGGAGAGATGGCTCAGCTATTTCAGAGATCCAAGTTCAGTTCCTGGCACCCACAAAAGGTGGCTTACAATGCCTAGAACTCCAGCTTCAGGGAATCAGCTGCCTCTGGCCTCTGTGACTTCCTGTGCTCACAGGCACATGCCCACCCAGAGAGATATATAGATATAATTTCAAATAGCAAAAGTAAACCTTTTAAAGGACATGAAAGGAGACTATTTAGGGAGTCAGGAGGCATCTCCAGGAGGCAGAGGGACAAGAGATGGTAATGAGGGGAGGAGCAGATGGTTTAAAAACTTGCTTACATGCCTGAAAACATCACAAATAATAATGAAAAACATTATTTTGTGCAAACAAAATATGCCAATAAAAGATATAATGTTTCTCTACCCTTATTATAGGGTTTCAGTCTCTCCTGGCCTAGAGACCATGAGGAGCCATTCTAAGGTAAATGACTCTTCGAACAAGCTTACTCTCTTTGGGGAATGCCTCTACCTCCCTTCATAGTTTCTAGGCCACTAAATAAGGCCAAAGGTCAAGTCTTTCCTTGACTAGGAAAATAATTTGCAAAGGAAAATACAGACTTGGCTTATAGATACCTGTGCGGCCTAGAAAAACAAATGAGATCAGCGAAGAGCACACTAGGCCAGGAGAGCAGAATGTAAGGGAGAGGTTGACATGGGAACACCCCCCCATCTATAACTGGGAACTTAGTGCCATAAGATCTAACATCACTTGCATCCTGCCAAGCCAGCTCCTTACAGTCTGAGATAAAAACACTAGCCCACAAGCAATGACAGAGCTGCTTTGACAGGACCAAGGAAGAAGTCAAGGGCCTCTGAGCATTACGCAGTGTGACAGTCTGTAAGAAGAACTGAAGCCTACCATATGACTAAATTCCTTTGGTGACTTCAAGGCAGATAGCTCTTTCACTGGGACAGTAAAATATGTCATGATTTAGAGGCCACAAAGACAGAGGGGGAGGGCACTGGCCTCAGTGAGAAACTTCATATTTGTCAAGAATAAGCCAGATACAAGTCAGGAAATTCCCAAGGCTCCTGGGATGAAAGGAGTCTGAAATAACAGAGGCCAGGAGGCAATAATTCACTATCAGAAGCAATATGAATCTAGTCATCTAAGTAGACCATGTGACTGTTTAGGAAAGTGTCTCCCAAAAGGACATGTGTTAGAGCCTTGATCCCCAGCCCATGACACTATTGGGAGGTAGGGGAACATTCAAGAGCTGAGACACAGTGAAGGGTCTCAGGTCAATAAGAGCATGGCCTTGAACTGGCAGGAAGATGCCTGGCTCTTCCTTTCGTTCTCTAAATTTTTATCATAAAAGGTTTCTTCTCTATGTACAATCATCACAGGGGCTAAAGGAATGGGCCCGCCAACTTCCAAAATTAGCCTTCCTCCCAGTCCTCCCCGCACCTAGGCTACTACCATGTACCACAAGCTACCCTCAAAGGCCCAATCGTCCTTTCTCATCCTCCCGAGAACTTGGATTACTCACATGCACTACCATGTCCACTCACCTTTCGTCATTTAAAAACTTGCCATCTAGTTATCATACCAATGGAAAACGGGCTCACACATTCAATAAAGGATGGAAGGCAATCAGCGCCATGGACTACAGAGCTCTCTGGTGATGAGGAATCTCTAATCATAAAGATAGTTATTTCAAAGGCATCTGCCAGGTGTGACATGTCAACTTTACAAAATAGTAGGAGCTTCCCCAGAAGGAAACACAGTTGCCACCACCAATGACTTCCTCCAGGTTTACTTTACATACCACTAATGCTATGGGCCCAGGAAGGCAGCAGTGTAACAGCCAGGGTCCAGAGCTGAGGAGGACTATTTGTGACCTTTCTCCCCGAGAAGCATGTGCGGCCCTTCCAACACTGAAAGCTAACCAGCAAGGAGGAAACTTCAAGCCCAGCTCCAGCATGGTTTCTCTAAGTTCTACCAAGTGTGGAATGTCTTCAGCAATAAGGAAGAGACTTTTTGAAAGGTATGCTCACTCTTCCTTCAGAGGCCAAACCTGGTCTCTCACTGAAAACGGTTCATTGTGAAATCATTGCTGAGCTCACTCGTTCAACTCAGGAGCCAGCTTGTAGAACGACAGCAGGCCAAGCCCTGTTGTTAGGCAGGCATCATGTACACGATTTCAACAAAGCAGATGCGGTCCTTACTGTCATTAACCTTTCAGTCTCATGAGAAAAACTGATCATGAATGATGCACACAGAAAGTGTTCACCACAAAACACAATAAACATTCTAGAAACAAGAACTTCAAAGTGGACTTAATTTGTACTGAAAGACAGATTTTAAATACTGAAGTGAATTTAGATACCAATTAAGCACTGTGTGCATAGAAGGCCTTGGACACAGGTTTGCCTCCACAGCCAGTCTTCTAGTGTGTTCTAATAGCTGTACTTTGTTTCTTAACATTAGCAGGCTGCAAACATGTTTGAGGTATAAGTGCTCATTTTATATTTCATTAATATTAACAATATTAACAAGATTCATGCGATATTGAGCAATTGTGTATCTCTTTTTATGGCCTTCAAGACTATGACCTTTTCTCCTGGAAGCACAGCTCCTGGTGGTGTCCCTGCTTCCAGGCAGCTCAGATGCATCTGTCCATGTTTCTTGCTGTGGCCTGCAATAAGCAAAGAGTCTGTGCTGTTTGTCAGGGTGACAGAATTCTTGGGGTTCCATTTAAATTCTGCCAAAAGAAATCACTGGATAAAATAGGGGTACCACTGAGCATGTCAAATTTAAGAACGAAAATCAAAATATTATGAAGGAAAGACATGGGAGGCTTGTAACACAAGGAGCCTGAATTCAGTTGGACAAATCAGAAGAGGTGTTATATGATCTGAAATCTGAATTATTAAGAAAATTATATTTGCTTGATATGTCGATATTAAGCTGTATATGCTCATCGGAAGAAGAAAAATGTTATCTTTTATTCTAAACAGAACCAGTATACTAATACCACCAGGCAATTATTAACTTAAATAGTAAGGGTGAACTGACAATGTCCCAGAGTTCAGAATTCTAATCTCCAGTAATAAAAGAGAGGAAAATTACAGAGTCCAAATTTTATCAAATACCTAAAACTGCCAAAACAGTAGCTTGATAATAAATATAAACTTTGTAATCAAACAAAGTTCAAATCTAGCCCCTGCTCCACTAAGCAAACATGTTATCACCATTCCTGTGTTTTGCACATGGAATGCATCATACTCAGGAGAGATAGGTAAAACTCACTAAACAAAAACAAGCAAAACGTTTACATCAGCGAGGAAACAACAAGCAACTTATAATGGCCATCAATCTCATTATAAAACTGACCTATGAGAGAGACACGGCTTCTCTTTTCCCCTGAGACTGAGACCACAGGAACAAAGGTCTGCCGCAGGGAACTCAACTGAGTCCCTGCCAGAATGGGAACTTCAAAGTCTGTTCTGGGAATCAGACCTGGCACTGAAGAATCAATCGCTCCATTTTCAACATTGCAGGATGACTTGTAGACTTATGGAAGCCACATAGTGGCTCTATGCTACTTGTGTAGTAAACTGGCCTCTCTTTTCTTCTATGTAGTTTCATATCATACATGCTCTAGGAATTAATGATTATCCTTGAATTATAAGTGCATATATACTATGTATGTATGACAAATGACAAAATCAGTCTTTGAGTGACAAAAAAAAAAAAAAAAATGGACCTCCATACTGAGAAACATGCTACCCAGAAAAAAACAACATAGAAGACAGAGTCCTAAAATCCCTGAACCATAAAGCTGTCATTTCACAAATTGTACAGTGATATATACTAGATAGATAGATAGATAGATAGATAGATAGATAGATAGATAGATAGATAGATAGATAGATAGATAGATAAAATTTCATATTATACTCTTAATCTTATTCTGAAATTCTAGTAATTTATTTTGGCTGGGGCCTAGAGGAAGTCACCAGAACTGCAAACCAGGTGACAAGAACTTAGATGAGTGATCTTTAAGGAACAGGTAGACCCAGTGAGCAACACTTCTGAGCTTGGGGTTTTCAAGAGTGCTAGCATATTTCTATAGGGAATGACTGGGTCAAGAATAGGAGAGTTAGATATAGATGCATGCCTTCAGAAAATAGGCTAAGAACCTGAAGGACAGCCCTGGGAAAATGCTCTGAAGATCTTGCCTCTTGGTTCTTTAAAATGCTTTCCAATTCTTCAAATTAGTCCCTCTAAAAAATCTATTGGTTTTTAAAAATGAAATAACACTGAAAAAATAACAGAACCTAGGCATACCACATAATTCATATGTTGATAGTGCTTGAAAGCAAGGAAGGGTTTCATTTTCCCAGGGTGACAGTCCTTCACAGAATTGCTCGCTAGCCTTTTCTCCCATCACAGCTCACTCAGGCTTGATCTGCAGTTTCCCTGTGCTCTTCTCTGAGACCCGGTTCCGCTGCTATGCCCACCCCCAAGCCAGATGCCAAACATTCATCCCACGTTGTTAAGGACGATGGTGTCATTATTTTGATGCATGTGTGGTCCATGTGCCTGGTGTGGGAGGCAGTGCAGGTGAACATGTATGTGAAGCTGGAGGACAAGTGAAATCTTCTAGAACACTCTTCACCTTCTTGACTTTGAAAGAGTGTCTCCCATTGGCCTAGACTCTCCAAGTAGACTAGGCTACCCGGCCAGTGAACCCCAAGGAGCTTTCTGTCTCTCACTCTCCAGTGCTTGAGTCACAAGCAAATGCCACCATGCCCAGCATGGGCCTAGAACATGGGCTCTAGGGATCAAATCCTGGTCCTCATCATTTGCAGACCTTCAACCTACCTATAACTTTGTTCTGGGAACTTCAGTTCACACTTACTTTCAAAAAAGCTGCTAGAAATCTGTAATACATGCCTTTAACCCCAGCACTCAGGAGGAAAAGGCAGGCGGATCTCTGAGAGCTTAAGGACAGCCTGGTCTACATAGTGAGTTCCAGGACAGCCAGGGCTACTGAGCTACATTAAAAACAAAAGCAAAGATCATGATGGAAAGGCAACATGACCACAAGCACACGAGAAGATGTGATAATGCTGATATCTGATGACGATTATTGCGATCCCACAGCACACACACAACTTGGCAAGCAATTTACAGGGAATCTGATGTCTTCCGGGACTCTGAAATTCTCTAGGAAAGATATAACATGTAAATAAAATGCCATTTCAGTCCTAATGATGTGTTGTTATAGCCATAGATCACCAGAGGAGTTTCTTCTTGTAGTGGATGGGATTGTATAAACAGGTAAAAATAACAGAGCGTGAACATGACATCAGTTGGGTTCACGTGGGTGCCGTGCCCCTGAGGATCAGGGGAAGAAGGAGTAAGGAAGCAGCCTGTGTGTCTGAAGGGTGTCTCAGAGTTCAGTGGGCAATGCAGCTGTGGGACAGCTCCGGTCAGGTCAGCACAGAAGCAAGAGGTCAGGGGAGAGCACAGACAAAGGCAGGGCGGGGAGCAAAACACAAACCAGGAAACCTGAAGGGTAATAGTGAATATAATTTAGTGTGGAGATAAATGTTCTTGAGAACTGGGGTGAGTTTTTCCATTGATTTGGTAGGATTTAGACAGCAGTAAAAGTTTCTGACTTTTAAAAGACTACCAAGAAAAACAAGTGAAAATGTTTTTTAAAAGAAACTATCTGGGATATTAACCTAGTTTTTTGAAACAAGGACTGCAGACAGAGCTGTGCTAACAGGAGACAGGGTATCAAGATTACTACAACAGTGCAAACAAAAAATAATGAGAAGTCTATCTGCAGATTAGCAGCAGTGCGAAGAAGGAAATGAAAGGGGGTGCACAGAGCGTGTCAGAGATGTAGAGAGGACGGCCAAGGGAGCTATAGAACCCTGGGGAGGGAGAAACAGGGATACTCTTGTCAAGCAATTGGCAAGTCCAGCCTAAAGCACCAAGAAAGCTAGGAAAGGAAGAAGGAAGGGAGTGGAGGGGGAGGGAAAAAAGAGAAATGGGAAGACAGTAAAGGGATGGCACAAGTAAGGAAGGAGGGAGAGAGGGAGGGAAGGAGGGAGGGAGGGAGGAAGGAAGGAAGGAAGGAGGGAAGGAAGGAAGGAAGGAAGGAAGGAAGGAAGGAAGGAAGGAAGGAAGGAAGGCAGGCCTGTCGCATAAAGGACATGGAGATGGTAAAGGCTAGAAAAGCTCACTGCTACACAGAAGCATTATAAAAGAACAGGTGTTTGGAAGGTTTGACTTGTTTGATTGTTACAAGGAGATACTAACAACTCTTTTAAATGTTTAAATAGAAAAATAAAGATGGAACCAAATGAATTATTAAGGGTGGGTAGTAAGAGAGTTGAAGAGGCCAGGCATGGTATAAAAATCAAACCAGCACTCAAGAGGCAGAGGCAGGTAGATCTCTGTAAGTTCAAAGCCAGTCTGGTCTATGTGATGAAATCTAGGACATTCAGGGTTACATAGAGAGACACTTTCTCAAAAACAAACAAACAGAAAGCATGAGAAAGGGAGAGCATGTAAAGTTGAGTAAAATAGCTTTATTCAATATTAAGCTACTAAAGTCAAGAAGAGCTAGTGAATAATACTGTGAGAAGGTGAGAAACTGGCGTGGCTAAAGAGAACATATTGAAAAGACGGCAAAAATAAGTTAAACTTTTAATACACAGAATACGGAACTTTCACATGATCAAAATGTAAAATATGTAAACCAGAGTCAGTGTGATGGATCAGCAGATAAAGGTAATTGCCACCAGGCCTGACCACTTAAAGTCAAGTCCCAGAGCCTACATCATTGAGGAAGAGAACTGAGCCCTTCAGCTTCTCGGGACACATGCACGCACACACACACACACACACACACGCACACACACACACACGCACGCACGCACGCACGCACGCACACACACACACACGCACGCACACACACACATACATGCGCACACACATACACTAAATAAAATAAACAAATTTAAAGATGTCAAGCAAAAAAATTAGTACTATGAGAAAAGAAAGTCACATAATGATGATCTTAACAATGTCTCATTAATTCATTTATAAGCTGTGTGACCTGACTCCAGACCCCAAAGTGCTTATCCCCAGTGACCATCAGAGAAACAAAGGTCATAAAGAATGACATAGCCTTACAAACCTCCACAGTATCAACTTCAAGTCTGGTGACTGTAAGCAGAAGTTTCCGTAAACATGAGTTGCTGTGACCACCACAGTTGCACATCCAGGAACTTCCATAGTAGGCACAGGAGCTGTCCACCAGGATAGAGTCAGAAGAGGACAGCCAGACCACAGAGAGAAACAGCCAGCTGTGGGGCAGAACTTTAAAGCAGGATACAGCCAAGGAACTTGGGAGACAGCGAACTTCTCTGCACACTGGCTAGGTTGATGGATACATGCTTTTTACGTAGCCGCTGACTCACCATAATTAGAAAGAAAAACCAGATAGGAATGCATGAGTTATGGTTCATACAGTAGAGTGTTCAACAGTAAGAAAATAAACCACAACTAAACCATTGTGAATGACTGGAAAGATGGCTCAGCAATTAAGAGTACTGGCTTACTCTTCTAGAGGACCTGGACCCAATTACTAGAACCTACATGACAATTCCCAGCTATCTGTAACTCCAGTCCTAGGGGCGCTGGCAACCTCTCCTGGTTTCCATGGACACCAATATCACATGTGGTACACAGACACACATGCAGTCAAAATACCCATATACATTAAATACATACATACACACATACGTACTAAAGCACTGTGAACGATCAACAAACAGAACCATGCAGGAATACATGGAAGGGTATACACTTTGAGTCTATTCACACAAACCTATTAATAAACAAAATTAAACTATTTGATGGGAAAGCACAAATAGGTCGCAAAACCACAAATGTGCAAGGAAATTATTATCAGGGTGTAAAACAGGAGAATGGGAGGGAGGGACATTCCAGAATGATGGAGATGACCTTTGCTTAGTAACTATTTGTAACTCAATTACACAATTAATGCACTTTGTCTAGTTGATACATTGTAATAAAAGTTTTAAAAAAAAGGAACTGATTAAAAAAAAATCTGGTGGCAGCTGGGAGTGATGAGTTTGTAGGTCATGTACAAATGTCACAGCATAGGACAGGCAGGGCTGTGATTGGAGAAGCAGCCAGCAGCAATGCTATTTATCCAGAGTCTCCAGCACAGGACGCAGAGCATGCTGGGTAGAGGTGAAAGGTCAGAGTCAGAAAGATACTTTCAAAGCAAGCTTCCCAAGGAAAATGGGCACCCAGGGAAAAGTAAGTAAATAATCTCTATCAGCATTGGGCTGCCGCTTCTGCTGTGTCTTTGCACATTTGCTGAAGATGCTTCCTTCCGGGTTACACTCAAGGCACAGCGACTGAAGTCAGCTGAAGGGGTAGGAGCGGTCCCTAAGCTAGAATCTGCTCTAAGGAAAAACAACTCTGATTTGCCAAAGTGTCCAGGGCATCCCACATGATTTAAAGTGGGTGGGGGAGAGGGAGGCTGGGAGAAATGAGTTACCTACGCTCTAACCATCCATGAAGAGAATGTATTTAGGGCATGTGGATGGATGGGAAAAGTAGATTGTGAATGCTTCACATGAGGACACACCAAGGCTTTCAGTGTAAGGAGAAAGTGAGAAACGTATTGAGGTGGATCTTCCATTTCAAAGTCTCTAGTAACGAATATACACAGCATTTGTAATATAAAAATACCCATTTAAGCCAAAATTAAAAACTGCCTAAGAACAATTGAAAAGCAAGTTCTCAAATGGTCAGAGAAATTTACCACAGTAGTTAGGTAGTGGTCAGGAGGGATTGTAGACGTCCTTTCAACTTTCAATTTTACTTATGTTTTTAGACTGAAAACATAACATAGAAATTAATTATAAAATCTAAGATGTTTAATTTTTTTAATTGGGTATTTATTTCATTTACATTTCCAATGCTATCCCAAAAGTCCTCCACATGCTCCCCCCCCACTCCCACTTCTTGGCCCTGGCATTCCCCTGTACTGGGGCATATACAGTTTGCAAGACCAATGGGCCTCTTTTTCCACTGATGGCCGACTAGGCAATCTTCTGCTACATATGCAGCTAGAGTCAAGAGCTCCGGGGTACTGGTTAGTTCATATTGTTGTTCCACCTATAGGATTGCAGATCCCTTCAGCTCCTTGGGTACTTTCTCTAGCTCCTCCATTGGGGGCCCTGTGGTCCATCCAATAGCTGACTGTGAGCATCCACTTCTGTGTTTGCCAGACCCCGGCATAGTCTCACAAGAGACAGCCGTATCTGGGTCCTTTCAGCAAAATCTTGCTAGTGTATGCAATGGTGTCAGCGTTTGGAAGCAGATTATGGGATGGATCCCCGGATATGGCAGTCTCTAGATGGTCCATCCTTTCATCTTAGCTCCAAACTTTGTCTCTGTAACTCCTCCCATGGGTGTTTTGTTCCCAATCCTAAGAAGGGGCAAAGTGTCCACACTTTGGTTTTTGTTCTTCTTGAGTTTCATGCATTTAGCAAATTGTATCTTATATCTTAGGTATTCTAAGTTTCTGGGCTAATATCCACTTATCAGTGAGTACATATTGTGCGAGTTCTTTTGTGATTGGGTTACCTCACTCAGGATAATGCCCTCCAGGTCCATCCATTTGCCTAGGAATTTCATAAATTCATTCTTTTTAATAGCTGAATAGTACTCCATTGTGTAAAGGTACCACATTTTCTGTATCCATTCCTCTGGTTAGGGGCATCTGGGTTCTTTCCAGCTTCTGGCTATTATAAATAAGGCTGCCATGAACATAGTGGAGCATGTGTCCTTCTTACTGGTTGGAACATCTTCTGGATATATGCCCAGGAGAGGTATTGCGGGATCCTCCAGTAGTACTATGTCCAATTTTCTGAGGAACCACCAGACTGATTTCCAGAGTGGTTGTACAAGCTTGCAATCCCACCAGCAGTGGAGGAGTGTTCCTCTTTCTCCACATCCTTGCCAGCATCTGCTGTCACCTGAATTTTTGATCTTAGCCATTCTGACTGGTGTAAGGTGGAATCTCAGGGTTGTTTTGATTTGCATTTCCCTGATGATTAAGGATGTTGAACATTTTTTCAGGTGCTTCTCAGCCATTCGGTATTCCTCAGGTGAGAACT
The DNA here is from genome assembly GCF_000001635.26 of Mus musculus. NCBI lineage: Eukaryota > Metazoa > Chordata > Mammalia > Rodentia > Muridae > Mus > Mus musculus. The sequence goes on from NC_000069.6 coordinate 138,417,421, forward strand.
CTTTGTTTAGCTCTGAGCCCCATTTTTAATGGGGTTATTTGATTTTCTGGAGTCCACCTTCTTGAGTTCTTTATATATAGATGTTTAATTTTTAATGCACTTTTACTCAATTCCTACAAAGAGAACAATTTTTATTTAACTTACAATCTAGTAATTAAACTGATTGTGTAAGCCTCACTTCCCAGATGTTTTACCATCTGGAGACCTTAGTTGATCATGTGAGTGGATTTAGGATGGGACTTTCTTCTCTAGCAACTCTAGAGTGATAGAAATACCTGCTGGTCCAAAGACCACGTAAGTACCAAATCCAAAGCACACCTAACAACCTCAGCTCGGGTAATTCGGAGCTGGTTACTAACACCCTTGGCCCCCTACCAAAACCGCAGGCCTTATAACTATCTCTCCTTTGTTATGGAGATTAATACGTAGGAATAGAATTGGGGCAGTTTTTCATATATGTGTTTCTCAAAATATAAAAAATACAATTGTTATAACATAGACATTGAGTTTTGTGAAGATCTCTTCTCCTGAAAATAATGTAAGTGTATATGCAACTAGTTACAAACCTCTCTTTTTTTTTTTAAAGAATTATGGCATTGTCCTTTTTTGGAAAAAGAAAACAGAACCTTTCTCTCTTCCTCTCTCTCCCTCCCTTCCCTCACCTTCAGTCTCCACCTTACCCCTCTCCATCATCGCTCTTTCAGGTTATTAAATGCAAGGCAGCCATTGCCTGGAAAACTGGCAGTCCCCTTTGCATTGAAGAAATTGAGGTGTCCCCTCCTAAAGCTTGTGAGGTTCGGATTCAGGTGAGTGGGGACTTTAGCTGTGCAGTACAGACATGGCCCTGAATGTTAACTTTACCCTATGGGCAGCTATATTTTTAGATCCAAATTTTAAAAGAGGCATTATCACTCTTTTTTTTTTTTTTTTTTTTTGCATTGGGTTTGAATCTAATTCAACTGTTTTACTCTTGATACCAGCCCTAAGAATTAGCAAAGTACTTTGTTTTGCATTAAAAATTAGTTAAGTTTTCTTTTTATTTTCCAAGTGCTAATTATGGGGAAATGTTAGAGAAAAGGGGGAGGGGAAGGGGAGGGGGGGGGGAAGGGCGAGGGAGAGTCCTAAGGAAAGAAGGTTGAGAGCTTGGAGGGCCTCCCCAGACAGGCCACATAGGACCATGGGTGCCAAGAGGAGGGACTAGGGATGGGTCGGTAGGGAAGAGTAGAGCAGGACCATTAACAGCAGATCCACAGTTATTCATTTTTCCTTTGGACCAACCCATCACAGGCTTGTGTGTGAGGGTGCGGGATGAAGCCTCATGGACATATCTGAAGATCACACTGGGACAAGATGAAGAGTGATTCAGTTTCTTTTAACTACAGAAGGTCTATTTCCTCTAGCACAGTTCATGCAGCCGCCACACAGCAGAACAAGCCATGTAGACCTATGTATGTCCTCACCACTGCCTGGTGTCTAGTTTCTTGTCTCTTTTACCTTTGATTTTTTTTTTTTTTTTTTTTTTTTTGTCTCCTAGAAAAGACATCACCAACCCTTTGATTTATTTTTTTCCAGAAACAATGAATATTGGAAAATTAAACTGGATTCCAGGAAGAAAAGAATGCATTTTTGTATGCCCATTTTATATGCCCTCTCTTTCCCTCAAAATGTAATTCTTTTACTGACTTCTAGGATTGCTGTAATGATTCAAAATAACATCGCACTTAAGAATACACTGCAGAACCACAACTCAGGTCTGTCTTGCTTTGTAGGTAATCGCCACGTGTGTGTGCCCTACTGACATCAATGCCACCGATCCTAAGAAGAAAGCTCTCTTCCCGGTAGTCCTTGGTCATGAGTGTGCAGGAATTGTAGAAAGTGTTGGGCCGGGAGTGACCAACTTCAAACCAGGTATTCACCTTCCGATTTCAATGGCATCGACAGTCCTAGCCTTTTTCCGTGATAGCTCCTGACAACTGCCTTTGTCTTTTGTGCTATGACTGGGCTTTTCTGCTTTGATTACATCATTCAACCTTCCCAAAGGGACATTGACACGATCTGTCATGGTGTAACAAGGAAGTAGAATATTTGAAAACAGAATAGCCTAATAAAACCCTAAAAATATGGCCACTTTATTGACATAAATGGAGAAATTGCCCTCTCAAGCAAAGCTCTGTGGTTAATGCACACTGACGCTTCTGTGGTTCACAAACACTTCCTCCACGTGAAATGGAAATTTATTTTACGGTTGTGTAATGAGTGAGGGCTTACAGGAGGCTTAAGGTGAAAGCAGCACACATGTCAGTGTTAGCTTAAGTATCATTTCGGAAGTTCATAAGAGAAAACCTAATACCCTGGAGCAAGCCAAAGGCTCATTATAGTTTATAACACATGCAGGGTACACTGGTGTGCAGTCAATCTGATGAGCCACTCAGCCCTGCATCCAGACTTGGAGGTATATTAGTATTTTTCATTCCAAGTATAAGCACAAAACCAGGTTGCTCCCTCAAAACCTTGCAGCCTTGAAAGTATGACCAGTGTAAGCCTTTAGTCCTGACGCTGCCATTTACTGGCTGTATGACTGGGGCCACTTACAATGGTTTTTGTGATTAGACTTGGATTTTTTCTTTTTTAAAATGGCAGGTATGAGAAGTCAGATAATAACATTAGCTAATGGTGCTGCCACACATTATAAGTGAACTGCTAATCACGTGTGAATTATCATCACTTTGGTCATCAAAGAACCAAAGCCATTGTTAAGTGGGAATTGGAGGTACAGCATGAGCAGTGAGTGTCCTAGCCTTGCGTGCCCCACCTCTTTAGTCCTACAGTGATGTTCTCAGTTCCATACAGAGTGTTTGAGAAGACAGTAAACAACAGTCTTATGCAGTCTTCAGTGAGCAGATTCCCAGCCAGACCTCTGTACCTGCTAATACCAGTTCAAGCGACCTGGCTGCCTAGCAGATTAAAATAGAAAAAAAAAAAATCCACAATCTTCTAGCTTACTGAAACAAAATATTTTTGCTACTTATATATTTATTCTTGTTGAATATAAAATGTATACTACAAAAAAAATGTTTTCCATTGGTTTATGTGAGAGAAAGTTTTTGAGGGCTGGGAATCTACCACTGACTCATAACCCAACTGTGCTTCTAGAAACTATAACTACATCTTAGGTGCTACCTAACATGTGGCCTTTCTTTGTAGGTGACAAAGTAATCCCATTCTTTGCACCACAGTGCAAAAGGTGCAAGCTCTGTCTGAGCCCTCTCACAAACCTCTGTGGAAAACTCCGGTAAGCCCCCTTCGCTGTAAATGAGAGTATCAGTAGACATGCATGTCGTGAACACACTGGCCAAACATAAATGGAGGTGAAAGGATGCAAAGCTTCCACTTACTAATGCTGCTTCCATGTGCCTATAAGACACTATTCCAAATACAATGTGGTTTATGAGAGCAATCAAAACCCACAGGAGTGTCCTTCAGTGGGCTGATCCACTGCTATACAGGAACACAATGGACTACCATACAATGAAAAGAGCTAGACTTAAAATATATACAGTAGTAGGAGGGAGGGAGGGAGGGAGGGAGGGAGGGAGGGAGGGAGGGGGAGGGAGGGAGGGAGGGAGGGAGGGAGGGAGGGAAGGAAGGAAAGAAAGAAAGAAAGAAAGAAAGAAAGAAAGAAAGAAAGAAAGAAAGAAAGAAAGAGAAGAAGGAAGAATCAGATACAGCGACCCCTCTAGGTATATTACAGCAACTTTGACGTAGTCTCAGGAAAATGTAAGACCTGAATCAGACATTTCATTAAAACTTTGGGATTTAAGAGGCAGTGCTAGAACAGAGGCGCATTAACCCGGATCTCAGTAGAATCCCCAGCAACAGTCATGAGGAGGGAAACTACGGGACTGATGGCTCCAGTCTTAATAAATGCACAATGCCAACTTAAAGGAAGGCTTGAGAAACAGGTACCAAGGTATTTCGGTACAGAGAAATAATACGATATAGAAGAGGGTGGCAGGGAAAACTTGACTGGCCAGAACTTGACAGTTGTCTTAGTCAGGGTTTCTATTCCTGCACAAACATCATGACCAAGAAGCAAGTTGGGGAGGAAAGGGTTTATTCAGCTTACACTTCCATACTGCTGTTAATCACCAAGGAAGTCAGCACTGGAACTCAAGCAGGTCAGGAAGCAGGAGCTGATGCAGAGGCCATGGAGGGATGTTCTTTACTGGCTTGCCTCCCCTGGCTTGCTCAGCCTGCTCTCTTATAGAACCAAGACTACCAGCCCAGAGATAGTCCCACCCACAAGGGGCCTTCCCCCCCTTGATCACTAATTGAAAAAATGCCTTACAGTTGGATCTCATGGAGGCATTTCCTCAATTGAAGCTCCTTTCTCTGTGATAACTCCAGCTGTGTCAAGTTAACACAAAGCTAGCCAGTACAACAGTTAATGACGCTGGAAGATAAGCATCTGGAGGGTCATTTTTAGTTTTATTTGAGCCTTCTATTGGAAAAAAAAATGAATTAATAACATAACCCTTAAGAGAGCTCCTGACATACAGAAAGCGCTTAACAGGTGTGCTGGTATTGACACTAACATAACTCAGAAATACTATGTATGGGTGGGAAAAAGATCAAATTATTTTCCCAACTTTTCCAGTCGATTCCATAAAACGTTCATGGCAAAAAATGTTTTATATGACATCTGATATATCTTCTTCATTGTCTGCTTTTTTTTTCCTAGAAACTTCAAATACCCCACTATTGATCAGGAGCTCATGGAAGACAGAACCAGCAGGTTTACCTGCAAAGGAAGATCAATTTACCATTTCATGGGCGTCAGTTCATTCTCTCAATACACTGTGGTTTCAGAGGCCAATCTTGCCAGAGTCGATGATGAGGCAAACTTGGAGAGAGTGTGTCTGATTGGATGTGGGTTCTCATCAGGCTACGGGGCTGCCATCAATACTGCCAAGGTACACTTAAGTGCTAGGCTGTCTGCAGACAGAGGTTGCTGGGAGACAACGCTGTATAAAGGAGTCAGGACCGTCTTCACACTCTGGCTGCCTTGCTTATTGCCACCATAATTAATTAAATCATTTACCACCTCTGTGATTATCTTCTTATATGTACTGAGGATTGAACCCCAGGTCCTATACCTGCTAGGAAAGTGCTGTACCATTGAACTACATCTCTAACTTAACCTCTGTGATTTTATGTGTACTACTAGATGTCTCTGAATAATAATAGTAATAGGTATGAGCATATTAAGTTATATTGCATATATAAAACACTGACTTAATAAGCTACATATAGATGTTCCCTGATTTATATAAAGCCCATTTAAACATGACCCCTGAATATGAATGCTCACCTGGGACAACAGCAAATAGAGAATCCCCACCTATTTCCATTTTGTCATCTTGCTTTCTCCCTGATTCTATAGATTATTCTCCCTCAATCAATAATAATTTACCAATTTCCCATCCTTTTGTGATTTTAAAAGAGTATATTCTTACAAGATGTGTTCCTGGGTTCCTATTAGAATATAAACACTCTTTTTTTTTTTAAGTTTGTTTATGTTATTTATACGAGTACTCTGTAGCTGTGTTCAGACACACCAGAAGAGGACATCGAATCCCATTACAGATGGTTTTGAGCCACCATGTGGTTGCTGGGAATTGAACTCAGGACCTCTGGAAGAGCAGTCAGTGCTCTTAACCACTGAGCCATCTCTTCAGCCCTTGAACACTCTTTTAAGGTTAACTAGGTTACAGTCAAATAGACAAGATGGTAAAAAGAAAATAAAAGATCTCCTAGGCATCCCTGAAGCGTTGCAGGGAAGAAGCCCATCTCTCTCTGCAGACTTTACTCAACACATTAGACATATGTTAGTCTATCAGTCTCTATCTATCTATCTATCTATCTATCTATCTATCTATCTATCTATCAGGCTGGTCTACTGATCAACTTCCAGAACAGCGGGACTATACAGAGAAACCCTGTCCAAAAGAGGTGGGGGAGGGGAAGAGAAGGGGGAGGGGAGGGAGGGAGGGGAGGGAGAGGGGGAGGGGAGGGGGAGGGGAGAGGGAGGGAGAGGGAGGGAGAGGGAGAGGGAGGGAGGAGAGGGAGAGGGAGAGGGAGAGGGAGAGGGAGAGGGAGAGGGAGAGGGAGAGGAAGAGGGAGAGGGAGAGGGAGAGGGAGAGGGAGAGGAAGAAATAGAGATGCCTCTGACCCAATTTCAATGGGGGGACGGACTCCTTTGAGATTGTGTGGAGTTTTAAATTGTTTTCTGACATCATTGAAGGGAAAGGTGAAAGAAGAGAATTTTTTCCACTTGGGCTTGTTCCTTCTGAACTGAGATATGAATGGCCCTTGAGTCATTCTACAAATTTTGGTAGGAAAGCACCTGTCTTCACACTGGCAGGTTGTCACCACTGGCTACATCAGAGTTTTATAACAGGCATCCTTTTTTTAAATTTAATTCCATGTCTGGGTCCTCATCTCGCCCCCCCCCATGAAAGAAAAAGCTGAGATCAGCAACTTTAAGTCACTCTGTACTTTTCCTGCCTGCAGGTCACCCCCAGTTCCACTTGTGCTGTCTTTGGCCTGGGGTGTGTAGGTCTTTCTGCCATAATTGGGTGTAAAATAGCAGGTGCTTCCAGAATCATAGCTATTGACATCAACGGTGAGAAGTTCCCAAAAGCCAAGGCCCTGGGAGCCACTGACTGCCTGAATCCCAGGGAGCTAGACAAACCTGTCCAGGATGTCATCACTGAGCTGACAGCTGGAGGTGTGGATTACTCCCTTGACTGTGCAGGAACAGCTCAGACCTTGGTATGTGGACTTCTCTCCCCATCCCCAGTCCTTGCTTCTTACTTCCAATATGTTCTTTAATCACCAAATAATAGGGGAAAGTGGGTCGTGCTTACAGCAGGAGATGTCCTTCTTAATGTTAACCTTTTCAAAGGCAGAACAGAAAAGAACTGTCAGTTGTAGGTCACCACCCACCTTCAGCCATGCTAACTTTCCATCAAAGCTCACTGATGTGGTTTTTATTGGTTTGTTTTATCTTAGCGTCATGAACTACCTGTGTTTGGAGGGGGGGGGGGTGCTTATTAGAAGAAGAGACTTATTTTGCTTACATTTTGGAAGCTGAAAATCTCATCTGCATCACCTGAACGGGCTGTTGGTGGGATAATGTGTGGTCCATTAGGGAGGCACGTTTGCAGGATTTTCCCTGTCCAGTTACATTAGTGCAGAAGAGGTCTGTGATTGGACAGGGAAAAGGGGGCAGAGCTAAGAACTGCAGAGAGAGGGAGCATCCCCGAGGGTCGAGAAGAACCGAGATGGCTTCAGACGTGTACCTGCATGGCATTTACCAGCCACAAGTAGTTATGATTTCACAAGGTTAGAAATATTGGGATAAAGCCTTTATCATTATCAATTGGCTCTGAAATTATTATATTGGCATCTTGTAAATTGTGATGTTATTGATGCATAAATCTGATTGTTTAATTAAACTTTAAGAGTTTTGATTTACTTGGTTACTGGAATGTGGGACCACCAATCACATGCGAGCTAGAGTTGGGAACACTTGGGATACTGGGGGAGGGGGGGTGGGGAGGGGGCAGGGAAGGGGTGTGATAGCTAGAGAGAGTTGCCAGCAGGAGTGCATGCAGGAAGCCTGCCTGGTTGACCACACCGGGAGTTGGCAGGGCTGAGAGAAGCAGGAGCCCCTCCAGGGAGTTGGCGGGTTCCTTTTTATTATTTTACACATCAGAGACCTCTCTAAAGATCCTGCCAGTTATCAGCAAGCAGAAGACCCGTGCACGACTCCCTCAAAGGCACAGTCAGACCAAGTCTGAGTCACAGCACTTCCCAATGCGCATGCTCTGTGCCGTCGGGCCTCCAAGATGGCAGTCATACCATTTACTGAACATTCACATGTTCGCTCTTCTGAGATCTCTTCTTGGGCAGAAAATAAGTTTCCGATTTTTTTTTTTCATGATGGTTCGAACTATTTATTGCTAACAGATAACTTGGCCAGAGAACTTCCCCACTGTATCAAATCAAAATGAAATAAAAGGCAGTGAGCCTCATGTTACAGACAGGTAGTCTCTGTAGTCTCCACTTGAGCTGCCCAGCTTTTTTCTTTGGTGAATAATACCTAGTTTGTATTTACTCAAGATGCTAATTTTACTGTTTGTTTGTTTGTTTGTTTGGGGATGAAATGACATTAGTTCTATGCCCTGATTCTTCCGGTTTCACTGTGAGCAAGAAGCAGCTGTGATTTTTTTTTTTTCCTTTTGAGTGACACTGTCATAGAGCCTGGTTACTAAACCTCCTCTTAGAGATGATTAAAAAGAGTAAAAGCTATAAAGAAAAAGTCTTTCTGGGGCTTCCTTCCCTGGGTCTTACCTGACTAGGGCATTCTCTGGAAGAGAATGGAGTCCAGGAAGAAAGCAATCACAGGCCACACACAAACCTCTTGGCAGCACCTAGTAGGTTGGAAAAGCTGGTAAGCATTGGCTGTTGGGGGCAGCAGCATTCAGGGCTAATAACCCCATGCTGTGTTCTGTGTTCTGAGCTTCCCACCCTGCACCCTGCAGTGTTCCACACCCGTTCTTCACTTCCCACAGCTCATTTTACAGTGAAAAGCAGCTACCTGCTGCGGTGTTTGTGTGTTTGTTTATGATGACTGGCATTAGACTTTGTCTTAATTAGTTTCTATGCTGTGATGAAACACTATGACCAAACACCATGGGGAGGAATTTATTTGGCTTACACTTCCACACTGTAATCCATCATTGAAGGAAGCCAGGCCAGGAGCTCACACAAGATAAGAACCTGGAGACAGGAGCTCTAGGATGCAGAGGCCATGGAGAGGTGCTGCTTACTGGATTGCTCCCCATGGGATGCTCAGCCTGCTTTCTTATAGAAAACTAAAGACTACCAGCCCAAGGATGGCACCACCCACAATGGGCTGGGCCCTCCCACATCAATCAACTATAAAAAATGCCCTACAAGTCTTGCCTACAGCTGAACTTATGAGGGCATTTTCTTAATTGAAATTCCCGGCTCTCAGCTGATTTTAGCTTGTGTCATGATAACATATAACTGTCCAGCACAGACTTCTTGGAAGTTTCTGTTGTTTGCTATTACTTTGTTGTTTTGTAGAGTACCAATGCCTGAGCCATACTCCAGGACGTGTGCCTTAGCCTGAGCTCTGTGCCACAGTTTTGGGAGAATTTTGCTGTTGCTTTTTGTTGTTGTTGTTCTTTTTTTTTTTTTTTTTTCAAATAGAAAACAGTGATATAGTCAGTTAATAGAGCATGTTAATTTTAACTTGTTAAATTTTAACATGTTCTATTACTAGCTGACTTATGGTTACTTTAAATTATGAGGGCTGGGCATGGTGGCACACTCCTTTAATCCCAGCACTTGGGAGGCAGAGGCAGGCAGATTTCTGAGTTCAAGGCCAGCCTGGTCTACAGCGTGAGTTCCAGGACAGCCAGGGTTACACAGAGAAACCCTGTCTCGAAAAATAAGTAAATAAATAAATAAATAAATAAATAATAAAAATAAAAAAGTTAAAACTTCAAAGCACATTCTAGTTTTCTAGAATGTGTCACCTTCCAGGAAGAGAACAACTAAGTCTTCCTCCATGCTCAACAGTGTGGATCAAACCAGGTCTACTCCTGTCCTCTGTAGCAGTCGAAATGTTTATGTTTGCCTTATGGTTTCTACACGGAATGGCCTTCCACACTGAAGGTTACATTTTCATTTCTTAGCATTTTTCCATCATCCCCAGACTTACAGTAGGCTAACACAGCAGTTCTCTGTCTCAGTCAATGATTCCCTTATGTCTAGCCAGTTCTCTTGGGCTATTCTTCCACATGGTGACTCAGCAATTAAAGCTCAAATCCATGGCCTCAAAATCTCAGAAGTGCAGGCATAGCAGGCAGGATACATCTTAACTGTTGGCTAAAAAGTGGAGGGAAACAAAGTGTTATTTTCTGTGTCTTTGCCCAGTTTTAAGTAGCATCTCTCCATCTTTATCCTACTCTGGGGTCTAAGTATTCAGTGTGTGCCTCCTTTAGCAGGTACTACAGAATCTCTTACTAGCTCTCTCTTCATACTTTTCAATAATCTCATCACAAGTCCCTGGAATTTTGGAATTTCTCATATTTTAGTAAATGTTTATGGTAGATTGCCAAACTATTACAGATTCTTCTTAATTCTAGGGTTGTGTTTCTCAGTATCCATGCTATACATTGACGTTTCAGCCAAATGATGATTGTACAGGGTAAAATGTGTCCCATTTCCTTTCAATACCTTTTTGATGTACTAAGAATGATTTTGTACATTTTATACGTCACAGAACACTGGAGCCTCACACTTCATTAAATGATGTGATGATGTCCTGAACTTGAGCCTATTATGTAACAGGCAACATGGTTCAAACGGTCCCGGGAGCACTGTATATAGTCACACTAGAGGTCACGTCTATTTCTCTGCTTGCCCAGGTGATCTTTTGTTTGACATTGCAGAAAGCAGCTGTGGACTGCACTGTATTAGGCTGGGGGTCGTGCACTGTGGTCGGAGCAAAGGTTGACAAAATGACTATACCCACCGTGGACGTTATATTGGGCCGTTCTATAAATGGAACATTCTTTGGTGGTCAGTTTCTTTCTTTATAGTTTTTAATTTATTTACTATAATATGAAATTATAAAATTATTAAATTTTGAAAGAAAAATAATTTGTATAAATATTGAGTATACAAAAACTAGTCTAGTATTTGAAAAGTCAATGAAGTTTATATGGAAATTTGTCTATAATTTACAAATTAAAATTCAATTTAAGTAGCTGAGCTTAGTGATGCAAGCCTATAATCCTAGCTCTCAAGAGGATGAGGCAGATAGATCATAAGTTTGAGACAAGTTTTCATATAGTGAATTCATGGCCTACCTTAACTTCATAACAAGAACCATCTCAAAAGAAAAAGAAAAAATTTCAAGTGGTATTGAAATGAACCAATCAACTGAGAGTAACAAAAGAGAAACTTTGGTCTAATTAAGACAATTTCTTAGCTAGTGTGGATAATAATCTTAAATTTTCCTTATGAAGAAAAACTTTTTTTTTGAAAGTCGGCTTCTATGTATAGCCCTGACTGTCTTGGAACTCACTCTGTAGACCAGGCTGGCCTCAGACCCAGAGATATTCCTGCCTCTGCCTCCCAAATGCTAGGATTAAAGGGATGCACCACCATTACCTGGCAAAGGAAAACACTTAAATATAATAAATCCATAAAATTAAGGAGAGAGAAAAGCTTGGTGTATTTAAAGCAACCCAAATCTGACCTAATAATTTCGCCTCTTCAACAATCACACTTACCTAGATTTAAGTAAACAAAGCAAAGACATTAAACTAAAGGGGACCAGCAGGAGGGTGGGATGGGTGACAAGAGAGAATATTCAGGGACAGTAGAGATTATCAAAGTACATTAAGCACACGTATGAATGCCATAAAAATATCTTTAAAGGAGAAAAATTAAACTACTTCTATATGTCAAATGGCATGCCTTTCTCTATATGACTCTGTGGCCAAATTACAGGTTGGAAAAGTGTAGACTCTGTCCCAAACCTGGTTTCTGACTACAAGAATAAGAAATTCGATCTGGACTTACTGGTGACCCATGCCCTACCTTTCGAGAGCATAAATGATGCCATTGACCTGATGAAGGAAGGAAAAAGGTAAACTGCAAAGTTGATAACTCAGTACACTAGAAACCCTTTATGATTTTTGTTCATGATTTTTTATTTCATGTGCTATCTCTGTGTGTGTTTATGTGCACCATGAGCAGGTAGGTGCCTGAGAAAGCCAAGATAGGATGTCACAACCCCTGGAAGTAGAAATACAGGCATTTGTGAGTCATCTGATGTAGGTGCTGGGGACTAAATGCTCCTAACCAGTGAGCCATCTTTCAAACCCCAACTTTTATGTTTTTGTGGGGGTTTTTTGGTTGTTTTTTTTTTGTTGTTGTTGTTGTTTGGTTGGTTTTTTGTTTGTTTGTTTGTTTGTTTTGGTTTTTTGAGACAGGGTTTCTCTGTATAGCCCTGGCTGTCCTGGAACCCACTCTGTAGACCAGGCTGGCCTCGAACTCAGAAATCTGCCTGCCTCTGCCTCCCAAGTGCTGGGATTAAAGGCGTGACCCACCATGCCCAGCATATTACTCTAACAACCAACCAGGTGTCTCTTGACTACATCAAAATTGCTATATGTGCTTAACAGATTAAACAATTGCCATTGGGAGGAAAAAAAAAGAAAAGCTTGATTTTCCGCAATATACAGCATTATATACTATGCCATATACAGTAGTGGCATACGCTGATAGATGAATTCCCTCTCACAAACAATTGTTAACTCAAGTCAGTTATTCCCTAGAAGGAAAGATTTCTATAGTGTAATGAAGGGTAGGTTCCCTGGTCCAGTGTGCCCACGTCTGGAATTGTTTTCTATGGTTTGTCAAAGAGCATTCGTGGTCAGAGCCCTGTGCAACTGCTGAGATATGAGCAGAGAGTGGCAGGAATCAGGTACACACAAGCACTTCAACTCTCACTGGCTTGCCTTGTCCTGGGGCTCCTGTCAGATCATTCCACTTATCCAGCAGTTTCAGCTGCACTGTGCATCTCAGGATTGCTTCCTAGGTATTAATCTATATCAACCCTCAGAATGAGGGCTTCCTAGAGGCTGTGGACTATGTAAGACTGGGATTAGTGATTTTAGTTAAGTTACACCCTTTATTAATAGAAGCAAAGAGTGAACACCAAGAATAGTGGTATTTAGAAAAAAATGGAGCAAAGAACTTAAAAGACACAGCAAAAAAAGAGGAGTAAATAAAGCAGAGGAGACTAAATGACAATCATGGTGATAAGATTGGAAACAAAGAAAAAATCTCACAGAAAATGAAAACCACCTTCCCCCAGTCTATTAACACTGTCACAAATATTATTAATGCCATGGATGGAGAAAGGTGACACAATAGGAGAAATGGTGCATGGGCTTCTACTAAAGGGAGAAGTGGAGCAAGAGGGGGTGGGGTGAAGATGATCAAAGAACATTGTGTACGTGCTTTAATATCACAACGAACCCCATTACTGTATATAAATAGTACACGTTGATTTTTAAAAGGCGTCTCTAAAGAAAGACTAGACCAAAGTCTAAAGTGAAAAGGAAAACAACTGGGGACTTTGGATAAAGTGTTCAGATAAATAGTATTTATTGTTGTATTACTTTTATCAGCATCCGAACAATCCTGACCTTCTGAAAATGCCAGGAGCAACTTGGAATGTTATCTGATTGGATCCGAGCCTGTCTGGATGATTTATTACCTCACATGATGAGCCAAAGAAAGCCTGCATTTACACTTTGTATCAGCACAAATGAACTATAAATTATACATTCACTGTTTTTTTTGCTTGCTGCTCTTTAGGGGCTGGTGTGTTTTCTGTTTGGGGGGAATTTTATATGTTGAGTACTGGTACTCACATGATTTCTATCTCACTGTCTCCCTCTCCGGCTCCTCTCACATCCTGTCCCCTAACTCTCGAATTCATGACCTCTCTTCTTCCACTGTTACATACATACATGTACGCAGATGTATATACAGATAGAAACTGCTGAGTCCATTTAGTATTATTCATGTTCTACATGAGTAATTGGCTAACCAATCAGGATTGGATAACCTATTGGGTGGCTCCTTCTTGGAGAAGACTGGTCGTCCTCTCTTCATAGCCACTGACTGTCTGTAGGTCTTCACCTAGGGGTATGTCTTGTGAGATTTTCCCTTTCCACATTGGAATCTCAATGGGTGTTGTTATTGTCTAGGTCTTGTATAGGAGACCATGTCATAAAGAATCCATAGATGCGGTTCCCTGTTGTTAATATATAGAAGACATTATCTGGAAGCAGATGTCCTGTTTTGAGTGGAATTTTTTTTAAAAATTGTTTTTTATATTTGTCTTCTCCCTAATCAAGGCCAAGCTTGACTACAGACTGAGATGCTGTTTTTTAAAATCCCGTACAATGAGTGAAATACATGAAAGTCTATGTTCTGACCGATAGCTCCTTCTCCGACATGTTCTCATTCATTAATCGATGCTGCTTCTTGAAAGGCTAGACGCAGCACAAACTACATTTCTAGTGTCAGGCCATTGTGCCAGACTAGAACTTGGTTCCCTCCAAAGGGAAAAACCGAAAAATATTATGGTAATGGTTTGCAGGGCAATGCACTTTCTGTTGTTGTAAAGAACTGTCCTGGTCTCCATTCTCTAAGGCTTTAGTCCAAAGATCAAAATTTTAATACACATAGACCACTGACCTTCTTCGGGTTATTAAACCTACCTATCAAAATATGTATTCTCCCACATAATAAGGCAGATGTCTTATTTCTAAAAGCTGGTTTCGTGGGTCTGACATTAGTGACAATATGCATCCATTCTAGTAATCGTGTACAAGCACTTAAGTTTAGAAGGTAACCTAATCACAGTACTACAATACACTTGTCTGAAAAGCACAAAGGGTTTTCATGTAGCCACTATGCCTTTGGCACCTTAGTATTCAAAATGCTACCACAGCACCCTCTGGTGTTCCTTTTAATTTTCCATTTATTAGATGCCATTTTCACTGAGAAAAGGAACTCAGAATGAATAGCAATTTCTATTGATATCAAAGCTACCATTATAAAGGGTTCCTTCCTATGTATTAGATAATGTGACTCTCAAACACTTTCTGCTGCAAGCCCCCTGAACCAGGGCCATGTTCCGAACCCTGAGCACCTTACAGAGAGCAGGCCCTCCAGCCATTCAATCCTCTGTAAATTGGACAAAGCAGACCTTACTAACTAAAGTCTTATTACAGGGACACAAACACTATCCTTCCAACTGCTTTATGAGGGTGGTGCATCTACACAGTTTTGGTTTGGTTTGGTTTTGGGGGGCTTTTATTTTCTTTTCTTTTTTTTTTTTTTTTTTTTTTGGTTTTGATGATTGATGGTTGGTTTGATTTTGGTTTGATTTGATTTGCATTAGAAATCTGTCTCAAAATGTAGACCATGCTGGTATGGAATTCATAGAGACCCACCAGCCTCTGTCTTGTGAGAGAGACACTACAATTAAAGGTCTGTGTTGCCAACCCCAGTGCATTTACCTATAACAGACTCCTATAACTAACTCCAATAAACACATTGGTTCACCAAATTAACACTTGGGCTAACTTATTTTCTCAGTGTCTTAATGCTATATCTGGGGTTAAGAGAAGACTCTCTATAGTTCCCAGGAAAAGTCATGCAGCTATCCCTCTGTCTAGTTCTGTTCAGTTAAATGCAATCTACAGATGCAATGCAATTCCCACCATAATTCTTCACAGACCTTGAAAGGCTAATTCTCAGATTCATATGGAAATTTAAAAAAAAAACCCAAAGATAGTTAAAACAATCCTGAACAATAAAAGAATGGCTAGAGGTCTCACCATTTCTGATTTCAATGTGCACTACAAAGCTATAGTAATAAAATCAGCCTGGTATTGGCATAAAAACAGAAACCTTGAACAGAACCAAAGTGAAGAACAAGACATAGATCCACACACCTACTGACATCTGACTTTTTTATAAAGAAGCCAGAAATATACAGTGGAAAAAAAAGACAACATCTTCCACAAATGGTGCTGAGCAACTGGATGGCTGCATGTAGACCAATCCAAATTGATCCATACTTATTTCCCTGCACAAAACTCAACTCCAAATGGATCGAAAAGGTCAACATAAAATCAGATACACTGAACCTGATAGAAAAGAAAGTGTGGTGTGGCCTTGAACTCATTAGTACAGGAAAAGAGTTTCTGAACAGAACACCATTAATGTAGGCACTAAGATCAGCAATTAATATATGGGACCTCATGAAACTGAAAAGCTTATATAAGGTAAAGGACACTGTCATTAGGACAAAGCAGCAGCCTACAGAATGGGGAACAGTTTTTTACCAACTCCATATCCAATACAGGACTAATCTCCAAAATATATAACTCAAGAAACTAGATATCAAAAAAATAACACAATTAAAAATGGGTACAGATCTCAACAGAGAATTCTAAATACAGAAAACTCAAATGCCTGGGAAACCCTTAAGGAGATCAGCATCCTTAGTCGGTGGTGCTCACCCTGCAACCCGTTAATACAGTTCTTCATGTTGTGGTGACCCCCCCCCCATAAAACTATTTTCATTGCTACTCCATAACTGCAATTTTGCTACTGTTATGAATTGTAATAAAAATGTCTGATATATAGAATATTTGAATATGTAACCCCCAAAGGGTTCATCTTATTCGCGTTCTCACGCCCGGCCAGGAAAGAACACAACAAACCAGAATCTTCTGCGGCAAAACTTTATTGCTTACATCTTCAGGAGCCAGGAGCGCAAACCCCCAGCCCCAAAAGCGAAAGCCACCCCAATTACATCTTTAGGAGCCAGAGCTCCGGTGCGCCAAAGCGCAGAGCGCGCTCTATTGTTTACATCTTTAGGAGCAAGCGAGCAGGCGCCAGAGCCAGAGAGAGAATGGCGGAAAACCCCGTCCCCTTTAAGGAGGAGTTATCCTTCGCTTAGGACGCATCACTCCCTGATTGGCTGCAGCCCATGGCCGAGCTGACGTCACGGGAAAGGCAGAGTACAAGTAGTGGTAAAATACCCTTGGCACATGCGCAGATTATTTGTTTACCACTTAGAACACAGGATGTCAGCGCCATCTTGTGACGGCGAATGTGGGGGCGGCTCCCAACATCTCCCCCTTTCCTTTTAATAAGAGCAATAGGCCACCCATATTAATGAGAGTGGAGATAGAGGTCAAATCCCCAGTGTGTAGGTAAAGGAGCCGTACACATAACCTCCTCCCAGGCTCATCACCCAGAGGGGTCCTGGTCTGGTCCCGTGTTGTTTTTCCTGGGGGAAGGACACTTGAACACTCAACCTTCTTGAAAGATGACATGTCTCCCTAGAATAGGCTCATTTTATGCCGCAGAGCCCTTCTATTGCAGTGCTTAGCCGTGCAACTCTCTCGGGCTGCTGAAGCACACTCACTCTATCCCGTGTAATGAGACTAGCCTCATGGGATATAAGAGCTGAGTGGCCAGCGACCTATTGCCTAAGCATAGATATATCAGGGGAAGCTCCATGTTCTAGTCCTGCAAGCGCCTGGGCAATAACCACCTTGTCTCTCCTAGTTTGGGCCTTAAGCTTACAGACCAATCAAAGAAGCAACACTAATCCACAGCAAAGTGTATCTCCAAATAATATCAATCCCACCCATTCTTTAAAGAAGGGAAATGCTGAGGAGATCCAATTGGGTAATCCTTTGGTCAGGGACAGGTCCAAGCGCGTGGAGTTGACCTGAAGTCTCAATTCTCGAAGGATCTGTTCAAATTCAGCCATCCAATTCTGTAACATATACTGAAAAAGACTTTTTGACAAATTAGCTGTCCTAGTAAATTTAACATACTGAATGGAAGTAACACACAATCCCGGAAACTTTTGTTTACACCCCAGCTGAGCTATTTGCCATAATACATCTAGTTGTATCTGGACAAGATCTATGAGTTAAAAGACAACTTGAGGACAAGAACAGAGAACCTGAAGTTCCCCTTTATAATCCTGATCTACAACTCCAGGGTGGACAATAAGACCTTGTAGGCTGCAAGAGCCTGCCTCTGTCATTATTGTCCAGTGGCTTCACCTGCTCAGGAGAGCGCCTTCCAGGCCCTAATAGCCTTTTCATCTGATTCAGAACTATTAAGAACTGGCTCCTTGAACTCATCTAGTGATGAGTATAGGCTCCTTCTCCTAGAATCCTCCGCTGATTGATCTTTTTTCTTTTCTTTTTCCTTCTCCTTCCTTCCAATCTCTCCCCAGGTATTCTTACCTGACCTAAACTTTTCCTCAGGTTCAAGACCCGTGGAAAGGCCTGTATACTTATTTTGTGTACCATATTTTCTCTTTGCTCCTACTCTCTCTCCCCGCTTTACTTCTGATAGATTGCCCTGAATTTCATCCAGAATTTTCAGCCCTATCTTAATCACCTGATAACATGTGAAAAGGAACAAAAGGGCTCCTAACACTAGAGAAAATTCAAGGCCAAACATACCTTGTAAAGCCATTTTCCACTTTACTTCTGATAGACTGTCTTGAATTTCCTTAGAAAGTTCAAGACCAGACTTACCTTGTAAAGCTGTACTCACTGGTACTCTGTTCCCCCAGCTGAAAAGTTCTGAATTCATGCAGTTGAATCCTTCTTAACAGTCTGCTTTACGGGAACCTTTATTACCGCGACCCGCAGTTCTGGTTCTGGAATGAGGGATCTTCCTTGCGCCGGTGATGGTAATTTTCGTCCCGAGTTTTTCTTCCCGGGTTTCCTCTTCCCGGATTTTCTCGTCCCGGAATTTCTCGTCCCGGAATTCGGCACCAATTCTTACTCGCGTTCTCACGCCCGGCCAGGAAAGAACACGACAAACCAAAATCTTCTGCGGCAAAACTTTATTGCTTACATCTTCAGGAGCCAGGAGCGCAAACCCCCAGCCCCAAAAGCGAAAGCCACCCCAATAACCAAACCGAAACCCCTTCCCTATTTAGGAGAGTTATATTTCGCCTAGGACGCATCACTCCCTGATTGGCTGCAGCCCATGGCCGAGCTGACGTCACGGGAAAGGCAGAGTACAAGTAGTGGTAAAATACCCTTGGCACATGCGCAGATTATTTGTTTACCACTTAGAACACAGGATGTCAGCGCCATCTTGTGACGGCGAATGTGGGGGCGGCTCCCAACAGGTTCACAAACCACAGGTTGTGAACCACTGAACTTAGTTATCAAGGAAATACAGATCAAAACTCTGATATTTAATCTTACACCTATCAAAATGGCCAAGATCAACGAAACAAATGATAGCTCATGCAGTGAAGACTGGGAGTAAAAGGAACACTCAGCCACTGTGGCTGCTGGAAGTCTAAATTTGTCCAGCCGCTTTAGAAATCAGTATGGCAGTTCCTTGGGAGACTGGAAATAGATCTATCTCAATATCCAGCTATATCACTCTCAGGCAAATACCCAAAGGACCCTTCATCCTACTACAGAGACGCTTGTTTAACAATATATTCATAATAGCTAGAAACTTGAAACCACCTAGATGTCTCTCAACTGAAGAATAGATAAAGAAACTGTTCCATTGTATGGTTTTCGCTCCTTTGTCAAAATTCAAGTGTCTGTAGGTGTGTTGGTTTATTTCTGGATGTTCTATTCTATTCCATTGGTCAACCTTTTCTATGCCAATACCATGGGACTTTTATTACTATTGCTTGAAATCAGGAATGGTGATATCTCCAGAAGCTCTTTTATTCTACACAACTTTTGTTTTTTGCTATCCTGGTTTTTTGTTTGTTTGTTTGTTTGTTTTTCCATATATATTGAGATCAAAGGATGTACTGGGTGGGGTTTTTTGTTTGTTTGTTTGTTTGTTTTTTGTTTGTTTTTGTATAAACTTGACACAAGCTGGAGTTATCGCAGAGAAAGGAGCCTCCCTTGAGGAAATGCCTCCATGAGATCCAGCTGTAAAGCATTTTTCTCAATTAGTGACGAAGAGGGAGGGCCCAGCACATTGTGAGTGGTGCCATCCCTGGGCTGGTAGTCCTGGTTTCTATAAGAAAGCAAGCTGAGCAAGCCAGTAAGCAGCACCCTCCATCGCCTCTGCATCAGCTCCTGCCTTCAAGTTCCTGTGTGAGTTCCAGTCCTGAATTCCTTGGTGATGAACAGCAGAGTGGAAGTGTAAGCCGAATAAACCCTTTCCTCCCCCACTTACTTCTTGGTCATGATGTTTTATGCAGGAATACAAACCCTGACTAAGACAAGGGGATGCAAATTAGAAAGGAGGAAGTCAAAGTATCACTACGTGCAGAAGATAAGATCGTTTACATAAGTGACCCTAATTGAGAATTTCTCTTTCAAGGTCTGTAAAGAATTGTGTTGGAATTTTGATGCGAATTGCATTGTCTGTACATTGCTTTCAGTAAAATGTGATCTTTTTTGTTGGGAGGCTTTTAATGACTGATTTTATCTCCTTAGGAATTATAAGGCTATTTAGTTTACCTAAACTTGATTTAACTTTGGTAAGTGATATCTGTCAAGAAAATCATCCATTTCGTTTAGATTTCCCAGTTTTGTGAAGTACAAGCCTTTTCATTTCCTCAGTGACTGTTGTTATTTTTTCCCTTTTCATTTCTGATTTTGTTGACTTAAATACTGTCTCTCTGGCTTTTGTTAGTTGGCTAAGGGTTTGTCTATTTGTTGATTCTCTCACAGAACCAGCTCTTGAATTCGTTGATTCTTTGTGCTGTTCTGTTTATAATTTATTGATTTCAGCCCTGAGTTTGATTATTTCCTGCCATCTACTCCTCATACGTGTGTTTGCTTCTTTTTGTTCTACAGTTTTCAGGTGTGCTTTTAAATTGCTAGTATGAGAAGTCTCTAATTTCTTTAGAAGGCACTTAAGCTATGAGCTTTCCTCTTAGCACTGCTTTCATTGTGTCCCATAAGTTTTGGTATGTTGTGTTGATGCCTGCCCTCCCCCCACCCACACATAGCTGTAACCATTTGGTTCCATGCCTGCCAGCTATTTCATATTGTTGCTATAATATGCCTGCCAGTCATTGACACAGAAAAATCACTTGACTCGGAGCAAGGTCATGCTGACCACATATCCTGTTATGTTCTGTAAGTTCTGTATGAAGTTTCTTAATCTTAAGAAATTCCACAAAACTTTATGTAGGGCCCATCAAGTTAAACGTCAGTATGAACTGTTATGTCTAAAATGCTGGCTGTGCCTCAGGTGGATCTAGCAGGTAGGGGTTGTGGGGAGGAGTCTAACCTGGATGTTCCTGGAGCCCCACCGGCCTTCTTGGGAAGGCAGGAAAAACCACGGGCCAGACAATAAAAGTCATGGGACAGTACAGTGCACAGCTTACCTCTACTGGCTGTGTCCTGCATGAAAAATTGCCTCAGGTGGATGATTTTTTTTTTTTTAAGACAGGGTTTCTCTGTGTAGCCCTGGCTGTCCTGGAACTTTCTCTGTACACCAGGTTGGTGTAGCCAACAGCAGCCACAGGTTCCTGGCTTCCTGAAAGGAAAGCTGGGGATGGGTGGGAAGGACAGTGAGAGAAATAACGAGCCAAGACAAAGTTCTCTGATCAAGGCTCAATGTTTACTTTTTGAGCCTGAACTTAAAAGGGAGGAAAACCCACTCCCCCACCCCCACCCCCACCCCCATGCCAGGATCTCAGGCGTCTCAGGATCTTGTCAGGACAACAAGCTCAGGCTGCTCTGCCTATAGTAGCACCTTGCAGGAAGCTGCAGATGTGGCAGACAATAGACTTTACCTAGGTTGGAAGACTCCACCCTAGGTGGGCTAGCCAGCTGTGGCAAAAACAAGGTCTAATTCAGCCTGCTCAAAGCTGGGGGAAGGCACAGGTTGGCCTTGAACTCAGAGATCCACCTGCCTCTCCCTCCACAGTGCTGGAATTAAAGGCATGTACCCGCCCGCCTGGCAGGTGCTAAGCCTTCAAAATGTAATCCATGTAACCACAGAATAGGTATAGAGTAAAAGACTAGTGGGGAGGGATGGATCTCCCCTGGAAGAGAAGATTGAATAGTTATGGATGGATGGATGGGGGGGGGGGAGGGTAATGTATGGAGAATCATATGGGGAGTGGGAGGAAACACAGGGTAAGAGAGGAAATGGAGGGAGGGATATCTACAACTAAGGGTCATTTGAGTGGTTGTATGGAAACCCACTACAGTAGAAGCTTCCTAAAATATATACATATACAAAGGTGAGCTAGATAAACCACCAAATAACAGGAAACAGATACCCAACTGGACATCTCTCACCATCAAATAAAGGACCAGAAGTGAGCTACACCACAGTTGAGTTGTTGGCAAAGGGGGCCCATGGGAACCATGAAACAATCTAAGCTTTTTTTTTTTAAAGGTTTATTTATTATTATATGTAAGCACACTGTAGCTGTCTTCAGACACACCAGAAGAGCACGTCAGATCTCATTATGGATGGTTGTGAGCCACCATGTGGTTGCTGGGATTTGAACTCAGGACCTTTGGAAGAGCAGTCAGTGCTCTTAACTGCTGAGCCATTTCACCAGCCCCAACCTAAGCTTTTGGTTGATCTCCATAACACTGCAGGTGGCCCAGAACCTGATACCAGAGAGCCCAGGTACCTAGGGGAAAACTGACTACGACTTCTTGGCTGAAGAGACATAGTCACACAGTGACTACTAACAACACTGTGCTATATTCAAAAATGAGTGCCTTGCTCCGCCATCATCACGGAAGCTTCTCCCTGTAGTAAATGAAAACAAACACAGACCCACAGCTAGGCTATGTGCAGAGAGTAAGACCTGGAACACCTCTGAATGAGGTGTCCATCAAAGCCCGCCCTCGGGGCTCAGGGAAGCCCGTGGAAGAGGAGGAAGAAAGATTGTAAGAGCTAGGTGAGATGGGCAACATGAAAGAAAGGAGGCCTTCTAAGCTCAGGAGTGATGCACAGAGGGACTGACAGAGACGGAGGAAGCACAAATCCTGCACAGACAGGTCCAGCCCAACAGGGTCCCAGCCCTGAGAGGGCAAGAGGACCACAAGCTCCCCCTCTAACCCAGAAGCTATCTCCAATTGATAACTACTCACAAATGAAAGATTAGTTCAGTCCAACCAAGTTTCACTGGGAACACAAATCACTACCAAGGTGCCATCATGCCCAGCAGTAGATAATCAACAGGAAGTTAACTCAGAGAACCTTTGGAGGAAGGTTCTCTGTCTCATGGCTTTCCAGTCTTTTTTTTTTTTTTTTTAACTTATGGATCCTTTGTGTATATATTATGGCTTCTGTTTGTTTTTTATGGGATTCCTATGTGTATAAACATTTGTGCTTCTGCATATATGTATTTCTCACGCTTTTTCTTTGGTTCTGTTTCTTCTTTTTGCTCATTTGTTTTGTCCTATTCTAGCTTTTGCTTTATATCATTATCATCATCGTTATTCAGATACCAGCTTGTTTTCTAACAGGAAGCAGAAAGGTTGTAGATTCAGACTGGAGGGAAGGTGAGAAGGATCTTGGACAAGTCAAGGGAAGGGAAAAATGTAATCAGAATGTATTGTATGAAAAGTCTGTTTTCAACAAAGGAAAAACTAAAACGCACGGTCTGATCATTCCAGCACAGCTGTCACCTTCTGGGTCTGGTTTTGATGCTTGCCATGCTCATTCAAACTATGGTTTGCCTTGCTCTGTGCCTTGCAATTTTTTTTATTAAAAGACAGATATAATTTACTGAGTAAAAGGGGAAAATGTTCTACAGTTTTTAATTTTTTATTTTATCTGAGTCTTTAGGTGAGCTTATAAACTTTAGTTATTCTCAGGGGGTTTTTTTTGTTTTTTGTTTTTTGGGTTTTTTTGTTTTGTTTTGTTTTGTTTTTTTTGGTTTTTCCATACAGGGTTTCTCTGTGTAGCCCTGGCTGTCCTGGAACTCACTCTGTAGACCAGGCTGGCCTCGAACTCAGAAATCCACCTGGCTCTGCCTCCTGAGTGCTGGGATTAAAGGCATGCACCACCACGGCCGGCCTCAGGTGTTTTTTTTGGTTGGTTAGTTGGTTGGGTTTTTGTTTTGTTTTGTTTGGTTTGGTTTGGTTTGGTTTGGTTTGGTTTGGTTTGGTTTGGTTTGGTTTTGAATTCTCAGCCCCTTACAAGGAATAGGATTCTAGAACTAGAGAGGACTGAAGATGCCCATCTCCCTTCTCCCTGACTGGATGAGCACAGGGAAAACTCATGCTGAGTTAAGCCCTGGTCAAGTCATTTTTGAGGGCAAGCCTCCTTAAGAACACACATGTTTACATTGATACTACCTCTAGAGCAGTGGTCCCAGCCTCCCTAATGCTACAACCCTTTATACAGCTCCTCATATTGTGGTGACCCCAACCATAATTATCTCATTGCTACTTCATAACTATCATCTGGTTGTTATGAATCGTAATGAAAATATCTCATGTTCAGGATACCTGATACGTGATCCCTATGAAAGGATCATTCGACCCCCAGAAGGGTCATGACCCACACGTGACAAACACTGCTCTAAAGGAAACAGTAGGAAAATTTTTCTCCCTCCTTCCCTGAAAAATCGTGAAAATAAACTTCTCAAAGTATGAGAATACTCCACTCCACATGACTGCATCCTCCGTCGTTTACAAAAGTCAGACTAAACTACAAAGTGCCTACAGCAATAGGTCAATCACTCTTCAGTTTCTGGCCCTAGTACTGCTTCTTGCAATGATGAATTTCTAGTCTGATGGATTGTGATTCTCTGTATTCCTGTTTCTGTTTCGGGGGGCAGCAGCTCTCCCTGCGTGACTTCACTTCTGTAAGAATTATGAATTCCTCAACTTGTTCAACTTCTTACAGGAGTATAACTTATAATATCCACATGTGGTGGTTTGACTGGAAATGGCTTGTATATTTGAATATTTTAATCACCAGACACTGGAATCATTTAAAAGGATTAGGAGGCACGAATACAAGATTAGTTTTAAGTAAGTTGGGTTTTAAGCACTGAGATACCCTAATACACACTGGCTTGGTACTTCAAGCCTGGAGTTTAGGAACACTACCCTGACTGGAGACAGACTATGGTGATCATCCTATTAATTATATACGTTAAAAGCCAGGGTGTGAGTTAGTGTGAAGTGAGAGAAGGGCTTTGAACAGTACCGTGGAGAATGTCAACCCTTAAAGTGTGTAATCAGGAAATGAGCCATGAAAAAGACAAAATGCGGTGTTTTAGTGGGTACATTTCAACACAAGCAGCATTTGGGATTACATCAGCAAATACAGCAGCCTCTGTCTCCACATAGTTGGTCCACTCTTAAAAGGGGCCCACTCTGCTCCCTCGGTTCCCTTCCTGAAAACTTCTCTCCGTGTCCGATGGTCCCTGAAATCCCAGGACCTGGTCGTAACCTGCTGAAATCCGAGGTCGGGCTGTTGCTAGGATGGGCACCTCTCCCTCTAGTGTTCCTTCAAAGCCCTTGAGGGCCGCAGTGTTGACTCGTCCTGGACCCAGACCCGCAAAACAAGGGGCTGCATTAGCTCGCTAGCGCATGCAACCCGCAAATCAGTAGCTCGCTAGCTAGCGCGTGCAAGCCCGGGAAGAGGGGGGCGGGGGGACCGCGGACAGGGACACACGGAAGGCGTGGCTTGTTCTACACGTGCTTTCCCACACGTGTTACCACACGCTATATTTCTCTCACGTCTAACGTACAAAGACTGCACGAAAATTAGACAAGGAAATACCACAGAGATGCTTTGCAGGGGCTCAGTTGAGCCAGCCTGGAATAAAGCGCTTCACGGCCCCAAAACTACTGCCTCCCCAGCAACGGAGCGCAGTAGCCGAAACTCAGGCTCCGAAACGCGGGCCCCGCCCTTCCGGTATTAGGCCCGCCTCCCAGCCGAGTCCCGCCCTACGCACAGCCACCTCCTCCCGCCCTCACGTACGCCCCGCCTACATCGAAGGCCCGCCTCCCGCGCACAGCCCCTCCCCTCACGCACGGTCCAGCCCTCACCCGGGTTCCGCTACACTCGTGAACCTTAGCGCTCGATCCCGAACTAGCGGCCATGGCGAACCAGGTATGGAGGCGCGCGGTGGGCCGGAGCAGAGGAGGGGAACGCCCGGGTGGCCCGCTGCCGCCCGCCGGGGAAGGCGAGCGCAGCCGCAGCGAGGGCATGGAGGCTTTGTTTCGGCGCCGCGCTTGGAGAGCAGCTCTGCTTTCTGCTCTGCTCCGCCGGAGCCCGGTGGGCTGAGGCCCGCGCCCGTCACGCGGGACGGAAGAACTTGCCCGGGTCGCGCCCGGGTTGCAGGATCAGATTTGGAGCGCGGGCCGTGCTCAAAACTCCCAAGCAAAGTTAGGCCCTTCCTTCGACCTTGGCTTTCTACGTGCAGCACGGTGTACCTGTTTTTTTCAAATCACGTTATTTGACTTTCAAGTCCATCTCCAGTAAACCCAGTGAGTGGCTTGCAACCTTTATTCTGTCAACACATTTCATAAGCGTCAAGTGAACTGATCAAAACCCAGCATTTCTCACTAGGTTTGGTTCCGTGGTTAAGAAGGTCTGTACTGAGTGTAATCGCTCTAGTAGCTCATTGCTTTAGATGCGCGATATAAATTTCATATGGAATTGTAAACTTTACAGAGCCACATAAAATTAATTCTAATGGTATGTTTACCCAACCTGATACTCGCAATATTATTTCCACGTTATAAGTATTTTTAAATTGAGATATTCTTCACTCTTCTAAGCTTTCAAATTTTTACATCATACCTGATTTCAGTTCACACTTGTCCTTTATCTATAGTGTTCAATAGCCACCTGTGGCAAATGGCTAATGCATTAGTTAGCACAGTTATAAGAGATGGTTATAGTATTTTTACCCCCATTTGGATATTTCTTAGGATCCTTTCCACTGGGAAGTATTGCACTAAAGTGATGCTATATAAGCCATCCCAAGGAAAAGATAATTAGGTCGCATAATACTAAGCTTGAATACTAACCTTGAATTACTTGCCAAACCTAGTGAAAGACTCTGGGTGGGATTTTGCTTGGCTTGTCCATTGTTGTGCTAGGACTCAAATCCAAGGCCTTGTGCATTCAAGGCACATGCTCTACCATTGAGCTACACCCCAGCTTGGGACATGTATTCCATAGTCTTCTTTCCTTTTCTTTCTTTCCTCCTCTTCTTCTTCCTTTTCCTCCTCCTCCTCCATCTCTTCCCCACCTCCCACCCTCCTTTAAGATGTGTGTGTGTGTGCCTGTGTGTGTGTATATGCATGCAGGAGCCTGTGGAAGCCAGGGGGTGGCACAGATCCTCTGGAACTAGAATTACAGGTAGCTGTGAGAGTGTAGATGCATAGGACTGAACCTGGAGTTTTCTGCAAGAGCAGTAGGTGGGTGCTCTTAACCACTGAGCCATCTCTTCAGCCCTTTGATTTTATATATATGTATACACAATTTAAATATAAATAATATATATGCACATATTTGTTGTCCTGGTTGATGGTGGTTTAGGGTGGAAGGTTTGAGATGGAATCTCTCCATGTAGCCCTGTCGGTCCTGGAACTTGAAGTGTAGATCTAGCTGGCCTCGAGCTCACTGAGAGCCACTTGCCTCTGCCTCTGAGCGCTGGGACTAAAGGTTTGCCTCACTGTATCTGGCCCTTTAATTTTATGTTATTCACTGTGTGATTTATGTGAGACCTAAAAACAATTCTCCATCTCACTTAGAGGTTATAAGCTTTTCTGTGAATATGCTGTTCAATTTAGTTTTATTTATTTAGCTTTGCGTGTGTCTGAGTTTGTAGCGTGTGTGTGTGTGTGTGTGTGTGTGTGTGTGTGTGTGTTTATGTTTATGCGTGTTCACAGGTGGGTATGTCAAGGTCTCAGGCTGACATCAGGTCTTCAATTGCTCCACCATACATTGAATCAGGGTCTTTCACTTGAACCCAGAGCTCTCCAGGCCAGTTACTCGATCCAGCCAGCTTGATCTGCCTCCAGGTGTTATGCTGGGGAGCTGAACTCTGGGCCTCAGGCCTGCACGGGCAGGAGCTGTACGCCCTGGACCCTCTCCACAGCCTGGCACACTAACATGAGCAGCATCATTATCTTGGTTGCCCGTGAAGTAATTACTAATCTAGGAGAATAAACTTTACTTCTTTTCCCCCACCTCAGGTGATCAGGTGTAAGGCTGCAGTCGCCTGGGAGGCGGGAAAGCCTCTCTCCATAGAGGAGATAGAAGTGGCCCCTCCAAAGGCTCATGAAGTTCGGATTAAGGTAATGTCCAGCTAAGGCATTGTGGGAGAAACCCCAAAGGGCGGTGTCAAGGAGAAAGCATTGGAAGTCTTCCTGCCACAGAATCACAGTCCTCCCCACACCTGCCCTTCCTCAAGTTGGCCTCTCCATCTTTTTGTATTTGCTCATGGGCGGGCTAAGAAGCCAAACCTACGGATTAGTGGATTGCCACAATAGAACGGTCATAGTTTGGGTTTAAGGTGGCTTTATGTGACCCTCCCCTTTCCGCTAGTCTCATAACTCACAGAGTGGCGTTGTATTAGAATCAAAGAAAAGACACGGTCTTCAGTTTTGCTTCAGAAAAACTGGAAAGAGGTTCTTGATTGATTAGAGCGGCAAACAGATGAAGTTCTGCTGCCCACAGAGCTTTAAATTGTCCTGCCCGTGATGGACAAGGCCAGGGTTCTGTGGATCCATTTGTCCCCCGCTCCTCACCCTCCACTGTGGCTAAGAATTTATGGAGAGGCAGAAGGCAGCGTTCCGGAGAGACCTGTGCTGCCTTGACGTTTGTAAAACTGTTTTTACCCTCTGCTCTCTGCTTGTTTATGACACAAAGTTAATGCTTTAAAGTTATAACCATTGCGTGTGTTTGTTCCTTAACATTCTGGGACAGTGTTTCCTTGAAGGGCAAGAGTCACGACTCTTACTTCATCAGGACACCAGGCACATTGTGCAGATTAGCCTGTGCCCCAAGGTTTGCATGTATCCAATTGAGAAGCACAAAACCTACTGCTTTTCAAGGTCCTTTTCAGCCAAGATCTAAGAGTCTGAAATGCTATACTTTATGTATTTATGTTCGTGTTCAGAAGACAGTTTGTCGTAGATTACTAAGATGAGTGGTGTGGGCACACCAACAGCTTCATCCCCAGGAAACTGCTGGCTTACAGCAAGAATGGATACACAGAGCAGAAGCAGAAAAGCAGAAATACAAACAAGGTTTTGCCTTTACTTGCTTTTCTCTTTAATGTATAAGTTTAAGTACCTGATTGAGATTATATACCGCATGCATGCAGGAGCCTGCAGAGACCAGAGGACATTGGGGGCCAGAGGAGTTGCAGGGAGTTGTGAGCTGCCTGGTGTGGGTGCTGAGAACCAAAGACTGGGTCATCCACAAGAGCCGTAAGCGCTCTCAATCACTGAGCCAGCTTTCTAGCCCCAAGAACGATTTTTAGAAGCCAGAGAGTGCAGTGAAAGGCTTATCTGAATAGAAATTGTGTAGGTCAGCAAAAGGACTGGGTTCCACCAAAAGCTCTGAATTTTGACAGAGGCCAGCCAGCCAGGCATCTCCAAGAAACAATGTCTGTGTAGGCATCACATTCCCCAACTTAGGAAGCCAGCAGTGAGATGGCCCCAGCTGTTTCAATCCTCTGTAACTGAAGGCACTGTGCTGGGGAAGCCACCGGCTTTACCTGTACTTGTTCTCACACAACAAAAAGGAAAAGATCTGTGCCACACCTCCATGTATATCAATGTGCCGCTCTTCTCAACACTACGGGAAGTCCACCAGGTCTAAAGATGCCGTGGGTTGTAAGCATGCTAGTTTTGGAGAAGTAGATCTGTAAAGGAAACGAGTCTACAGATGTGCAGTGCAGTATGACACAGTGTCCTGTACACGACTTGTACTCTAGCTGCGCGTGCACACTTAGATGCTTCTTCTCTTACCGGCCTGGTAGATCCTTGCCACTGCTGTTTGCCACACCGATGCCTATACCCTGAGCGGAGCTGACCCCGAGGGGTGTTTCCCAGTGATCTTGGGACATGAAGGTGCTGGAATTGTGGAAAGTGTTGGTGAAGGGGTCACGAAGCTGAAGGCAGGTAAGGCAGGCATTTAAGCCACTCTGTGTGATGGTTTCGCCTTGTTTCTGTAGGAGCATTACAACTATTTATTTCCAACTATACAACTCTGTATGAGCCCATTCCTCCTCCTGGAAGAACACATATTTGGATTGATTTTAACTCGGATTTTGCAGGCTGCTTTTGCACTTGAAACTGTTTTAAATATATTACCCAAACCAATCTTGGCAAGTTAGCAAGCCTTTTTAGAGACACATCGGTGAGTCGGTGGTTTTGAAACACTCCGTCATTCTCCATTATTTTGGGTTTTGTTTAGATCAGAAACTTTGCAATGAACTTTTCGTGCATGGCTGGTCAGTGTCTAAACCATGCTCTGTAGATAAAGTTTCTAAGCCTTGAGGTTGCCTTTCCAGACTTGTGTCAGCTGACGAGGGTAGAGTTCTGCTACGTTCACTAGAGCAGTGGTTCTCAGCCATGAAATTATTTCATTGCTATTTCGTAACTAATTTTCCGTAATGTAAATAATGCTGTGCAACCCCTGTGAAAGGGTCATTTGACCCATGAAGGGGTCATGACCCCCAGGTTGAGAACGACTGACTTAAGCCCAGCTGCTCCGTTCAGGATAATAACTTCTCATTCAATTCTCAGGTGACACTGTCATCCCACTCTACATCCCACAGTGTGGAGAATGCAAGTTTTGTCTGAATCCTAAAACAAACCTTTGCCAGAAAATAAGGTCAGTATCTTTTTATACTTTTTTAATATATATAGTTTTAAAAAAATCTAATGTGCATATGTGTGCTAATTGTATCTGCCCATGTCTGTGATACCTGCAGAGGCCACAGCAGCTCATTTCTCCCTACCCCCACCTCCCCATGTTGTGTGACAAAACTTTTCCTGGGGAGACTCAACACATGTCATTCCAGACAGGAAGCCCACAGCAGACCCAAGGACAGATAACCACTACAGTCCAACGTGGTGAAGCAGTTGAGTTTTATTTGGGTTCCTTACGGGAGTGTGGGTGAGGGGGTCACTGAGAGGAGCAGAACTACTCAAAGACAGCTGCACCAGCGTGCACTTAACTCACTGGGCCAAGGGCACCTGATAACCTTGGCTTTGAGAAATTAAATCAGGCCAGCTGGAGGGTCCACAGCACAACCGAAGCTGTGGCAATTTTATTGAAAGCAATCAGGCTTTTGATTTTTTGATGCCTTTTTCAGAAACAGAATATAATGGCAGTTACCGGTTGTAGCTGTCAGGATATAATGACATTTGCAGGCTACATAGAGTACACAAGATTAATATCTAAGAGCAATTGTCCTGTCAGGCTTCCATGCTTCCTTGACTAGAAGGGAACGTACAGAGAAACACGAAGCGACCCGAATGCTTCACTGCCTGAGGGAGTGCATAGGTCTCTTGGGAACTGGAAGGAGCCGTGGACTCTAACCTGAAGAACCCATGACACTTGCCTCTCGAGGCAGCTAGGCCAGGCCAGCTCCATGGTTCCCTGTACCTGCAGGTAGCTCAGCA
Source organism: Mus musculus (assembly GCF_000001635.26). Taxonomy (NCBI): domain Eukaryota; kingdom Metazoa; phylum Chordata; class Mammalia; order Rodentia; family Muridae; genus Mus; species Mus musculus. The sequence continues at coordinate 138,448,734 of NC_000069.6, forward strand.
AGTTAGTGGCCTTCCCAGGGGACTCAGCTGAGCCTCCTCCAGACAGCTGCTCTGGGCTGAGAGTCTTCTTTGCAGCTTGGCTGTCTCGTCTGAGGGGAACTCTTCAGCTTATTGCTTACTCTGGCAGGGAGGGGCCGAGTGTATCTGGGCAGTTTCAGGGACTTACTGGTTGGTGCTTTTTGAGTTGTGTACCTTCCTGTAGAATGAAATGTTTGAATCTGAGAGCAAACGGTTACACAGCCTCGGCAGCCTATACCTTTGAGACTGAATCTCTTACTTAAAAGCTCTCCATTTCAGCTGTGCCGGCCAGCAAGCACCTGCCTGGGTCCATTCCTCCTTCCCCCCAGCACCAGGGCTACAGGCTTATAGAGTCGAGCCTGGTGCCTGGGTCCATTCCTCCTTCCCCCCAGCACCAGGGCTACAGGCTTATAGAGTCGAGCCTGGTGCCTGGGTCCATTCCTCCTTCCCCCCAGCACCAGGGCTACAGGCTTATAGAGTCGAGCCTGGTGCCTGGGTCCATTCCTCCTTCCCCCCAGCACCAGGGCTACAGGCTTATAGAGTCGAGCCTGGTGCCTGGGTCCATTCCTCCTTCCCCCCAGCACCAGGGTTACAGGCTTATAGAGTCGAGCCTGGTGTGGTACGTGGGTTCTGTGCTATGAACTCAGGTCTTCATGCTTGCACAGTAATTGCTCTTAAATGCTGAACCATCTTCCAGCTTTCTTTATTCTTACAATAAGAGTGCTCACAGTGCTAGAGAGATGGCTCAGCGGGTAAAGCACTTGGGCAAGCTGCTCTTCCATAGGACCCAGGTTTGATTCCTAGCACTCACATGGTAACTCAACCACCTATAACTCCAGTTCCAGGGGAGCTGACACCCTCTTTCAGGAACCCAGGTACATACATGGTGTACATACATACACATACGTACATACATACATACATGCAAAACACCCATACACATATAAGTACACATACACAGCAAGTAATTGTATAGTGATTTATACAGCACATTTTCCAGGAGTTACTTAAATCTCTCTTTACAGAGGCTTGCTGTCAGTGTTACTAACCTCTGGAAGCTCATTTCCAGGGATGAGAAAAATCAAGCCTGGGAAATCTCAGTTAGCCATCAAGATATAAACCAAAGCTTGTGACCAGGCATTCCTGTAATCTCAATACTTGGGAAATGGAGGCAAGAAGATCCCAGATTTGCAGCCAGCCCAGACTGTGTATGATCTTGTTCAAAGAGCCAAAGAAGAGGGGGCAGAGGAGGGAGTCAGAGTAGTCTGAATACATTCTCTTTCTGTAACAGTTGGCTAAATTTGCAAGGAAAGACATGTTTTTAAAAGTGAAATGAAGTTCTTTTTATGAGCTATTTTATTGCCCATTAAATCAGAGTAATAAAAGTTACCACATAAGGTTAGTGTGAGTTCTATAGAAAATAACAAACCCCCTGACACAGAAAGGGTGGTTGTTGTAAGGTGTGGCAGGCCACTTGAGGACCCTTTGAGGCCATTTAGATCTTGCTTGTTGCCCTTTTTATTGCAGTAGAACATACACCACTACAGTCCCCATGGCACACAAATTGTAAGTGTGCAGCCCAGTGAATGTTTGCATGTATACATTCCTACTGGATAGGTCCTTCTCTCAGAGATTATACTCCTACAGCAATGTATAGAACTGTCTTCTCATTTGTAGATTTATTCATGTGTATATTTTAGAGTATTCATCTGAGTGTAAACTTGGATGTTGTGTTTATTAGAAAGGATGGACGTCCTGAGAAGACGGCTCAGTTGGGAAAATTCAGATTCCCCAGAAAGCACATCAGAGCCCACAGTAGAGGCACAAGCGTGTGATCCCAGCACACTAGGGAAATGGGAAGAGAAGACACAACGTCCAGAGCTCAGCTCGCCCAGCCTAACACAGTAGCACAGGGACCCTCTCAAACAGTGAAGCGGCAGTGAAAACAATCTTCTGTTGGGTGTCACCACAGCACAAGGAAGTGTATGAAAGGGTCTCAGCATTAGGACGGTTGAGAACCACTGCTTTGGAAGTTTTTTGTTTTAGAATACTTTTCTGAGTATTTGCTGGTCGTTATTTTTAAAACTGATACAGAGTTAGGGAAATGAGCCTGCCCTTCCATTTTCCTTTTCCTCTGTCTTCTCTAGGGTCACTCAGGGGAAGGGATTAATGCCAGATGGGACTAGCAGATTTACCTGCAAAGGAAAGTCTGTTTTTCACTTCATGGGGACTAGCACATTTTCCGAGTACACAGTTGTGGCTGACATCTCTGTTGCTAAAATCGATCCTTCGGCCCCTTTGGATAAAGTCTGCCTTCTCGGCTGTGGTATTTCAACTGGCTACGGGGCTGCTGTGAACACTGCCAAGGTAAGAGCCTGGCCGCGGCTTCCGCTTCTGTCCTCATTCAGTTCAGTGAGACATTGCTGGCACACCATGGCCAGCCTGTGAGGCTGTGACTCTTAGCGGGCAGCTGACACTGTCTTTGATGATAGGTGGAGCCTGGTTCTACTTGTGCCGTCTTTGGCCTGGGAGGAGTTGGACTGGCAGTGATCATGGGCTGTAAGGTGGCTGGTGCATCCCGGATCATTGGTATCGACATCAATAAAGATAAATTCGCAAAGGCCAAAGAATTTGGAGCCTCTGAATGTATTAGCCCCCAAGACTTCAGTAAATCCATCCAGGAAGTCCTCGTTGAGATGACAGATGGGGGCGTGGATTACTCCTTTGAGTGCATTGGCAACGTGAAGGTCATGGTGAGTACATGTGCCCGCATTCTTTTTGGGCTTTGGTTTCCTCATGATTAAAGCTTTGGTTCTGAAACAGCTTTGGTAGGAATTACTTGTTGAGAAAGCAGGCGATGGCAATAGCGCCTTGAACTACTTGGACCTATCGAATGGGGAATTACAGAAGGGCTCAGGGAGAGATGCTCACCAAAATGAAAGGCTTAGTGTGAAGGGCATGGGCTTTGGAACTGGACACACACCTGAGCGAAGGATGGAGTGTGTATCTAGTAGTGTGTCACCAACATTACATAGAGTCCTGCAGTGACTTCTGACAGCTTCTTGCACGGAAATCCTTAATTAGGAAAAAAGAAACTTTTAGATTTATTTATGTGTATGAATGCTTTGCCTGCCTGATCCACTTCATTGCTCTCTTCTCCTCAGGAAGGAGTTTTTCCAGCAGGGAAAGTTTATGGGTAGAGAAGTTATTCTTAGGAAGGTTAGCTTAAACTTGATGATGAGGCATTGTGTGTGGTGTCACATGTTTCGTGGTGTATTGGCATGTCTTCATGTGGTGTCACATGTTTCGTGGTATATTGGCATGTCTTCATGTGGTGTCACATGTTTCGTGGTGTATTGGCATGTCTTCATTTAGCTCACCTTTGCCATCCAAGAGCCTGACAGTGTGAGTCGGATGCGAGGTGATGAGTGACTTGCTTCTGGAAGCTGTGTGTGGTGCCCGTAAGAAGTCTTCTTTCTCATCAGTCAGAACAGCTCGGCTCTTCTAACCTAACAGCATCCCCTCGCCCCAGTCCTGGTGTTTGGTCTCCGTCAGCAGTGTTCCCTTCCAGCCGTAGTTGATTGACACGATGAACTTGTAGCCTCACCTCTTGAACCTCTCTCTTCCATTGCAGTGCAGGCTGTGTGGATCTGCTGCGTTCACCATGACCTCTGACCTCTGTGTTCACACACACACACACACACACACACACACACACACACACACAGACTGAATTCCCCATCCTGTCTGATGAGGACACACTTGCATCCCAGGCCCAGGCAAGCGAGACCATGCTCTCACCGGCTCCTTTCTTACCACCTTGGCCCTCACACTGTCACACTCTTGGAGAGCTGTCTTCTTTTGGGCCTTCTCTGAGGTTACTAAGAGCTGGTGTACATTTCTAGCTCTCCTTTCTGTCTTTCCTTCTCTTCCAGAAACCATCATCCACGCCTGGCCCGAATCCCACCTGCGCCATTCATTCTTGCCTGTTCCCTGCCTTGTCATAGAATCCCTTCTGTTGGAATCAGAATCTCAGAAGCTTTCGAAGTCTGTTTGAACTTCCTCCCTCATTTAGATTCTCTGCTGGCCTTTTGTAATTCTTCCTATATGGCATTGTGTTTGACTCACCCTCCCCCCCCCAAAAAAAAATTCAGTCAGTGGTTTTCCTAATCATTTTCTATAGCTAATGAGCATTCTGAGGCCAGAGGGGTAGACAGCTCAGACAGCTCCTGCCACGTCTCCTTGCATGGAGAAGTCTAGAAAGCTCCTTTGCAGCCTTTCTGATAGTTGTCATTCTCACTGGAATGACTTGGTATGTTGTGGTTTGAATTAGTGATGTTGAACAGTTTTTCATGTATCTATTTGCTGTCTGTGTCTGGTTTTGAGAAATGTTGTTTTCTATCCCTTGCCCAGGCTGTTTGGTTTTGGGGAGTTTCCTATAAAATCTGGGTACCAGCCCATCATCAGACGCCTGTGCTCTGCCCCAACTGTTTCCCTCTGCTATGCAGAGGTCTTTCGTTTGCTGTGCCCCATCTGTTTATTTCTGCTTTCGCCTCCCACGTTGTTTAAGATCTTACCCAAAAAAAAAAGTCTCGCCATTCAATGTCTTTATTTCCCTTATATTTTCTTCTAGTAGTTTGAAAGTCTCAGGTCTGATATTTAAATCTATTTGTAGCTGATTTTTATAACTCACGAGAGAGAAGTAGTCTGGAGTCACTCATTTGTATTGTGGATATAGGATATAAAAATAAAATAGAAAGCAAATATAAGCTTTAGATTTGCTCAATTTCTGTTAATAGGTTAAATTTTAAAGATACTTGTTAAGTATAATTACTCAAAAAAGTTAAAATTACTCAACACGTTTGGGCATCTGTCACCATTTCTTTAAAAGGCTGTGTGTCGCCGTCCTCTCTTGGGGTTTCTGGGAAAGAGGGCATTTTCAGGGTGGGTGGTGAATGCCTGTGACTGACTCTCATCTTCCTGCATGCAGAGATCAGCCCTTGAGGCAGCCCACAAAGGCTGGGGTGTCAGTGTGGTAGTGGGAGTAGCTGCTTCAGGGGAAGAAATCTCCACTCGTCCATTCCAGCTGGTGACAGGACGCACATGGAAAGGCACCGCCTTTGGAGGTAACTCGGTGCATATGTAGATTTTACTCTACCATATCTACCAGTCTCATTTTCTTATATTAACACAAATCGTGGCATGTGTTGTTACTGTATCGTGAATTACTGTTTCATGGGAGACTTGAGGCTTTCAGAATCAGCCAGTGTTGACTGCTGGAACTGGGGAGCCATTAAGTAGTGTCCTGGACTGTTTAGCCGGCACATGCTCCTGGGGGCACCATGTTCTAGTAGCTGGATTTGAAAGGACCTTTGAAGATGGAGTTGCATAGTCGCTAGACAAGTGCTCTCCAGCAGAATACTGCAATTTATTTACTTGTTTATTTTTTAAACAATCCTTTCTGCCTCGCCTCCAGTGTAGCTGCCTTTTTAGGCCTGATCCATCAGGCCCAGCATTTAGTAACCCTGATATAGGAAAAGAACAATAATTCTAAAATGTTTACTTTTTCACAACTAAGGGTATGTTTGATTCTTTCTTCACATCAGTTTTAGAATGTCTCCTTCCCCTTAAATTCCATTTCATCTGTAACTGCCTCTGTGTCACCAGGAAGGGAACATGACTAAGTAAGCATACAGCAGAAACCTATTGCCCAACTTTTCTCTAAGAATGTGATTTCTGGGGCTGGAGAGATGGCTCAGCGGCTAAGAGCACTGACTGCTCTTCCAGAGGTCCTGAGTTCAATTCCCAGCAACCACATGGTGGCTCATTCTGGTGTGTCTGAAGACAGCTACAGTGTACAAATGTACATACAATAAACAAATAATTCTTTTTAAAAAAAAATGTGATTTCTTTCAGGATGGAAGAGTGTGGAGAGTGTCCCAAAGCTGGTGTCTGAATATATGTCCAAAAAGATAAAAGTTGACGAATTTGTGACCGGCAATCTCTCCTTCGACCAAATTAACCAAGCCTTTGATCTGATGCACTCGGGAGACAGGTGAGTTTTCAGTTCACTGTGTTCCAGAATCTGCCTGTGGTGTTAAAAGCTCACCATGCAGGGCCTGTGAGGTGGATCAGAGGGAGGTGCCTCCTGCCAAGCCTGATGACCGGAGTTTGATCCCTAGATCCACCTGGCAGAAGGGAACTGACCTCCACAGGCATGCCAGGGTGCACACTCGTGCACGCACACGTGTGTGTGCATGCGCACAAAATAAATAAATGGAACTTTTTTTAGTTCATCTTTCAAATTTTATTCTTTTTGCTTCTGTCTCACAGCATTCGAACTGTTCTAAAGATGTAAGTTCTGAAGAGAACACTGTCCATCCTGCACTCTTTCCTGTGATTGGCTAGAAACAGACAGGATTTACAAGCTAACCACGTCGTAGACTTCAGAAATGACTAGAAGGAATGTGCATAATCGAGACTGTAATCATGAACTAGGCAAATTCCACATAAACAATTGCTGCTCATTGTGCAACATTTTAACATAATAAAAATACTTTCTGCATGTGTGTGTGAGTTGAACATCTTGTCATCTTGTAGGATCCCAGTTCATTGACAGTCAACTGTGTCTAGAAACAGTGCTAACCCAAAAATGAAGGCTGATCTTGAATTCATCCACATGGGTTTAGAATAGCCGAAATCAGAATATTCTTTCTTTCTCAGCAAATAAATTTTAGAAGTGTATACTACCAAGTATTCAGAAAACTTCTGTTAAGTTTATTAAGAGTTATTTTGATTGTGACAACTACCAGGTGTCCAAGAGGGGCAGCCATGCCTGCTCCATAGGGCTTCTTTTGGTACAATTTTGAGAACAGAACATTGCAGTGAACTCTAAATGAGCTGAACACTGACTTAACCTCTGTGTGTGAGGTAAGCATGCACATGTTCCTTGCAAGTGAGGGGCATGCAGAGTGCAGCACTGGGTCACCTCCTACTTAAAATGTGTGTTCATCCACTCCCAGCAGCCCAAGATGGAGGCCATCACAGGAGTGCTCAGAAGCGCCGCTTGTCCTTTGTTTTCTCAGCTCTCAAACAGTTAGGGCCTGAATTAACTGCTGGCGACCTACCCAGCTCCTAACAATGCAAATTGGCTTCACAGTCATCTTGTCGTATAAACTGTTGCTAAGCTGTGATGTCAGCGCACTAAAGTCTAATTTGTCCCCTTAGCCACACAGTTCTAACCAGATCCCTGGTGTCTGGTCATATGTATCTCTCAAAACACTGTAGTGCAGATGTGCTCACAAGTTCTTGATAATCAGATGGAGAAGGGAAAGATCAGTAGCAGGGCTAAGAACCTCATTACTCAAGAAAAAAGTTTGCAGTTAAAAAGCTGGCCACGGATTTCTCTCAACCCTGTTCACAGAAGCTTCTTGTAGTGGGTGGTAATTAACACCCTCAAGTGGTCATCCCGAAGTGAGATGCGTGTATCACGCCCCTCCAAGGCTCAGAGATCTTTGTGGGAGGAGCTGAAAGACTTAGGAGCCAAGGGTCATAGAGATGATTCAAGGAAACTTCAGACAAAACCTAGAAGCTGCACATCAGGGCTCACAGCAATTTGTGACAACTTGCATAAGACAGGCTCAGGCCAGGCAGACTCGGTGTGAAGAGAGGTCTGTGAGGACAGATCCCATCACTGCCAGGAAGCTACTGGCCTTTGGGAGTTGCTAACAAGTGAAGTCAGATTTAATGGCAGGACACTTGGGGGCACATCCTAGGACAGGCCTCCACTCAGTAGTTGGGCCACAAATTTTGGACTCTGGATTTAAAAGCAAAGTCAAATGGGTAGGGAGTTGTGGGTGGTTAATCCCAGCATTTGGGAGGCAGCGTTGAGTGACTTTGAGCCTGGTCTATAGAGTGAGTTCCAGGATAGCTAGGGCTACACAGTGAAACCCTGTCCCTAAAAACAAATCAACAACAGAAATGTATGACCTAATAGTGATAGTTGGGTTTGAGGGGAATTGCTAAGGGTAGAGCAGTGGGCTGGAAAATATCATTAAATGTAAATAGAATGCTAGAGTTGGGAAAACCGTCTTGTAGGGAAATGCAAGGGAATAGTGGATTCAGGCAGGGATATCCATGAATGCTGAAATCACTGCATGAATGTGATACCCATGTCGTCTCCAAGGACCTCCTCCCAATCTACTTGTCAAAGAAGCCACAAGGGGGAAAAACAGGGAGGGACAGACACCAAGTGACAGCTCCTAGGGGACAGAATGGATGCAACATGACATCTGTGAAGTCCTGTTAAGATTTCTCAGTGTTTCCTCATGCAAGACTTCTATGTGCAACTGACACAATTTTTCAAGTCTTAATTTGCTAAAACACTAAGGACAGGGGAGTTATTCTAAAACAAGGACAACTACGGCTACGTGACAGACAGGAAAGGAAGCTGAGTCTCTATAACCAAGTCTGAGTGTGGGTGATTCCTGGGAGCTAAGTCGCAAAGCCCCGTGTGCTAGTCAGGCACTCTTATCAACTAGTTATACACCTGGCACAGAAATCCTTAAAGAGATATAGGCTGAAGTAGCAACAGGTAAAGTTCAATGCCCTGTTACTTACTGTGTGCAAAGACCTAGGCCCAGTCCCCAGGCTAAGTGAGGAAAAAGTATACACATAAACGCATGAAGCAAAGCAAAACCTGCCAAGAATAACATTCTAAGTGAGGCGTGTGTGCCCCAAGACCAGAGAACTAGATGTCCTCTACCACTCTGCACCTTGTCCCTTCAGAGCAGCATCTCCGAGCCTGGAGCCTATTTTCTAGCTATGCTGTCAGCCAGCGAGCCCCAGCAATCTCCCTCACTGCTGGGGTTACAGGCCTGTGTGGGATTGATTACATGTGGCTTTTCCATAGGCGCTGGGAGCACAACACTGGTGCCCATGATTGGTGCATCAATTAAACACTAGCTACTAAGCTATCTCTATAGCCCAAGTGTGTCTACTTCACAGGAGATTCTGTCCATTTTAACCAAACCGGAAGTGATGTAGAAAACACTAGTTGGCAATAGGAAATCTCTAGCCTTCTTGTCTGTAATTTAAAACATGATATTATGCATGTTGGTGTAAGGGTTCTAAACTACTTATCAGCAAAAATTATAAAATGAGGGAACGTGATGATTTGTTTTCACTGTCAACCTGGCTGGATTTGAGTCGCCTAGGAGACACACTGATGATGGAGTGTTGGGAGTGTTCCTGGAGTTTTTAACTGAGGTGAAGAAAGAGACCCATGCTGAATGAAGATGGCACCGTCCTATGAACTAAGGTTCTGGACTGAATATAAAGAGGAGGAGGAGGAAGCCAGGCAAGTACCAGCACCGTCTTCCTACTTCCTGGGGACACACGGTGACCAGCAAGCAGGTGGATACTCTACCACGAGACCATTTTTCCAAGATGCACTGTGTCCCTCTCAGACTGTAAGCCCACATACAATTCCCCTTAGGTTGTGTTTGCTGAGTGTTGTCATGGCAACAAGGGAAGCACTAATACAAAGGGCAGACATGTTTTTCTTCTTTCAAATTATAACTACAGAAGTGCAAGGACAGGAAGAAAAGGAATGATCAGCTTACAAGTTAACCAGAATATGTTACAGCAGAGCAGAGCACTTGCCTACCATATCTAAGACCACCAGTTCAATCCCAGCCCTGGCCAAAAAGTTAATTAAGAGTAAGTTAATACATTAACTTATTGTGGTTGTACAAGAATGAAGTAGATGTTTTGTAAACTAAATCTAATACTTTTAGTCCCGTATTAATTCAAGATTAGACTAGAGCGCAGAGCTTTAAAATACCAAGGGAAGCATTCCCACCAGCATGTCTGGCCATCTGTTCACAAAACCACACCAGGGGTTTGTTCATGGAGCTTCATTTTCTGATGATATAAACTGAACACCCAGCCCACCTCCATTACTAATTCTACTGTCAAAATATGAAATGTTCCCCTAAATATGCCACATTCTTGGTCTTAAAAGCTCTCCTGATACAGCTACATCACAAATGGTGCTGGCACTTTGCTGGACTAAACGCCATGCAATCCTGGTATGATAGACCTGAAAAGGTGCTCCAATGGCAATGAGGTTAGACTGTGACATTAGCCTTATTCCCGTCGATTCCCTCTGAAATCCCAACAAATACAACTAGAAAAAGTGGGATAATCATTCAAACGTTTAATCTCCCTTTACATATTATATTAACATTCATATTACAAGGCATTCCATTCACAAATATTACAGTTTGATAAAAACTTTAAACACACACACACCCAGAAGTCTACACCAGATTCAATCACTTTACTAAATCATTAAAATAAAGTCATGAAAACATTATCATCATTCTCTTAAAGCAATAAGGTCTGAGGCACTCTGGGAAAGATGTCTTGAAGTATGTGTCAGTGGTATCAAATTATACTATAAAAGTCATGAGACACCCAGCAATCAAGGATACTCTTGTGACAACTTTATCCTCTGGTGTTTGAACCACCACCGAGGAGCACAGATTCCGGGCAACCTAGTCATTTCTGATGAGACTCTCAACTCGACCGAGGAGAGGTGCATTTGCAATACAGGATAGCAGCAGCATACTGAGTGTTTACAGTACCGCAACAGGCTCCTTTCTCATTCTGTTATGTTTACTAATGGTAAAGCCACAGCCACCCGTGACTGTGCACACACCTGGGGACATTTTTTAACTCCCCCATCCTCTGCCACAGGACAACTGCCTCTTCTCTTGAGTGCTCCAGAGGTGCAGCCTCACATCAGAAGGGTCTGAAAAAAGGGGGCTTCACACCTGACCAAAGAGAGGTCTAAAGCAGCAGTGCTCTGTAAAGCCACCCCGCAGCTGCCGGCCACTTCCTGCAGCACACACCAGACCTTAAAGTCTGACAACGTCTCACTCACTGACACACAGTCCACACTGCGCGGAGTCTTCCCTGCAGACAGACAAGATAAATGAACAGCATGGGGGTGAGAGGAGACCAGGTCCTAACTAGGAGTCACTCACTAACGAGTTATGGATCCGTTTCTGAGAGCAGATATCCTGTCAAAGCAGAATCAACCCAGACCGAAGGTCATATAGTGTTCAGTAATCGTGTATATGGAATTTAAAATGTATGCATATATATATTTCCATATATATCAATATATAGTAAAAATCTGGAGCAACATGTTGCTAAAGTTTCAAGATTTCTCATCTCCAACCTTCTGTTGGGAAGCAGCTGGCCCTTGGTGGCTGGTCTGGCAGTGACAAAGCAGTGAGTGCAGGTTGAAGTCAAAGTGCTCAAGGGGCAAAGAAGAAAACACAGTACAGAAAACTGAGGGGGTGAGGCCAGTGGTGGAAGGAAGTAAGCAATGTTTCCTTTATTCTTCTCAGCTTTCAGACCCAAAAGCTCTTGAGGACACACACCAAATGCTGTAGTCCATTCTTATCCACAGTCAAAACAAAACGAGTGATTAAAAAAAAAAAACTTCATTTCCATACTTTCAATAAAATGCACAGTACGAGATGGTGTTCGTATGTTAGGCATCTTGAGAGAAATTAAAACTGGGACATGAAATGAGGCCGAGAGCTATCGAGTCTCCGGGTGAGAATTTCACAGCCAGTGTCCGTGACCAGCAGGGTGTGCTCAAACTGAGCAGATCGCTTCCCGTCCCTCGTCACTGCAGTCCAGCCATCTGGCCAAGTCTCATCCTGCCATCCACCTGAACAAGCGAAAATAGTTACTTAGTTCTGCCACTCACATTCCTAAACAGATGCTAGGTAAGTACAGATCCAGAGGAACTAAGCCGTCAAACGCGCATAAAGACCCTCTAACACTTTTGTCTAGCTGAGGCCTTTCCAACTTCATCCCATCTGCAGCACTAATGAAGTAATGTCTGAATTTCCTCATGTGTATCTCACTATCAAATCAAGATGGCATTTCTAAAATAAAGGTATCAGACTTCCTTTCAGCAAACACATGGAAACTCCTCCCACAAAAGTGTAGAATGTTTCTGTAGAGCAGAAATGTACAACTGGCAACTTTCCAGAATAACGGACTCAACTGTCCCAGTTTACAAAGTGAACATGAGTTTCCGGACTGCTGTTGCGTGTCACTCCTGAATTGTAAATAATTAATAGGCATACAGCTAGAGGCTACAACAGATTATACTATAAAATCCTTATAACCAAAGAAATCGTGGCAAAGAAAAACAGGGTTTTTGAGGGCTAACAAAATGAGAAGATAGCCCCTGGCAGAGCACGAGGGTCTGAGTTGCATACCCAGCACCCATGGTAGCAGCCAGGAGGCTCTGGGGTATCAGACAGATACCTCTTCTGGGGCTTGGTGGCAGCCAGCCTAGCCTAATTGGCAAACCTCATGTCCCAGTGAGAGACAAATTTCAAAAACAAAGTAGAGGGCTCCTGAGAAACATACCGTGAGGTTGACCTCTGGTCACTAATTATTCACACCTGGAGGACCTGGAAAGGGCGTGCTTCAACAGAGGGCTCAGGGCACGCTGGCCAGCAACCCGGACATGCTGCCCTGCTTAAACCCAGTGAAGAACTAGCACAAGTATTTCCCAGTTATAATCTGATAAATGCCCACCATTATAGCCCGTGCCATCAGAGGATCATGAGACTAGCTACCAGAGACTAGTGTCTGTGATGTGCTTCCTTGGGATGCAGCGTCAAACTACAAGACTGGAGTGCTGACTGTAGGGCCAGATGGCTCATCAGTCTGGTAAATGTTGCCACATAAGCCACTGTGTGACCTAGGCCAAATTACTCTACAAGGATGTCCTCTTCTAACATCTTCCCCAAAATGGAATTAACTTATATAACTGTGTGTCTCCTCTTCACCCTCCTACATCAATCAAGAACTTCAACAGAGGCTAACGTAGGATCTCCCTACTACCACTCATCATTTGATAAGATCTTTAGGAATCACCATGTAAAACGTGTCATCTTGTTAGAAACCCTTAGGATGTTCAATTCTCTACACATTACCAAGCGAGTGCAATAGGGAGAATGAAGCAAAAGGAAGAAAACAGAACCAGTTACTACTGATCTGATGAGTAACCAGATATAAAGAGAACCAACCTCCACACATGCTCCACCCTCTATATCCAATGTGTGCACTTGCAAAAATTGGATACATAAAAATTTAAAGGAAAAAAGAAATGTTATAAACTCTGGTGGTTTGAAAATGAGTGGCCCCTATAGACTCATGTGTTTGACTAATTGGTCCCCAGGGAATGGCACTACTAGGAGTAGTACATGAAGTAGGTGTGGCCTTGTTGGAGGAAGTGTGTCACGAGGGGTGGGCTCTGAGGTTTCAAATGTTCAACGCAGGCCCAGTGTCTTTCTCTTCCTGCTGCCTGCCAGAATGATTGTGGAACTCTCCGCTCCTTCTCTAGCACCATGTCTGTCATGTTCCCTGACATGACAATAATGGACTAAGACTCTGAAACTATAAGCCAACCCCAATTAAATGTTTTCCTTATAACAGTTGCTGTGGTCATGGGGCCTCTTTACAGCCATTAAACTCTAAGACACAAATAGAGTATTTGAAACACATATACTCACCTTCACAAATCATTGGCTCAATTGTAAACACATGACCCGACTTCATCACACCAACTGCTTTATTTTCTGAAATTAAAAGAAAAATGTCTCAAAAGACATCAAACCCAACAATGGGCATTGAACTAAACAGCTCACTGTTTAGTCACACAGGATTAACATATCCAGTAGTTCCCTCCATTACTCTCCCAATTCTTCCAGTCTGTCACTCAGCACAAAGGCTATCACCCATAACCGCTGCTGGCAGTCAGTTTACTCTTGGCCCATGCTTTCTACAATAAAATACAGGGATGCCCATAGGCTTCAGATACAATCACCATCATTAATTAACATGAATTCACAATATTTTGTGCTAATGCAGATTAGAAAAGGCAAGCACTGCTGGGTGTAGCAGAGAATATAATATCTTAGTTCCCACCACTGGGAGGAGGGCATGTTAGAGGTGTTACTGATTGTCAAACAGAATCCCAAAATCCATCACCCATCCACTTATGGAAGTTTGAGTGACATGTATCATATACTGGAAACTTCTCACCTCTTTGGGAAAGTGGAGTATATTTGTATAACAGAGTACATACTACAGAAACAAAGGTTTATAAGCAATCTTATCAAAATGGAGATAAAACTGTGCATAGTAAGCAATTTGTTTAAATGAGGAGACATTTCTATCTGAAAAAAATAGCACTTTATACTTTAAATTTACTTTGGCCTTTGTCCAAGTTCACAATATTTTTCAGGACCACCGTGAGACATGTCCAGTCCTGCTACATTTCCAAAGGCCAGAATTTAAACCTAGGGAAAGTCTTTTTGAAAGACTCTGACAAATATGGACCACTGGCTTAAATTTAAATTTGTAAAGTATTTTAAAAATGATGCTGGTTACCAGCTATATGAACATTTTGCCCAGGCTGGCCACCAGAGGGCAAGCACAAGCCTCTTCCTGCTAAAGGTTTTGCAGCAGCAGCAGCAGCAGCAGGCACAAGCTGTACAGCCACTACCTGCACACTCCAGCTTGGTGGGCAAAGGTTAATGTCTATGTGTGATGGAGCTCGCCCACACCTCCACTCTGGCCCTTTCCTGGTGGACAGCTGGCCACACTGTCCCCACTGCCTTGCGCTTTCCAAAGTACACTCACTGAAAACTCCAAATCCTGTTCTTAAACTCATGAACCAACCCCTGGAAGCATAAATCAATTAAAAACTATAAAAATTGTTTTTTATAATTTAGTTTATACTTTACAATATATTTTATAATTTATAATTTAAAATCAGATTTTCTACAATAATATGAACTTTCTCTCAAAATGGCCTGAGACTTCTGATTTACAAGGAGTCAGTCTATCAAAGACAAAATGCTTCTAAGAAGGGATCTACATCTGGGCCATCTGATGCTGCCATAGCAAGAGATGGACTTTTAATGTAAAAAACACTGCAAAATTCAAAACTAAAACAGTGGGTATTAGGGACCTCAATAACTTACCTAACTTTTAAATATTAGGACATATGAAGTGTAATGGGTTCCAAAGGCTCCAGGATTAAGCCCCACTGATTTCTTTAACACAGCTACAGTATTAAGGTACTTGCACCACAGGCTACCTGCTCTAGGACACAGCTAATGTACAAACTACGCCCCAGCCTGCTTCTACCACTCCCACTGTGTTTCAACAGTCTGACTTCTACTATTCACGTCCTAGAACTGAATCAACGTTTCGGCTCTGTTAACAACTCACTTAACAAACACAGGTTATCTGAGGGCTGCCTCAGATCAACAGGTCAATTTTAAAAACGTGAGCCAGGGAACAGTGGCTCACATCTTTAACCGCAGACTTGGGAGGCCAGGGAGGAGGATCTCGGCAAGCTGAAGGCCAGCCTGGTCTACAGAGTGAGTTCCAGGACAGCCAGGGCTACACAGAAAGACCCTGTCTCGATAAACAAAACAAAAAACAAGAAAACTTACAGCAGCCTGTAATGTCTACAGCAGTCTCAGAGCACATGCACATGGAGGTGCAGGCACCCCCATTCCTACCATGGCGACTTGGAAATTCACCAAATGAGAGACATAATATACTGCCTCCTGTTTCGGTTTCCTTTTAAAATTTTTTTCTTATAATTTTATTTCTATTTTATGTATATGGGCATTTTGCCTACATGTCTGTCTGTGTAGCATGTATGTGTCCAGTGTTTGTGGAGGCCAGAAGAAGGCATCAACTCCCGAGGCCCACTTGGGCCCTCTGGAAGAGCAGCCACTGACCGTGCCTCCAGGCCGGTTTCTTCGTCCATTAAGTAAATGTGCTAACAGGAAACGGATGTCTCTGCTGCACCAGCACTGACTCGCCTGCTCCCCCGAATGTCACCATCTTCAGCCTTATTAACCCACACTTCAACCCGTTTGAGAAAGACAACTTCCTTCTCTGCAGTCTCACGGCGCTCCTGGTGAGCAGCGCCTCAGCCCTGACTGAGAATGGACAGAAAGGCACGCAGGCTACTTCAGGGTTAACAGACACAGCTGCTATGTTTCCAATGTTCCTGCAATGATGTGGTTAACAAGTGAGTGCCGACTGACACCCCACACGCTGTACCACAGCAGCACTCCAGCCTCTGCCAGGGGCTTCCTCTCATTTTACTTCTTCATCGTCATGCACCTAGGACACAGCTGGCCACAGCATCAGTGCCCTTGAGACCGGCTACACTGAATAGTTTCCATAAGACAACCTAGACACCTATGCCAATCCAGTCTTCCCAAATTACCAACTCTGTGGCATTTATTTGTGTGTGTGTGTGTGTGTGTGTGTGTGTGTGTGTGTGTGTACATTTTTCCTATTTTACGTTACAACAGTACCGCACCTCTATACGATGCACTGTGATCAGACTCGGCCCACTAGACTTTCTCTTCTGCTTCCCAATTAGTCCCTCCCTGCCTTTGTTTCTCTTTCCCTAGCTTCCTCAGAGCCCATGTGAACAGTCACAGTTGCTGTGGGTTCAAAGTCTCAACTGTGGTGTCACGTCTAGGTAAGAGCGCCTTTAAAGCTTCCTGTCTCTCTGGGTACCTTCTCTTCCTCACACTACCTGTTCCTGGCCCTCAAAGCAACCTCCAGCCGACTCGGAGACTACAGAGGCTACTTAACTGAACTTAACCCAAGGGTATCCTGGGTGTTTTCCTCCAAGTTCTGAGACACAGAGGAAGGATGTGTGTAATATGTGTGTATATGTGTGTATATGTGTGTGCAAGTGCACACACATATACAACACGGATGACAGACACACTCCCGCAAACGGCTGGAACACCAACATCTCAGACCGACTTCCTGTGCTTTTCTTCTACCGCTCTCAACTTGCAGTAAGTACCTGGTTCTCCTTTATTACACCAGTCAATAACAACAACTCCCAGCAAACCAGGAAGATGAACTATTTCACCAAAGAAATCACAGAACTTATAGGAAGACTGTGTACTGGCTGCCAAAATCAATTTACACGTCCCCAAAAGGACTCAACTAGATTACCCTTCCTGTTTCCTTCCCTTGCAGTCAGATGCGATTAAGCACTGAAGTCCTGCAAATAGAAACAAACACAGGTGGCTTATGCCAGGCCCGAGATAGCCGACTAAAACTCTAAGCACCTCCTCTCCTGACATACTACCTGTTGACTAAGAGACAATCCCAGGGTGACCTGAAGAGATGAGTTGAAGGCCACCTACTTTAGACTGTCATGTGAGAAAGACTTCAGCTTGACCTGTGTTTATACAGTAACATCAGAGGGGAAGGGACACTCACAGCTTATCATTACTTCAGTGAATACCATGCCGAAGACCCTGACTTGAGTAATGTTCATAAATAGAAATAACCGAGTATTTGGACAGCACTCACTGGCATAGTGCGGGACATTGGGGGCTGTATGGAAAAGTTTGTGGATCCCATGCCCACAATAGCTTCGAACAACTGAGAATCCATTTGCTTGGGCGTGTTTCTGAATGATGTTTCCCAGTTCTCTGTATCGAACACCAGGCTTCACTGAAAGGAAGAGGAAATACCTGTGAGGAAGGGCAGATTAACAGAACAGTTGGCTTCCTTGTGGCAAGGATCTTGGTGAAACTATTCCTTCACGCCTCAATCTACAATGAAGGCCCAGGGAAATCCAGATGGCCAGGAAATGACAAAGCTGACTCAAAATCAGGAATATATCCTTCACAGGAATATATCCTTAACGCAAAAAAAGGAGAACACCAGAGGGTCAAGGAAAACACCTTTTGTTTTCTCTAAGAACAAACACTAAACAATTGAATGGAAAACATAATTTTTTAAAAATCCTTTTTCACAAAGGGCATATAGCCAGGATCCTCCAGATGAACAGAACTTACTTACACACAGACACAGACAGAGACAGAGACAGACAGACAGACAGACAGACAGACAGACAGACACACACACAGACACACACACACACACAAAGATAGGGACTTATTAAAACAGTTAACAGGCTGTGGTTCAGCTAGTCCAATTATGAATGTCTACCAACAAAAGGTGCAAGAATGGGGCTGGTGAGATGGCTCAGCAGGTAAGAGCACCCGATTGCTCTTCCAAAGGTCCTGAGTTCAAATTCCAGCAACCACATGGTGACTCACAACCATCTGTAACAAGATCTGACTCCCTCTTCTGGTGTGTCAGAAGACAGCTACAGTGTACTTACATATAATAAATAAATAAATCTTAAAAAAAAAAAAAAAAGGTCCAAGAATGACTGGATGTCTCAGCTGGTTTTCAGTGCATGCTAGAACCCCAAAGAGGTAGTAGACTCTAACACCAGTGAAGGAATGGCTTCCTAGCTAGGTGAGAGCAGACAGACACAGAGAGAGCTTCCTTCTTCCACACCCTCCACTCTCTTCTGCCGTTCACTAAGCTACCTCATCCAGAGGTTCCAGCAAAGCTCCCCTAAAGGATACAAATCTTCCCCTATGATTAATAATACACCTACATGTCTGAGGAACCAGCCTCAGGGATATTTCAGTCAACATTTATGAACAAATTATTTGGTTAAAAACCTTAAAAATAATGGAAAACTGAAGTTCTCACAAATGAAAATATTAAAGTTCTTCTCACCTAAAATTCTGAAGTTTTTAAGTAATCAACAGTTACTAGACTTGGGGGGAGGAAATGTCCCCACACTAAGACTTATAATCTTTATCTTGTAAAGATAACCCATGTAGCCTTTATGTGACTCAGTAAAAGCTTCATCTTTTCTTGTATCTCAATTAGTACACTGAAAACAATCAAAACAGATCAGTGTTATTAGGCGTACCCATGCCTTTGTCAAAGAATCCCACTCTATTCAATACTCTGCTGATGACAGGTCAGAGTTTTCCTGGATATAGTGTGTGGTGAGAAGGATAACACACCAAATATAAAATTTCAAAGGCTGTGGAACTTTCTGGAAAATTGCTCCCAAATTACCCTTTTATCAGTAGTCTCCACAAGCCTTTCCTATTCTGCCATCCCCAAAAACAACCAAAAAAGGCCAGGACAAGCATTTATAGAACACAGCCTGAGAAAGATCCTAGAAAAATGCACTTATATGCACTACTGTAGTAGCAGGAGACCACCAGTGTCCAGAATAACACTATACAATCCTGATACCCATAATCTAAGAGAATGTGGTAAAAAAGGCGACAGCGCTGATAAGCCGAGGTGAAGTGCTGCCCAGCGTGCACAGGCCCTGCAGATACTCTCCACTGGGCAGGAGCACGCACCGCCACGCTCCACCCACACTGCCCAAGTGACAGGAAGGGACCCACAAGTTGTCTTCTGATGCCCACAGGCATACAGAGGCTTATGTGCCCATGTGCACACATACATAGATCTAATTTTAAAAGTGTTTTAAAGGAGGTACAACTATATATATATAAACTCATATTCAGGTAAATAGGCTAATCTGGAAGGTATTAGTGTAAAAAAATAGGAAAGCCAGAGGTATCGAGCAGGAGCTGGAGAGAGGCTTGGTGATGAAGCGCACTGGCTACTTGCTCTTCCAGAAGACCCAGGTTTGATTCCCAGCTCCCATGTGGCAACCCACAAACGTAACTCCAGTTCTAGAGAATCAATACCCTCACACATACACACGCAGGTTAAAACACCAGTACACATGAAATTAAAAAAAAAAAAAAAAGAAAGAAAGCGACAGATTGAACATAAGATTCTAACCCTAACTAAACATAGGCACTACCTGTATACAGTTTAGAGAAGAGTAAAAAGAGGAAAGACCCTAAAAGTACTAAGGATACTGCAGTAAAGAGCTATGAAAAGCAACAGGAGAGGCAATCATAAAGAAGGCTCCATCCCATCCTCCCAAACCCTTATCCTGTTTTCCCTGTGAGAACAATGAAAGTGGAAAGGATCTAAACGTCAAATCAAAGTTGACTTTTGGCACTGAACACTGGTAGCCCGTGGTGCACTGCAGCGCGGTGGTGCCGCAGCTGGGCTGACCTGCATCGATGGCTTGCATCAGGCACTCATATGTAGTCTGAACAAGTTTCCGTGCTCCTTCATCCACATCGCCAACGAAAAAGGTCTCATTTAGATCCCCATGGTAACCATTTCGATAAAGAGTGATGTCCACTGGAGGAAGAAAAGGCAGAGATGAAGCCCATGTCCACTTACATCTTAGTCAAGCATGACATCCTCATGCAATGGAATGAACCTAGTGCCATCTGCAGTCTCAACCTCCCCAGTGACAGGGAGAACAGGCTGAACTAACTGTAGAGAGCAGGAACATGGCCCTGCCGCACAGGGCAGACCAGGGCTCGAGGCCAGCCATGAAGTCCTCTGAGGCAGAGACTATTACACAGAAGACAGCTGTGCAGAGAAATAACCCGGTTAGTGACACTGAACCAATGAGTCCACTAAGCTCTGAAACAGAAAACATTTCCACTTATCTTCAGCTCACTCTTCCTCCACCTGGGACACAAGAGCAAAGTTTACCTTGTTCTAGTTTATTTTTAAAAACCCTGGGGCTGGAGAGATGGCTCAGCAGTTAAGAGCACTGACTGCTCTTCCAGAGGTTCTGAGTTCAATTCCCAGGAACCACATGGCGGCTCACAACCATCTGTAATGGGATCCCATGTCCCTCTTCTGGTGTGTCTGAAGACAGCTACAGTGTACTCATATACATAAAATAAATAAATTTTTAAAAAAACCCTATTTGTCTTTCATCCATCTTCATCCCAGGCTTAAAATAAAGACACCATCGTGTCACTACAATAAACTACGCATCTATGTAGAGAACACACTGAATAAGTATCTTCACATTACAAAATCCAGGCAACATCAAACACTGCAGAGCAGACCATCCATCCCTGCAATATGCGCTGTGCCACGCGCTGTGCGCGCCTTTAATGCCATACGGGGAGACCGAGTCACGAGGGTCTCTGTGAGTTCAAGGCCAGTGAGACAGAAGGAAGGAAGGAAGGAAGGAAGGAAGGAAGGAAGGAAGGAAGGAAGGAAGGAAGGAAGGAAGGAAAGAAGGAAGAAAGGAAGGAAGGAAGGAAGGAAGGAGGTTGGTTATCAAAAACTTATGAAATGTTTATAAACAAGAACCCTAACTAAGTCAATAACAACTATAATAGAGACAGTATTATATTTAATCTATCCAATCTGTGCATTTGGATTTTTGCCTATCTGGGTCCTAGAAACACTAGTTCATTACTAATAAAAGCTCATGTAGAAGCTCCACAGAGAACATGCTTTCTGAGAGAGTGAGGCCCCGAGTTCCTGCCCCAGCGTCCATGTAAATAAAGCCAGGTGTGGCGCACATGCCTGGGACCCCAGCCCTGGGGGTGCATAGGCCAGCAATCTACTTAAGCTCCAGGCTAACTGAGAGCGCCCTCAAAAAAAATGTATGGAGAGTGGGAGGAAAACACCCAACGTTAACCTCTGGTATGCACATTAAGTATGTACAGGTGAATACATACAAGAATATAGTCATATGCATGCAAGTTTTACATTAGAAACATTTCAACATATAAGTTGGATTATATACATACATACATTATACACTATATGCATACAACTACATCTGGGGGGAAACCTACCATTTTTTTTTTAATTGTTTGATAACTTCACACATGAATATAATGTGTTTTGATTAAATCGGTGCTCTATTCCTTCGTGTCTTCCATTCCCAACGCTGTGCTGGTTTTAAACACAGAGTCAGTCCTCTTAGTGCCCTGTACACGCATGGGTGAAGGACTGACTCCCCTGGAGTATGAGGAACATCTCAAGGACCACATTCCTGCCTCTCCCTCCCTCCCTCAGAAGCCAGGGATGCTCCTCAGTTAAGGTGGAGGTCCTGAGCCCTGCCCTTGTCCTGAGCCCTGCCCTCGCCCTGTTGCTGGAATTTTGTGACTTGATTTCGTAAAGTTTGTATGGACACGGGTGCTATGAATTCATGTCCCTGTCACATCCAGTCAAAGCTGCTTCACTGCAGAAGTCTACAACCTCTGACTCTTGGGAGCTTTCTGCCCCCTCTTCTGAAATGACCCCTAAGCCCAGGCAAGGATGGGGTGAGGGGATGATGGTGTGATATAGAAATCCCATTTAAAGCTAGGCACCCCATCTCATATTTCTCTGCACGTTGGCTAGTTATGAGTCTCTACATTAATCCCCACCTACTACAAAAAGAAGCGTCCCTGCTGAGAGTTGAGAGCTGTACTAATCTGTGGTGGAAAGATAAGAACCTACGGTACCATTTGTTACTTACTGTCCCTTTAGCAGAATGGGAGAATCAGGTCCTCCCCTGTGGCCTGACTTGGGCAGCCATGGCTTTTTGACCCTGTAACAGTATCATCAATGAGTTTCTTAAATCAAGTCAAGGTGGCGGTTACTCCCATAACCTCTGCAGCGTTACTACTGCAGCAGAGCACATCCCTGCTGAGTAGGACTGTGTATCACTTTCCTCTAGGGGAGAGTCCTTCTCTGACTCACTCAGTCCCAAAGGGACTGCTACTGTGGTTCCTCCACACAGGCACTGTTTCCAGGACAGCAGAGGACAGGAGGCCAAAGCCACTCCATTTTTAAAAGGCACTGCTGTGGGAGTTTTTCCCTTTACTTATGGTCTTTATGAATTACAACTAAGGGGCTCCCAAAATCTCTCCTGAAAACCTACCCTGATCTCTTCATAATCATTAGTAAATGTTGGTAAAAGAAAAAATTATGTAACAAGCTCACTATTACTTCTACATTAACATCTTCTGCATACTTATCAATCACACGTAAAATAGGCTGTGAAGAAATACAGGTTGTATAGAATGCATAGTACATATATGCTGAAGGTAACACAAATACAATCATTAAAAATAGGTCTCCTTCTGGGCGGTGGTGTTGGGTATCTTTAATTCCAGCACCTGGTGGGACAGAAGCAGGCAGATCTCTGTTCTGAGTTTGAGGCCAACCTGGTCTACAAAGTCAGTTCCAGGACAGACAGACCCTGTCTCAGATGACTGACAGATAGATAAGTAAGTAGGTAGATAAGCAGGCAGACAGACAGACAGACAGACAGGAATAAGTAAATAAATTAAAAAGTAAATAAACACAGTAAATAAGAAAGAGAGAGGAAGGAAAGAAGGAAGGAAAGAGTAAGGGAAGGAGGGGGGAAGGAAAAGGAAAAGAAGAGTTCCTTCAATTTTGAGCAACACCTGAGTTTTAAACAGAAAAAGCTCAAGTCAAGAAAACAGAAACCACTTAACAGACTTCTGAAATGTGGGGGTTTTTTGCTCACAATGACAAATGTCACACACATTTCTTACCATTAACAATATCACCTTCTTGCAAAGGCCGCCTGTCTGGAATCCCATGGCAGATGACTTCATTCACTGAGGTACAACAAGACTTTGGGAAGTTATAGTAATTCAGGGGAGAAGGATAGCAATTTCTTGCAATGCATGCCTGTAGTAGATGAAAATACAGAGAAAATAATTTGGAATCTACAAAAAGAAAAATTATATATGCAATGAATCAGATCAAAATCTAAAGAATTTTGTGATAGATGCTACTATAAAGATCTGATATTATATCTTACTTGGGAATATTGATAGGTGTATAGTTATAAGTATGTGTGTGCATGTGTTTGTGCATGAATTGAACGAATACACACACACACACACACACACCATGTTGCTGCCCCAGGCTTTCTTTAGATCTTACAGGCCAAGAAACTGGGACTATAGGCATATGATGAGAGCATGCCTAGCTGGCAGACAGTATCTTTTTCAGTGTCTAGTACACTATATGCCAATTAAATACACTGTATGCAAACCAGTCTACTGGTTTTCATGCAAAAGAGAATCAAACTGACATAATACAAATATATACAAATGTCATATGAAGATTCTACTCTAACGTAGCTACTGCTTGTGAAACATTTTCAGGCACTTTCAGCAGCCTCTTATATTAAGGTCACTACATCCACACAAAGAAAAAGTAAGTACGTATGTAATTAAGAAATGGCAAAGTACCCACTGCAACTTCTGCTATGGCTACATCCCGTGGACTTAGGAAACAGCTGTCTGAGTCTTCCCATGGCAGCCATCAGTGTACTCTGAGTTCTGTGTCCTTCTACTGTGGTGTTCAGTCTAGAAACATTCTAACAGCTGTACAAAACACCAACTGTGGCCAGGCATGGTGGCACATGCCTTTAATCCCAGCACTTGGGAGGCAGAGGTCAACCTGGTCTACAGAGTGAGTTCCAGGAAAGCAAGGGCTACACAGAGAAACACTGTATCAAAAAAACAAAAACAAAAAACATACTAACTGTGGAACAGTCCATCATTCTACTAGCAATTCCACTACTTCTAGAAATCTTTAAGTAGTTAGTCTACTTAAAGTTCTACCTTAAGTCTATCTGAAGTTCCCTCAGGTAGAAAATACTCTCACCGAAAACAACTGCAGCCCTCCGGTGCTTCCCTGATGTGGGTGTACTTCTCCAGTTATCGTATCACAGATTCCATCCTCTGTAAGTCACATGACCTTGGATAATTATAAAGTGGAGGTGACAGTAGCACCTACTTCGGGAGGATGCTGGAGACATCAAATGACTAAATGTGAAGGTACCTGACCCACACGCGAAGTGCTCAAAATGCCGACTTGTGGTATATTATTATATACAGTACCCAAATCAAAACCTACCTCAGGCTGCTATCACGATCTACAGACACTCCAGTCCTTGCCAGTGCAATGTTTGCACAGAAGCCACACACGTCCTCCCATATACTTTAAACCATCACTGTGATCACTCACTTGCACTAAGTACTCCCAACTAGCTAACAGTAGCAAGGAATAAAGAATACAAGCATTTCCATACAAACTCAAAAGTTATTTTGAGTCAATTGCAATTGTCAGAATGTACTTAGCAATATAAAAGCTATAAAAATGCTAACCATACTTAAAACAATGCAAAAATAAGCTTTTAAATTAGTTTAAAAGTTATTCTGGGCATTATAAAATGAAGTTTAAGTAATCTAATAATCTGAAGCTCCTGAAATAAGAAAGTAAAGTTCTTACTAAGTGTACAGCGTGGTCGATCTCTTCAGTAGTTACACCCGCTTTAATCATCCCAGCAGCAATGTCCAAAACTTCTCTGGCAAGCTGGAAAGGAAAACTAAGTACACTCAAGATGAAATCAAACAGAACCTATACACTGTACTCTCTTTGATTTTGTGAAAAATCAATCAAATGAAACCATCTGATATCATTTTGTATGCAATATTTAATGTTAGAAATATATAAATATAAAAACAAATTTATATAAAAGTTGGGATAAACAGACTTTGTAATAAATAAACTTATAATCAACTGACAAAGGTCTAATCTGACATTTCTAGAATGGGGAGCATGAAGGGAAACAGTGATTTCCTCAGAAAAATCAAGGCAAGTGAAAAAATATAAAATTCTCCAAATAATTAGCATTAAATCACTTTTCAAACACTACACAAAAGGCCCAAGTCAGCATCTAAGGCTTTTCTTCTTTAGAAAAAATATATACCCGTGATTCCAGCTATCTAGCCCAGCCACCCCTCCAGACTCCAACACAGTATCTCCTAAGACTTTAGTCTAACCTGTGGGAGCCTTGCACTCTGTCCTGTGCTACAACATTTGTAAATACAGAATGACAAGTATCATAAAAAGTTCACTCTTTAAAAATAATGCTGCAAAAAGAAAAACAAGAAAGCCAGGAGTCACAGTGGTGCTCGCCTTTGATCCCAGCACTCATGAGGCAGAGGCAGGTTAGATCTGAGTTCAAGGATAGCCTGGTCTACACAGTGAGTTCCAAGATAGCTGGGGCTACAGAGAGAGACCCTTCAAAATACAAGCAAATAAAATCGTAATAATAATAATAATAATAGTTACACTGCCAGCTCGAGGGCAGAGTAAAGCCATGCTCATCCTTCAATCTTTTCAGTTCAGTAAATGTTTATGCAAACAAACAATACCAAGTTGATCAAAGAAAATGACTACAGATGACCTGCTGTTAGCTTTATATTAAAATTGATTACTTAAATATAAAAAGATGTTTTGAAAGTAAGAAGGGATGGGGAGTCTGTGCTCTTAACCCTGTCCTACCCGTGAGGAAAAAGTAAATCTTACCCTACACACGAGTCGCATCCCTTCTATATCTTCAGATGAGAGTAACTTAATCTGAGAGGTACCTTTAAGAGCCTGCTCCGATTCAGACATTCCTGGAATGGAGAATGCGTGAGTAACACCGCACCACACACAGGAGTACAATTCCGCAGCACATTATTCACTGAAGGTGGCAACGGCTGACTCCTATGCACAGTACTAGTTTATATGGGGTGCTGGGG
Organism: Mus musculus; assembly: GCF_000001635.26. Classification (NCBI taxonomy): domain Eukaryota; kingdom Metazoa; phylum Chordata; class Mammalia; order Rodentia; family Muridae; genus Mus; species Mus musculus. Next base: position 138,475,205 of record NC_000069.6, read on the forward strand.
GCATGGTAGTTTATTTTCTTAGTGTTTTCAACACAAAAAGGAAATAAAAGAAATTATAAAGAAAAAAAACTGTCTAAAAGTTCCTCTAGGAATCACTGACTGTCTACAGAGTACTTCCTACATGCAGGCAGCACACTGCTGGACTCGGTAACTAACGCGTTCGACAAGCACAGCACAGTGGCACTGGTTTCATGGCCTGTTTTCACGATGCCTTTACACACCAACAACTAATCGACTATAGTGATGCTGTAAAACCAGAACCAGTCAATGCCACTCAAACTACTCAAAATCCTAAGGATTTTTTGCTTTTTTTTCTTTTAGTTTCATGTGTACAGATATTCCACACGCATGCCTTGTGGCCATGAGGACCAGAAGAGGGCATCTGGTCCCCTGGAACTTAGAGGAGGCTGTGAGCTATCACGGGGGTGCTAGGAATTGAACCTGGGTCCTCTAGAAGAGCAGCAGTACTCTTTTAACCACTGAGCCATCTCTCCAACCTAGCTTATGACTTTTAGTAGCTGTACCTCCCATCTGAAAAGTGAAACAGGAAGCCAAGTATCAGATTCTATAATATGCAGCCCAGGTAAATACTGCTGTGAAGTATCGGATTACTGGTTCTTATGCACAGAGATCGTGGCATAAAGCCCGTTTCTCACTCGGGTCATAATAAAAGTTTGGGAGATACTGCCCAAATAATCTTCATTAATGAAATTAGTCTACACTAATTTAAGTTTTATATAAACTTAAAAGAAACAGTCAACACAGCAACTATTTCAAAATCTTGGTGCGGTGGGTGTGAAACAAATCAACCCTATTTGCATTCTCTGAAATAAAAAATGCGCAAACAAATGTTTCTGCAGTTTTTTCTGTGTGTGCCACCCGTGTGAGCTAGCGCGTGCAGGCCAGGGAGAGGACTGCATCCCTGAAACAGGAGCCACAGGGCTGAGAGCGCTGCTAACCACTCGGCTAGCTCCCCAGCCTGATTCACATCAAAAGATAGGGCTATTAATTCAATACTAGAAAATGAATGACTATCCAGAATGATAATCCTCATAACATGGACAGCTACCACCTTAAAGTATAAACGTCAAATCAAGATGAACATCATAGAATGATTATTAGGTGGCACAATGCTATTCTGGCTATACTAGAAAGAACAAAACCATAAAACTGAAAGGAAAAAGATCCAAGCTTCATCCATCTCAGGTCTTACACGCAGACCAAGGAGAAAAGAAGCGCCTGGCATATGGATGAAAGGATCGTTTTCCACGCTAGCAGGTAAGATGTCAAAATCAGGAACTTTACCAGAGTACAAACAAGCTAAACCCACTAAAATACCCAGAACAAATATAAAAATAAGAGCTTCAAAACAGAACTCTGAAAATGCCACTGTAATACACAAAAGGTTAATAAAACAGAAAGCATACCCTATTCTTGAACAAAACACAAGATATTAATTCTTCCAAAATTAATCTATATTATTAGTTAATTTAAAATGCCAACAAGATAGTTTTAGAAATCAAGACAAGCTTATTTTAAACTTAATACAGTAAAAGAAACATACAATACTCCGGAAAATTCTGAAAAAAGGCAAAGGTGACAGGAACAAGGCATATACATATGAACACATTTCTAATGGCCAAGTTTGGCCGTGGCACATAATTAACCAAATACCACCAAAGACGTGTAAGAATTAAATACAATAATACAAGTCACATTTATCTTACTACACACACAAACACTGAAAGTATGTCATTATATAATGACAAAATAGTGTTCAGCTGAGGAGAAAACATTTCTATCCTATATGTCATTGTTAATGTACAATGAATATTTTAGAAATTGGGGGATCTAGTAGTCTAATGGAAAAAGAAGATACAAATATGAACAGACACTCAAAAGGATAGGAAATATGACTTTTAATACATGAAAAGATGTTAAACCTTATAATTCAAAGTTGCAAGCTACAAAAAATATATATAATGTTTCAACTTTCAGGTTTATAAAGACCAGTAAAGCTTGACAGCAAACAATGTGGAGACAAAGGGGGAGAAGCCAATTCTCCCGTTCGCTTTTCTCAACTGGACCACTGAGGAAGGGTGTGTCACCCTCGCACAGGGACCCCGCTGGGCCTCACAGAATCATTCCAATCTTAGTCTATTTTCTATCAGAGAAGTGTGCTCACGTTTTTAATCAGAGTAATAACTGGCAAAATCTTTGAAATTTCTAGAATCTCAAAATAAAAAATAGAAAATAGAATAAAATAGAATAATAGAAAATAGAAAAATAGAAACTGCAATCAAATTCACAGAAGCAAAACCCTGCAAATAGTCTAATCTAACCACTCATTAGTAGGAGCCTAGTTGATAATTATGATACACCCACACAATGAAATTAAAATTACAGAACCAAAGAACTTACACGAACTCAAATGGAATACATCCAAGGCAATAGACTCACAATAAAAGAAAACTAGACTGTAAAAGGTATATGTGGTGTGTTCACTCTGCATATAACCAGCGCTGGACCTGATGTGGATTCACAGTATCTAAGGCGTGCTCTTAAAGCAGCTACCTCTACAGAGCAGACCTTAATGCAGAGCACTATTCTATTAAAGGTATTTCTTTAATATAAGTTATTACTATACTCAAAAGAGAGTAAAATTACAAATGTCCACATTATTCTATCATTCCTACTGCCTTCTCCTTATATTTATCTACAATGAATTTAACAAAATTTTGAGATTATATATAGAAATATAATATGGCTCCATGAGTCTAAAGAGCCAGGCAGCTCACTAAACATATACACAGGCGCACTAGGTGCATACGGTGACAGAGACATTTAATCCCACACTCAGGAGGCTGAGACAGAAGGAGACTACATGTGAGGCCAGCCTGGGCGAAGCAGTAAGATCATGTCTCAAGACTGAAAATCTGTAAATGTTCTAAATTTTAAAATAAACAAATAAATCAAGTCAAACTGCTGATATTCAACCATTTCTCATTTTTGACATGCAAAATCAATTAGCCCCTAGTCCAACCTAAATACTGTACAATTCCAAAGGTCAGAGACTAAGTCCACTGACCTGGGTAGCAAATTACTCATCTTCTCTGCATGTCTCACTAATATTATCTATAAAATAGAGAAGACAACAGAACCTACCTCAGAAATGTTGAAAGTATTAAATGGAGTAACACGTGCAAAGAACTTAGCACAGTGCCTGACACATAGTTAAGCAAAAATAAATATCAGTTACGATTAAGGAATTCTCACCGTCACGCTCACCACAGCTACCGTTACACCACCATTACTAGTCTCTCTCATACTGCCACAGCCCAAAGTTCCATTCACTCAGGCCTTCACAATCTACTTTTGCCTTAATTTAGCTAAGAGCAAAAAGAAAATATAAACCTTCCCCTCCCATCTGGCAGCTCATTTAACACAAAATATAGTATTTTTTAATGTAGTCTTTAATAATAATAAACACTGTTTTCAGAACTGGATATATTCCTAGTGAGGAAAAAATCTTTACCTTAAATGTTCTAATGTGGCTTTAAAAAAAAGATACAATGTTTACATTCTATGTCCAGCCCTGAAAACTCCCGTACAGATAATGAAGCCCACAAACTGCACACTGTGGAGATGAGCCAAGCAGGACTTACCTAAGGGATGGTCAGCATAGTCCGGCCTCTGAATGTAACTGGGCACTGGCCGTGTTGGCATCTAAAAACAACAGTGAAGTAAGCTCAACACTTCTTAACTAACTGAAGAGTTCCAGTCCAAGCTTTTCACAGTCAGTTTTGGCTGACATGTCAGTATCCTAACATCCATCTCGCTCACCGAGAGGAAGTTTATGTTCTAGCCTTGGCGGCACATATGTTTGAGAAAGAAGGAGAATGGCCCAGGCGTCCACACTTTAAGATTAGCCCTGAGGCTGGAGAGACAGACAGACAGACGGCTCAGTGTTTAAGAGTCAGCTCTTCCGGTCTCAGCATGCTCATCAGGTGGCTGACAACCACCCAGAACTCCAACTCCAGAGAGACCGACCCCACACCTCTGGGCTCTCCTGATACACGAACTCATGTGCTCATACCCGCACAGAGATATAAGCACATATTAATTTAAGTATTAGGAGCAGTAAATCTTAAAAAAAAAAAATAAAAAGCAGCAGCAGTTGCTCCAAACTGGCAAGCTGGTAACAGTAAGAAAGAGGTGTCCAGGGCAAACATCCCTAGAGGGAGAATACAGAACTTCCTTATGTATCTGGTAGTTTTCCAGATTTTATACTAAAGACATATTTGGTTTTTTTTTTAAGGTAGCAATCAAATATGCAAGGATAGCAAATTTCAACAAGTGACTCTCACATTAAAACTCTTACGTTCAGAGGATGTGCTTGCACACGCCTTTAATACCAGCGCTTGGGGGACAGTGGCAGGTGAGTTTGAGGCCTGCCTGGTCTACACATAGTGAGTTCTAGAACTGCCAGGGCTATATGGAGAGACCTTATCTCAAAACAACAGATCGCTCTGGAGTCCTATGAAGAAACTAATCTTGTACTGAAGTGAAAGCTTCATCTACTGGCTGGGTTTCCCAGTTCTGGAAAGGGCGAGCGAGGCAGGGGAAAGTAACCAACACTTGCCCCGCTACGAACCCTTCCAGCTAGAGCAATGAGCAGCCTCACCCATGTACCTAGTTCAAAAGTGGCACAATGCTTTGGGAGTAAAGAGTCTACTTATCATTGGTTTTAAGGCTTTCCCCAATCAGGCAGAGGTTGTGGACATCTGCAGCAAGACAGCATTGACTGTACATGAGAAGCCTGTTGCACACAAGACCTGACAACAGCAACAGCTGAGAGTGCATGCATACAACTTGTGCAAGATCAAACCAGCCAAACTGCAGCATGGCTGGAGGAGCCCTAGGCACCCATGTCTGTATGAATGAGTCCCTGACAATGGGCCTGTGCTCTGGTGAGCGGCCCACCCACGTCACACTGGCAGTACTAAGTGGACTCAATCAGTTTTTTAAAGTCCATGAAGTTGTGAGGGAAATGTAGTAGAGAAACAATGGAGGAGTTAGAGCTGAGCCTGATCAAACCACATTTTATTTATGCATGAAGTTCTCAAACAACTAAAAAGAACTTTTGAGTCCAACAGAAAGGGTTAGGAGTGGTACCTAATCCATTATAATTAGGTCACAATGGGTCATATTAAAAAATTGTAGAAAATCAATAGCATACACCATTCTTCTATAAAATTAATAAAGTTTTAGTCTTTACATCTAAAAATGTTCCACTTCTTCCACAACTGCCAACCGTCCCTGCTAGCTCCTAAATGATACGGCCCGAGAGCTCGAATGTACATTTCTTTCTGAAAACAACCCTGTTCATGATTCGCTACTAGAATAACACTTACAAGCACCAATCTCAGAAAACTGAAAATTGTTTTATACAATGTTACAATCTAATTACTTTACATACTCACCAGTGGATAATGTGGCCTGAGTTTACCAGTGTACCGATAGCCTGCCCATGGGTCAGTGTTGACATCACCTTCTACAGTCCAGGAACACACTTCTCGCTTTGCCTTTTCATCTTCTGGAAGAGAGAGAGATGGACAGATGTGAAAGGAAGGACAGAAAAGAATGCTTCAGACAGTAGGCTTGAACAGCAGTTTATTTAAATTCTCATTAGGTGGAGCAAAAATCTAGCAAGCATCCAATCTAACCTGACAAAGCCTTCCGCCCCTCTCAGATCTCACTGTCGGGGAAGACCACCTAGACACATGCTGTTCAGTCTCAAACAGAGCAGCTTTCAATGGTTACACTTTCTACAATGTCAATTCATACAAAACTCATTTTAAGATATCAAATAGGAGCAGAACCTTCCCACTGAAATCAGATTTAACAGCTGAATTCTATTGTCTTATTATTTAAGATCAGTGATCTTAAACCACCCCAAAGCTTACATTAAAAAAAAAAAAAAAAAAAAAAAAAAAAAAACCAATATCCAACCATTCATTGGCTTTTAAGTGAAGGTTTTCAATCAATACAAAACCATTTTTGAACCCAGGACAAAAACAGACTCCATTCACTGTCACTAGATTCAAGTACTACTGAAAATTCTTCAAAATGACAATTTATGCTTGCTTTAGGTAAAGTTAGCATGAAGTGGTTTGTCTGAAACAGGAACCTCTAGGAATATGTCTTTTTAAATCTACATTAGAACAATCAAGATTTACTGAGCACAGTGGTACAAGTTGAGAACCAAGGCAGGAGGATCATTAAGTTCAAGTCATACTTGAGATTTGCTCTCCAATACCTCACATGGTAGAAGAAGAAAACCATATCCCCCAAAAAGTCTTGACTTCCTTCCACACACGCTGCATGGAATGATAAATGCAATTTAAAACCGACAACAACAACCCCTTAGCTTCTGTCTCAAAACAGACTCAGAGGTTCTGGCTTAGCCACACTCCCAGGGAGGAGGAAGAAGGAACCTTTCACACCCAAAGCCCCTGCTGGTGAGCTCAGGCCCGTCACAAGCACCATTATTTTCAAAGGAGAATTGAAAGCAGGGTGCACAAAGCCACCAAGACAAACAGGAGCTGAAACACAGGAGTTTTTATCTAACCTCTCCACAGAGCTCACTAGGAATTCGCACCTGAAAGTTTAGGTAAGCTTTCATTTCAGGATCCATTCCATCTGAGCCTCAAAGGCTAGACAAGCGCTAATTCCTAATGATCCTGAAATGAGCTGAGGCTGAGAGCAAAACTCAGTAAACAGCTGTGAAAGCAAAGGACACTGCGCCATAGGTCCAGATAAGATACAGGCAGTGGGCCAAAGAGCATCAGACTTCATTCACGCTACGGCCCAAAATACACGACCTCCAAGGCATACACATCCATTCAAGGGAACGGCCAAAAGCGGTTAATTCCTCCCTTTCTGCTCGGGTGAGCTTCCGCTTACACTACGTCAGAGACTACAGCTCCTCCTCTGGACAGCCCAGAACTCTCACTAAGCTCAGATAATGCTTTTTACCACTATGAAAAATATATCTTTTTAGTACTTTTATTTCCTTCTCCTTCAAAGTTGGTTTGGCTAACCTCAGATACTTTGGTAAAGCAATCTAACAAACTTTATTAGACCAACTAACACCTAGAAACATGCAGAAGAGTGCAATGCACCAAAATCATTAAGACAGAAAGTTCACACCAACTCCACGTACTACCTGGCGAGCCTACATCCATCAGATGGTATGCATAGCAAGTCCTTGTCACTCCAGGTAACCATGTCAGGCTGTCTCGGGTCAGCCACAGCAATGACTAAATTTACAGGGTGAGGAGCTGATACAGAAAAGCTATCCTGAATAAACATCATATCAGTGTGGCTGACAATAGCTAAGCAACAGTCATGTAAGATACCCCCAAAATAAACAGGGTACGGTGACACATGCTTATAATCCAGCACTTAGGAGGTAGAAACAGGAAGGCTGGGAGTTTAAGACCATTATCAGCTACGGAGCAACAGATCTGGCCAAATAACATGAACATGTACTGCACCCTCAGTCTACAATATGCACACATTTCTAGCAGCGCCAAAAGACTAGGGCACTATCCGGTACTAGCCAAGCTAGAGCCACCTCTCTTAGCGACGATCTCATGTTTGCATATTAAACCCATGAACAAGATCAAGCAGATCTAATTCACATATTTTATCACATATTATCAAAAAATCATAATTCCAGATGTCAGGACCATTCTTTCAGAACACTCGAACACATACTTTCTGTAGTAAAGGAAGTCCTGACACTAAGAAAAGGCTCCACTCCAGGCAAAGGGCATAGGATACACAATGTTACTTACTTGCTTTCTTATGTAGTAACTTGTGAGTGGCCCAGCTTCCTTTAAAGCATTCCTAAAAGAGCGAACAAGAAAATCAGTGCCAAGCCTTCCTTCATCAGAAACACTTTAAGGACTATTACAAGGAGGAAACAGTTGTTGGTCAGGCAGTGGTACAGGTCTTTAATCCCACACCTCTGGAGGCAGGGGCATGCAGGTGGGATCTACACCAGCCAGGACTACCTCAAAAATATAAAAATAAATACACAGACTAAAACACAAAGGTTTGTAATATAAATATTTAGAGAAGGCTTAATAAATGACATCAACTCATAGTATCAGTTCAGGAAGTAATCTAAGGCTAGGGTTATAGTTCAGTGGTGGAGCATTTGCAGAGTACATAGTGCCTTCAATACCTAATACGAGTATTCCTACCCCACCCCACCCCTGCACCGTGTTTGAACACTTACTCCCTAGTTAGTATTATTATTTGGTAAGGTTGTACAACCTTTAGGAATGAGTCCTGTGGAAAGAAGTATGTCACTAGGGGCTAACCTTGAGATCTGATGTCTGGTCCCACATCCTGACTGCAGATATAATGTGACCAACCCACCCCATGCCTGGCCCACCAGTTTTCACTATATGTCACTAAAATGGATATTCAAGGAGGGATGTTTCTCTTCTTAAACTGTAAGCTTGGGCTGGAGAGATGGCTCAGCGGTTAAGAGCACTGACTGCTCTTCCAGAGGTCCTGAGTTCAAATCCCAGCAACCACATGGTGGCTCACAACTATCTGCAATGGGAACTGATGCCCCTTCTGGTGTGTCTGAAGACAGCTAAAGTGTACTCATATAAGTGAAATAAATAAATCTCAAAAAAAAAAAAAAAAGCTGTAAGCTAAAACAACCATTCCTCCTCTGTGTTTCTTCTGTCAGGAAGCTTTAAAAAAAGTCTTAACTCTGGTTACGTATCTGGAAATTAACTGTCAAGTGGTCAAGTCTGGAGCCTTTTGGTATGTTATTGCTAGAATAGACCCATCCTTACATAGTCCCGCCCTCCCTTGCCCCTCCCTTTTCATAGCACTATGTATTTCTTTATAACTTAAGCCATGGAATTAGTTATAGAATGTTCACCTTACTATTTGTCTCCTGCACTGCAAGATGGTAAGGAACCATCTTCTATTTACTGCTGAATGCCTGACCTGGAGCCCAGTACTTTACTTGCAGTGTAAGTTGGAGCCATCTCCCAATGAAATATTTCCAACATTTATGTCAAATTGTGTGCACACACGAGTGCATCGTTTCCTCTGCTTTCATATCTAGTGTCTTTAGAAAGCCTGCAACGTCAACAATCCCACATCACCAATATTTTTTAAAGACTTATTTTTGTAGGGCGAGAGGTAGGGCGTACACAAGCGTACCCACAAAGGACATGAGAACCCAGCTTAAACACAGAATGAGAATTATCTCAAAAAAAAAAAAAAAAAAAAAGAATTTACCCAAATGTCCTAACCAATACTTATTCTCAAATATTTTCACTTCTGTTTTCGGTCTGTTTTCAATCCATGAGGCTGGAGCCAGAGCAACTCATCAGCAGGTAAGAGAACTCACGTGTTGATGCTGCAGAGGACCCTAGTGCAGTTCCCAGCACCCACAGGGGGCCTCACAACCATGCTTACCCATCCAGGGGATCTGAGGACCACTTCTGACCTCCAAGAACACCATGCACTCACACTGTACACAAACATACATGCAGATCCAACACTCCCACACATGATCAACAAACAATAAGGTGATAAGCATCCTGAAACCATTCACCAGACACTAGGCTAGCTAGTCCCATGTTCTACAGTAACCCTCTTCCCACCTCTAAGGATGGTACCATCCACCCATAAGGACAGAGGCACAAAGACTGTGAAACCCACGCATGGCTTTAATCACCCTCTCCTCCCACTGACTTTCTAAGGTCTGATGGCCACAAACAGTAGTGTATTATTTACTTCCGTCTCAGCTAATTACCTGGCTTAGGGCAAGACAATGAACAGACGAGAACCTGGCTAAATAACAGCAGTCAAGAAACTCAAATTTTAGCTGGGCGAGATGGAATATGTCTTTCACCCCAGCACTTGGGGCCTGAGTTCCAGCCTGGTCTACAGACTGAGTTCCAGAACAGCCAGGACTACACAAAGGAATCCTGCTTCAAAAAAACCAAAGAGAGAAGAGAAGAGAAGAGAAGAGAAGGGGAGGGGAGGGGAGGGGAGGGGAGGGGAGGGGAGGGGAGGGGAGGGGAGGAGAGGAGAGGAGAGGAGAGGAGAGGAGAGAAGAGAAGAGAAAAGAGAGAAAAGAGGGGAGGAAATAAAATTTTAGTTCAGTCAAAATCAACAGATACTTTGCCTAGCCTATCATCCATCCTTTAAAAAGATAACGCAAGTGTAGAATCCCACTTTCCACAACAGGCCCACTCCTTTCATCCTTCATGTAATGAACTGAGCACATATTGACACAAGGAACTTCAGAAAACACAACAATGAAAAAAACCTCAGCTCTGTCGGGCGGTGGTGGCGCACGCCTTTAATCCCAGCACTTGGGAGGCAGAGGCAGGCAGATTTCTGAGTTCGAGGCCAGCCTGGTCTACAAAGTGAGTTCCAGAACAGCCAGGGCTATACAGAGAAACCCTGTCTCGAAAAACAAAAAACAAAACAAAACAAAAAACCTTACAGGTGAAGAAAAAAAAGGTATAGACAACTGCTACTAATTTAGTAATACAAACATCACAACCTTTGGATAATGGGTCTTATTCCATTAAAGGAAGAAAATTTCTTAAACTGAAACAACTCAGATAAAAAGATTTTTTTTTATTAAATTTTGTTTTGTTTTGTTTTGTTTTGTTTTCTCAAGACAGGGTTTCTCTGTGTAGTCCTGGCTGTCCTGAAACTCACTCTGTAAACCAGGCTGGCCTCGAACTTGGAAATCCGCCTGCCTCTGCCTCCCGAGTGCTGGGATTAAAGGCGTTCACCACCACTGCCCGGCTATTAAAATTATTTTTATAGTTTACTTTTCTGGTTGGTGCCCTACCTATTCATTTCACCTATCAAAACCATATGATAGGAATTCTTAGTGCTCCCATTTTCAAAAGAAAATTCAAACCAGAAGTCACATGGACAATGTCACACCGCAGAGGTGCCGTTCTCCTTTTCAGATAGTTACTCATTCATTCAAATGTGCTGGCCACCGGCTGCCTACAAGTACAGTGACGGGAAGGAGCACTGGGCCATGAGGAGGATAGCTCACCTGATCGAGGACACTGCTTAACTGGTAAGGTAACTGCAGGCCATTACATGGTGCTATAAAAAGGTATAGTTTGGTTGGCTTGGTTTGGTTCCAAAGACAAGCTGGCCAATATTAGGGAACCGAAGAGTGAGAGGAGGGGAAGAAACCTGAAAAGAACACACCCGATGGTGAGGAAAAGCCTTAGGTTCAGCACCTTGTAACTGTGTTTAGGAAAAGTTACAGTGACTCCATCAAGGTGGGGCTGACAGAAGAGCTGTGACTCCAGAGGACACTATTTTGGGTAAGTAAAGAATATGGACACAGCCCTTACTACAGCAGGCGACCCGCCTCGTGTGAGAAGAGCTGCTCTAATGTGGACTCAGAACCTACAACAGTAAGAAGCTCATTACTGCATATGCAGGAGCCAACCGTGGGAAAGCCGACTCGGACACTCAGACCTAGTCTGGTCCTGTCTGAGTGGTTCGTCTATAAAGTGAGGAATTACAGTGGAGAGAGGAACTGCTACAACTGACTCAGTGACAAATTTCACAAGCTAGCCATGGGAGTGGGTATATTTGATTTCATGGCTATCAGTAATACTAGTATACACATACAGACTCCAGCACAGACTACACTCATAGAGATCTCGGATGCTCTACTCGTTCCAACAGAATGCCACCTATGCTCGATGGACAGTATGCTTTTAAGCATTTATATATTCCATAATTTGTAACTATGCTGTCTTCCCCACTTCTCTTTCCTCCCTCCAACCCTTCCCATAAACCTCCTTGCTCTTAATTTCATGGCCTCTATAACTTTGTAATTGTGTGTGTGTGTGTATGTGTTTGTGTGTGTGTGTGTGTGTGTGTGTTTGTAAACATATAAATATGACCTTCTCAGTCCATATAAGGATCCTAATGTGTATGTGATTTCTGAGCTGACCTCTTGGTACTGGATAATCAATTTGGGAGCTAGTGTCAGTACACATTAACCCATGCATGCCACCCAATGGTTTTTAAGATTTCATTTCTATTTTATGTGTATGGATGCTCTGCCTTCAAGTGTGCCTGTGCGCTATGTGCCTGGTGCCTGAGAAGTTTGTGAGAACCACGTGGTGCTGGGAACTGAACTTAGGTCCCCTCAAAGAGCAGAAAGTGCTCTTAACCACTGAGCCATCTCTCCAGCCCAGCCATTTTTTGTTCGTTTTCTTTCTCTTTTTTTGAGATAAGAGTCTCATTATTTAGCAAGGGCTGGCCTTAAAATTCACTAGGTAAACCAGGTTGGCCTAGTAGAGTTCTGCCAGCTTCTGCCTCCAAAGCACCGGGATTAAAGGTGTATGCCACCACACCTAGCGCCTCTCAACTTGAAACCCCTGAATACGAACTATATACATTGATCTAGTCAGATGGCACACAATTTTCATAGCAAATTTTTGTTTTAAATCCAGATTCCACACAGAACTCACTAAGTTAAACTGGAAAACATTAAAGCCACAAGAGGCCCTGCACCAGGTTAATAGCTCCAAGGCTATTTTCAGGTCTCTCTCCTCCAAGTGCAAAGCTTGGAAAGTGATGTCAGCAAGGTCAAGGGTCATATACTCTCTAAAGGCAAGATCATACAATAGTGAAGGACTCTTGCAATGGTTTACTACAATTGCTAAGGCTTTTAATCATTGGCTTCATCTTATTTTATCTTTCCATCTATTTTATCTTAGAAAATAGTTGGTTTTGCTATTTTCATATAACTATTCTTCCCCCCACCCCACCCCCGCCCCCACCCCAGAACCCTGGCCGTCCTGGAACTTGCTTGTACACCAGGCTGACCTAGAACTGACAGATTTGCCTGCCTGACTCCCAAGTGCTGCGATTAAAGGCATGTATCACTTACCACTGGTGACATAATTATTCTTCTTCAACTTTATCTAGATACCAGCATTAAATTGTAGTGGAATCCTTTAAAAAACAAAACGTCTCTAAATGATAGGGCTACAGGGTCTTCCTTAATTTCATTGTCAGCACAATCTTGTACAATACAGAATGAAAGGTACCCTCATTCTCTCTGTATAGAGTAACACTGAAACTGGGGAACTTAAGTAATTTCACTTACTCAAGCTCTCAGAAAAACTAGCATGCCAAGGTCTTTGGCCTATTAACTCCCCTCTCCCAGGAACCTGTCAGTTTATTACCAACGTACTTATATTCTTCTCCTCAACAAATTGTAACTAAGAGCCTAATAACCATCTACTACTTGCCTTGCCATTATTCTGAGTCTAGAAACGCGATGGGACACAAATACTGTTCAATAAATACACACTTCTGTCAGGGCCCCACTCAGTGCTAGGTTTGCTCAGTTGCACAAAAACTACGTCGGAGCCTTGAAGCACAACCCCTGCGGGACTGTCCTTTCTACTCCAGGAACTTCAGTAACAGAAGTGACTCATCTCTTTACCTTACCGGTTCTCAAATTAATAATCTGAGATGCCAACGGAAAAGAATGAATTACACCGACCTCTCTCCACGCCTACACTCAAAGTTACTTAAATGTCAAAGCGCGGTAGTAAAACACAAAAGAAGTGAGACTGAAACAGCTCTCCTCTACGGGAGACTGCAGCCACCCCCAGGCCCCGGCAGGTCGCTTCCGTCTCCGTCCGGGATTGCAGAGACACCGGAGAGAAGCCCCGGGAGCGCGGCCAGCGGCGTCCAGACCCGACCCCGGCTCGGCGGAGGTCTTGGGCTACCGGCTCCCGCGCGTCCCTACCTGCGCACACACCTGGCCGCCCACGGGACCGCGGAGGCCTGGCCCGAACCCGCCGCAGGTCAGCTTCCGCCCCCGAGAGCGCCGGCGGCCGGGCTCCCGGCTCCCGAGGCCCGGGCCGCTCGGAGGCCCGAGCGGGAGGCGACAAGGCCCAGAGGCGGAGGACCGGAGGGGCGCGGGGTGGGCGGCTACCTGCGAGCAGAAGTACGAGCCCTGGATGCCCAGCTTGATGCAGGTGGGACACTGGAGCTTGGCCTCGCTGCTGCAGCCGTCCGTCTCGCACACCCGCGTCTCCACCGCCGCCATGCTGCCTGGCTGCCGGAGGAGGGAGGAACCGCCACAGGGCGGGGAGAGGGACCCAGCCGGGGAGGAGCTCCGATGGCAGGCCTAGGCGCCGGACCGGGAGGACCAGGGCCCGCCCCTACGCAGCGCGCCCCCGCCCCCCTCCGCGCACGCGCGGCCAGGGCCCCGCCCCTTAGCGCGCGCTCACCTGCTGCCCCGCCCCTCCCTCCGGTTCGGCCGACCCCCCGCCCTGACAGCCACGCCCTCTCCGCGCACGCGTAGTGGCGACCCGCCCGGCAGCCTTTACGCCGCCTCCCCTGCCCCGCCCCAAGGCTTGCGGTGGCGGCGACGCCACGTGGGGTCAGCGGAGATCCTACACCCCATGACGTTGGGACCCCGAGCGTGAAATTCTTGAGCCTTCGGTGTTTCATTCACTCGCAGGTGGTTGGGAAGGGCGTGGATTCCTCAGTTTGGTTCGCCGGGAGCTTCTTGGGGACTAATTCCCTTTTCTGAGTTCCGCTTCTCTCTGCCAGTGTTCTCCTCAAAATAAAAAAGAAAGAAAAAATTACGCTCATTCTTAAAAAAATATCAATGGACCGAGATGGGACTGAAATACGCTCTTCCTCATGTCTTTCCACACCCCGCTATTGAAATACATAGCGCTAGTAGCTGCCAGATAGTTCAATATCGATGATTTAAAATATATATATATTATCTGATTTTATAGTTTGAGCGAATTCCACCAATCAAGAATTGAGGGGGGTTAGCCGGGTAGTGGTAGCGCATGCCAAACTTTAAACCTAGCACTCAGATCTAGAGGCAGGCAGATCTCTCTGAGTTGGAGGCCAGCCTGGTCTACAGAGTAAGTTCTTGGATAGCCAGGGTTACCCATAGAAACCCTGTCTCAGAAAACAAACCAAAAGAGAAAAGAAAAGAAATGCGAGAATTAAAAGGCTCTAGAGTTTATCAGATACAACCCGGTAGCCTAAATCTTTCAAACACATAATCAGTAGACAACAACTGCCGTTTTCTATTTTTTTTTTTTGTTTGTTTGTTGCTAGAGGAATGCTGTGACTTTTAAAAAAATCTTTTCCACCTTAATACACCAGAAAAGCTCATGTTTTCTTGAATAACTTTTCCTGTATAACCAACCACTGTAAACTTTTAATAAAAATGTATACATTTAAGAAAATTAGTGACTGCATATGTGTATATGTTTGTATATGACATCTAACTGTATAAATCCCAGCTTCCTAAACTGTGGCTCTCAACTTCTAAATATGGAGTAACAAAATTTTTGGCAATAGTAAGCAGTTTTTGACAGCCTAACAACCAAAAGTTATTTCAGAATTAAACGCAACACTCAGCATGTGCATTGGACTTCTCTGCAGTCTGATCCTGCATCCACTGCACGTACACTCTGTATTGCGGGTGCTGTCACATAGGCAGTGACAAACACATCCTGGTTTCTTTACAGAAGACAGAGACATCTAGTATTCTTCTGTCATTCTTCATTATGTATCCAATCAGGTTGTCTTTGGATTGAGTTAGCCTCAATAGCAGCAATCCTATAGTGGCTAGAACTCTGCATAGAGAATTGAATATTTGCGTCCAGGCATTGCTGTTTTGAGTTACTGACTTTAATTTCATTTTGAAAAAGTTATTAAGTGGTCTTTGGTTTGGATTGAACAGAATTTCCAACAATTTTTTAAACAGACAAAAAGAGACTTCTGCTATTTGAACCATGAGAAACAGCGTTCTCAACATTGACAACTATAAATCAAGATACTAATCAAACCGGGCGTGGTGGCACACGCCTTTAATCCCAGCACTCAGGAGGCAGAGGCAGGCGGATCTCTGAGTTTGAGGCCAGCCTGGTCTACAGAGTGAGTTCCAGGACAGTCAGGGCTACACAGAGGAACCCTGTCTCGAAAAACCAAAAAAAAAAAAAAAAAGATACTAATCAACTATGAAAAACTAAAGATACTTTATGACCTATAGTGTCAAATATTCTACCAAGCTTCCTTCCCTCTCCCCCACTCTCTTCTCTCTCTCTCTCTCTCTCTCTCCCCCCCCCCCATTGTTGTTCTTTGGTTTTTCTAGACAGGGTTTCCTCTCTGTAGTCCTGGTCCTGGCTGTCCTGTAACTTGCTCTGTAGACCAGGTTGGCCTCCAACTCACAGAGATCCACTTCTGCCTCCTGAGTGCTGGGATTAAAGGCAAGAGCTACTACACCCAGTTCTAGATTTCTTTATGTAGAATAAACAAGCACACATGTCTCAATAGAGCAAATTTGCTCTTATCTTTAATAAAAGGTATTATGTTAAATTTTTCTAGGGGCTGGAGAGATGGCTCAGCACTTAAGAGAGCTTCCTGCTCTTGCAGAGGACCTGAGTTCAGTTCTCAGCACCTGTGTCAGGTAGCTCACAACCACTGTGACTGTAGCCCCTGGGGGTCCTTCTCCCTCTTCTGCTGCCCATGGTCATCTGTACACACACAGATACTCACACAGATACATACACATGAATTAAAATATATTTTAAATATCCTTTAAAAATTATTCTACATATGAAAAAGAATAGTATGTGTATGTTGTGTTGACCCACACTGTGGCAGGCATTTGGAGGTCGGGGGACATGTTGGAGGGTTGTTTCTCTCCTTTTACCATGTGACTCCCAATGATGGAATACACACAGGCTGACCTGGCATCAAGTGCCTTTACCAGCTGAGCCATCTTACTGGCCCTAAAGAACCAAAGTAAAGGTCTTTGGAATTTACTATCAGTGAATGTCTGGTTTGTATACGGTTATATATACCTCTATACTTAAGGTTGGGTAAATAGGGTCACAGGCAAAAAGGGTCACAACTGAAAGGCTCATCAAGTCCTAATACGTATAAAATATATAGAGAAGACTGGCAAGATGGCTCAGTGGTAAGAGCTCTTGCCCTTCAAACATCGTGACCCCAGTCCAAGAACGTATGGAGAGGTGGAAGGGGGGAGGTAACTGCACAAAGTTGTCCTCTGATTCCCAACATGCACCCTGCCTTAGTCAGTGTTATAGCTGTGAAGAGACACCATGACTAAGGCAACTTTTATAAGAGAAAACACTTCATTGGGGCTGGCTTACAGTTCTAGAGGCTTAGTCCATTGCCATCATGGCGGGAAGCATGGCAGCATGCAGGCAGGTAGGATGCTGGAGGAACTGAGTGTTCTTATCTTGATCGGAAAGCAGCCAAAAAGAAACTGTTCCACACTGGGTGAAGCTTGAGCATAGGAGACCTCTAAGCCCGCCTACACAGTGATGTACCTCCTCCAACAAGACCACACCTCCTAATAGTGCCACTCCCTTATGAGCGAAGCAGTCAAACACATGGATCTACGGTGGTCAAACCTATTCAGACCACCACACAACCCAGGTGCAAATGCACATATATACCACACAAATTTATAAAATATATTTTAACTGAACCATATAATGCAATGTATTTACTTGCTTTCATTACTGTATTGTAGACTTATTTTTATTGTTACTAATACACTTTTCTCTCAGACTTTAGTGACTGCATATATTCTATTGTATGAATAATTTTCTAAACCAAAGACACTAATAATGGGAATACAGGCTATTTTTAATTGTCATTTACTATAAAGGTATCAGTAAGCACCCTAGGACTTTGTGTGTCTCCTCTTTCACTTGCTGAATCAAAGGGCTTTTGCAGTTCACCATATCTTTACATAGCTCATTATATAATTCCCTATAAAACATTTAAAAGGAAAGACAGTAACCTTACAATGGAGAAACATGTTGTCTAATATACAGAAAATATACAGGAAAGTACAAATCAATTTTGTACATTTTCTTATATGAACCATGAAGAAGTTGGCATATCTACAAAACCGATCCTATATCAAACAAACCCAAACTGGGGAATATATATATATATATATATATATATATATATATATATATATCACCTGCAATGTTCAAAACATGTTGTTTATGTGTGGCTCTGGCTCAATTTATGAGCCCCTTCTGTCATGATTCCTTACGTTGGGCCTTGGCCCTCTTGCAATAGCTAACTGCCTGGTTGCCAGCTGAACCCTGCAATTTCATTCTTATAGTTTCTTATCATTCTATTCCCCTGACCTGAAGTGCCTTTTTCTTCTTCTTCTTCTTCTCCTTCTTCTCCTTCTTCTCCTTCTTCTCCTTCTTCTCCTTCTTCTCCTTCTTCTCCTTCTTCTCCTTCTTCTCCTTCTTCTCCTTCTTCTCCTTCTTCTCCTTCTTCTCCTTCTTCTCCTTCTTCTCCTTCTTCTCCTTCTTCTCCTTCTTCTCCTTCTTCTCCTTCTTCTCCTTCTTCTCCTTCTTCTTCTTCTTCTTCTTCTTCTTCTTCTTCTTCTTCTTCTTCTTCTTCATCGGCAAGACAGCATTTACTTTTGCAAAAGAGTGTGTTACTTCATTCGAGCAGCAAGCACATGGTAGGAAATACGATGGGTTTCTATCCTAACTCCAGAGTACTGTGTCTTTTCCCCCACTGGGTGGAGTCCAATCACATATGCTTTAGAAAGTGCCTAATTTTCAAAAACTCAGAGGGAAGGAAATGAAGAAAATAAGGAACCAGGTCAGCCACTCCAGGCCACACAAGTTTCAGGAATGCAGCAAGACCTTTGTGGAAACACCATTTTACAAGGTGGTGAAGGTTCCAGAAGAGCCTTCCAAAGGTTAAGGTCCTATAGTTCACTTTTGATAGGAAATATTTAGATTACTTCTCCTAACCTCACATTTATTTTTTATTTTTCTTTCAAGACAGGGTTTCTCTGTATAGCCCTGGCTGTCCTGGAATTCACTCTGTAGACCAGGCTGGCCTTGAACTCAGAAATCTGCCTGCCTCTGCCTCCCAAGTGCTGGGATTAAAGGCGTGTGCCACCATTGCCCGGCTACCTCACTCTTATTAATAAAAGAATTTAGAAATTGACTGAGAGGGAAACTTGAGAACAACTTTATTAGAGTTTAGAGAAAAACAAGGCAGGAAAGCTGTAAATGTGGGCAGCTGCTAGAAGAGAAAGGAGACGGGGGTGCGGGGTTTGAGGGGGGGGGGGAAGACAGCCACGCCATTGGCGAGTGAGGCTTCGTGTCTACTGGCAAAAGGATAAAGGGCATGGGAGAACTAGTGACAAAACTCTGAGAGCCAGGAAAAGCATGCTTAGCCTTTAGTCAGTACTGGGGAGAGAGGGGCATAAAGAAATGTAACACAGGGGCTAGAGAGATGGCTCAGCAGTTAAGAGCATTGACTGCTCTTCCAGAGAGCCTGAGTTCAATTCTAAGTAACCACAGGGTGGCTCAACCATCTGTAATGGAATCCAGTGCCTTCTTCTGATGTGTCTGAAGGCAGCTACAGTGTACTCCATGAGAGAGAGAGAGAGAGAGAGAGAGAGAGAGAGAGAGAGAGAGAGAGAGAGAGAGAGAGATTACACAAAAAGTCACGTTCTTCTGAGTCAGGACTCAGGGAAGCTGCACTGTAATGATCTCTGCAGGCAGCTGTCCCTTTGGTCCTTTTATGACATGGTTGATAGATAGATTTTCTTTTTTCTTTTCTTCTTCTCCTTCTCTCCTCCTCCTCCTCCTCCTCCTTCTTTTTTTTCTAGATATGTTCTAACTCTAGCCCAGGCTGGCCTTGGGTTATACCAGCCCTACCTCAGCCTCCCAAATGTTAGTACTTCAATATAAGACCCACACCTGATTCTATTTCTTTAAGATCCAGCCCCAATACTAGTTAACCAGATGAACATTTGCTGACCTTCTTAGTTCTTGTTAATCAATATCTAACAATGTCTACTCTGCTACTTCTAAACCTAGTACACAGTGCTGTTGTTACAACTAGCAACAATTTTAGGTTACATTTACTTAGTCGGGGGCTGGGGAGATGACTGCAGAGCTACAAGGCTTACTAATCTTGCAGAGACTGTTCCCCGACACCCACATTAGGTGACTCAGCATTGCCTGTAACTCCAGCTCTAGAGTTTCTTAATACAGGTGAAATCTGGGTGCTCTCGGAGTTCTCAGTCTCATTAAAAAAATAATTTAATAATAGATTCAAATAGGAGCGCAAGGGCAATTTTATTACAGTTTAAAAGAGAAAAAACTCAGAGCAATCAAGATGTAAATTTCTACAGCTGCCCATACGAGATAGGAGAGAAGGAGGAAACCATGATATTTATACTGGCAAGTCAGACCAGCAAGCAGCCACATTGAGGGTAAGGGTGGGGCTTTGGAGAGAGAGTAAGGAAACCCAAAGTATTAGAAAATCCTGCATCTTAGTGAACATGTTTCCAAAAGAGAGAGAAGAAAAAGAGAAGTTACATTTTTCTGGAAAATTCTTTTCCCCTTTGGTTGGATCTGAAATATTCAGAAAAAAGGACAGTTATAAAGATAAACAGCTGTAACCAATAAGCTAGCAGCGGCATCATGGGTAGGAAAAGTATCAGATCTGATCTTTCCATTCTGGATTTCATCTTTAGCTCTTATTTTGCTCACATAGGTTTTCATGGCACTGAGTTTGGAAATCCCTTCCCACTGAGTCCACCCATTCCCACTTGGCCTCGCCTCTGAGATTACACAACCCTGGCAAATCTGTGTTTGTGTCATTCATGGCGTGGTTGAAATGGCTGTAAATGAGCGGCATCTCTTCGTCAGTTGGTTTCATCTTGAGGTACTTCACCTCCTCTGGGGTTTGGTCAAATTCAGCCTGACGTGTGACAGTGAAGTAACTTTAGTCCCAAGAAAAATGGTACAAGCTCAGAGCAGGCAGTAAGTGACCCCAGACTAAACTTTTAAAGACTGGGGGACTTTTAAAGTGGTTTATGTTTCATATTGTGATATAGTATTTTATTATATGTGGGTAGTTTGTGTTCACATGGGTCAGAAGAGGGGATTAGATCCCCTGGAACTGGAGTTACAGATGGTAGTGAACTACTTCGTGGATGCTGGAAATTGAATCCTAGTCCTCTGCAAGAGCAGCAAGTGCTCTCAACTTCCGAGCCATCTCTCCAGCCTGCCTTGATATTGATATTGAGACTGTGGGGGTGAACAAGAAAGAAACTGTTATGGATTTAAATGTGATATGTTAGTGTGTCAAGTTGACAAGTGGTCAATTTGGTCAAGTGGTTGTTTTTTGTCAACTTGATACAAACCTCTCCCTTACACCCTCCCACCCCCCCCACACACACACACCCCCACACCCCCACACACGCACGCACACATGCACGCACGCAGGCCTATCTCAGGTTCTTGTTTTTTTTTTTTTTTTTTGGTTTTTTGGGGTGTTGTTGTTGTTGTTTTTGATTTTTTTTTTTTTTTTTTTTTTTGGTTTTTCGAGGCAGGGTTTTTCTGTGTAGCCCTAGCTGTCCTGAAACTCACTTTGTAGACCAGGCTGGCCTCAAACTCAGAAATCCACCTGTCTCTGCCTCCCGAGTGCTGGGGTTAAAGGCGTGTGCCACCACGCCCGGCTCTTGTACTCATTAACAGCGTCACGTATGAGTTCTGTCTCATGGAGCAGGCCTCAGCTCCAACCAAAGAGTAGTTCATTTCCCCCACAACATCTGTGCCACTATTGCCCAGCGGGTAGACATTGCAGGCAGGTTGTTACTGTAGCTTGCAGGACTCACAGCTGGGTGAGACTGCTGATTGCTTTTCTCCTCTGGTAGCATGTGCTCCTCCAGCGCTATGGGTAGGGGTGAAGCTTGACGCTGAGCAGTTCAACTTCTCCACATTTGATGACATAACTGTGCTGTCTTCAGCAACAAGGTCTTACCGTCAGGTTGTAGAAGTAGCATTGGCAATAGCCTATAATGTTGGAGGGCATCTATGGGATACCTTTGGCCATCAACTCAAAAAGATGTAGCCTATTCTCATTCTCTCTCTCTCTCTCTCTCTCTCTTTCTCTCTCTCTTAAGACAGGGTTTCTCTGTATAGCCCTGACTGTCCTGGAACTCACTCTGTAGACCAGGCTGGCCTTGAACTCAGAAATCCGCCTGCCCATGCCTCCCAAGTGCTGGGATCAAAAGCGTGTACCACCACTGCCTGGCAACGTAGCCTATTCTTGACTGTAGGTGCTGTCTTACAACAAAGAAGGAAACTACAAAAGAAAAGATAGGGTTTAACTTAGGTAATATACTACTGTCTTAGTTAGGATTTCATTGCTGTAAACAGACACCATGACCAAGGCAACTCCTACAAAGGACAACATTTAATTGGGGCTGGCTTATAGGTTCAGAGGTGCCATTCATTACCATCAAAGCAGGAGCATGGCTGACACTGGACACTGGAGGAGCTGAGAGTTCTACATCTTGTTCTGAAGGCAAACAGGAGAAGACTGGCTCTCATGTGACTAGGAGGAGGGTCTTAAAGCCCATGCCCACCTACTCCAACAAGGACACACCTCCAAATAGTACCATTCCCTGGGCCAAGCATATTCAAATTACCACAACTACTACTACCGATATAAAAATCTACATTATTTAAAATTTCTTACTTGTTTTTAATTCATAAGTTTCAGATTTCAACTGTTATAAAAATTTTGCATCGTACAGTTTTTGCAAAGGTCTAAGACAAAGTTCTAGACTCACAGTTGTCTTTGTTACGGTTTCGGTTACTATGAAAAGACAACATGACCAAAGCAACTTTTTTTGCGGGGGGGGGGGGTATTTTCCTTACTTACATTTCCCCTCCCCCGGAAAACCCCTATCCCCTCCCCCCTCCCCCTGCTTCTATGAAGGTGTTCCCCCACCCACCCAACCATTCCTGTCTCCCCACCCTGGCATTCGCCTACACTGGGGCATGGAGCCTTCACAGGAACTAGGGCCTCTCCTCCCACTGAAGCCAGACAAGGCCATCCTCTGCTCCATATGCAGCTGGAGCCATAGATCCCTCCATGTGTACTCTTTGGCTGGTGGTTTAGTCCCTGGGAGCTCTGGGGGATCTGGTTGGTTGATATTGTTGTTCCTCCTATGGAGCTGCAAACCCCTTCAGCTCCTTCAGTCCTTTCTCTAACTACTTCATTGGGGACCCTGTGCTCAGTCCAATGGTTGGCTGTGAATATCTGCCTCTGTATTTGTCAGGCTCTGGCAGAGCCTCTCAGGAGACAGCTATATCAGGCTTCTGTCAGTATGCACTTCTTGGCATCCACAATAGTGATTGGGTTTGGTGACTGTATATTGGATGGATCCCCAGGTGGGGCAGTCTCTGGACGCCCTTTCCTTCAGTCTCTGCTCCCCACTTTGTCTCTGTATTTTCTCCTGTGATTATTTTGTTCCCCCTTCTAAGAAGGACCAAAGCATACACGCTTTGGTCTTCCTTCCTCTTGAGCTTCCTGTGGTCTGTGAATTGTATCTTGGGTATTCTGAGCTTTGGGGCTAATATCCACTAATCAGTGAGTGCATACCATGTGTGTTGTTTTGTGATTGGGCTACCTCTGCTATTGGGACTGGCTTACAGTTTCAGAGGTTCAGTCCATTATCATCATGGCAGGAAGCATGGCAGAGTGCAGGCAGGAATGGTGCTGGAGGAGCCGAGAGTTCTACATCTTGGCCCAAAGGTAACCAGAAAGAAACTAACTCTTCAGCACTGGCAGAGCTTCACAGCCCGCCCGCACTGGAATGCACTTTCTCCCTCAAGGCCTTACCTCCTCCAACGAGGCCACACCTCCAAATAGTGCCCCTTCCACAGGCCAAGCATATTCAAAGCACCACACAAGCCAAAAAAGTACCTGCAACAGTCACCTCTTTTTCTTGAAAGAAAGGAAGAAAGAATGAAAGAAAGAAAGAAAGAAAGAAAGAAAGAAAGAAAGAAAGAAAGAAAGAAAGAAAGGTGGGCTTTATTCTGCAATTCAGTCTTGAAATGCATTGACTCAAATTTTGTGTCAAACATAACTCTGTCAACTGAAATGCAATGCTGAAGGTAACCGTCATTCAAACACAGCGAAGTTTCATTGGAAATATGTGGTTCACATCTGGTTTCCCTCAACGCCATGAAGCCAATTAGGATAGCAGGTGGCATCATCTGGCCCCTGTGGGGTTAGGAGGAGGCCCAGAGGATTTATCTCCTCTCCCTGACACAGACTACAGCGTATCACAACATAATTCCAAGATTGATTACAGACAAGTTGAACTAAAAAGATATTTTTCAAGTGTTTGTAGCTGAGGTATAGAATCAGCTCCACTCTGGTTTTCAGTCTTGAGTGCTTGCAATAAAGATGGGAACCTCTGCGTCACTGGAATTAAGCAAAATTGTAGCACATTTTACATATATATTAACATCATAACTTCAATGCAAACTTCAAACTTTCTCATTATAACTGTGGGAAAATATACATCATCTAAAGGGTAGGAGATACTGCCAGGAGGTGGCTCTTGATTACTCAGAATCATAGCATTTATGTGTGAGGAAATAGCCTTTTACAGTCGGCATATATATATATATATCACTTAGCAAGGACAGAGGAAGCACTACACCTTTTCATACTTCCAATTTGGCTACAAATTGCATTAAGGATTTGTTATGTTTTCCAAGTAGACAGAAGAGATAACTACACAATACTGAATGGGTTTGGAAATAAAAGGCAAGCATCTATTTGGCAAATACATTTACCAACTTCCCACAGACACCTCTGTGGCAGCCCTCCACTGTGTGGTAGCGCTGGACTTGCTGCGTTCTGTGGGTCCCTGTCTTAGCAAAGTGGTTCTCTTCAGTCATTGCTTTCTGGTTAGTATTTGCATAGCTTTACATCTCTCAAAAGAACACACACCACAGAGCATATCAATTAGGAATTTTATAGTAGGCATTCATGGGAATTGATTTATGGCAGGATTGTATTTCAGTTTTATTCTGGGCATGTCTAAAAGCAACGCAAGAGTTGAAATCCGTGGGGAACTGGCAAAGAGGGCTCAAAGAAGAAAGAGGTCAAGCGTAGCAGCAAGGTCAGGATGCCTTTGTGTGAACACGACTTCTTCCCTGTGAGTACAGATGCTCCTGTGAGAATGGCCTTGGTGACAATGCCATGCCGTTTAACCAAATGCTCTCGGTAATTCACAAGCTAGCAACGGGCAGCCCTGGCTTGTCCAAGCCATCCATATTGCTTTGTTTTAGCCCAGCCTCATCAACATCACGATGAATAATACAACTCAAGCTTCCCTTTCTATCTTACAATAAAATCGGATTTCTCTTCAAAACACTAGCTACGTTTAGGAAGTTCTTTTTCAGTAGTAGTCTCTGTAACGAGAATATCCGTAATGCATCTCTAGGGATTCTCAAGTGATTCTGTGTCCGTTGTTGTTGAATCCCTGGATTCTGATGTCTTTTATAGCAATGAACAAGATTGGACTCTAAGCTCTGGCATCATTTTTAATTTAAACCATTGGTATTATTTATAAGCACTTGATCCTGTATTTCTATAAACTAAATAGGACAAGATAAAATGCTTCTGAGAAACTCTGAAAAGTCCAATATTAATGAAACAGCCTTCCAAGGCTTCCATCCTACTTGAGAAGAAATAAAAACAGATATCGCTGAACCAGAGGTGTGACACGCTCCTGACAGTATGGTAAGATGAAAATATTTAGAAGAATCAAATTTTCATCTCCTATTTCTCTCAAGAAGAAAGCCTTTGATGAATCTGTCGGCTATTAGCAAAGCCTTCCTGAGAGCATTGTCAGCAACAGGCAAAGACTGGAACAGTCAGAGGAGTGTGGGGGAGGGAGGGTGCGGGCGGGGGGACTGACTTAACTAAACTCACAAAATGAAGCAGCAGTGTCTACTGTAAATGGATTCCTGGAAGGCAAGCATAGACTGCCCAGAATAAAGTCATACTAAAACATAAAACAAAGCCGTACTGAAATACTACTGACTTGGGTGTTTAACCGACACAAGCTTACTTCTCATAGTCAGAGAGGCTAGAAATCCTCTATTATGGTGTTGACAGGTTTGGTTTCTTTGGAGGCCTTTCCTTTGAGCTGGTAGACGACCACCGTCTTGCTGAGTCCTTCCAGAGTCATTCCTAAGTCTGTACTGTCTCTGTTTGAATCTATAAGAGCACCAGGCATATGACATGAAGACCTGTTTCTAGGACTCCATCTTACCTTCCTTGACTTCTTCCGAGGCCATATATTTAAGTGTAGCCATATTGTGAGGTGCTGGAGATTAAGGACCCAATGCACGAATTTTCATTGCTGCACAATCCAGCCTATAACACTAGAAGATACACTATCTAGATCTATCAGAATTGGGACCAGGAAATGTGGAAGTTGTTCACAATATTTCCCAATGAAAAATCCTTATTAGTCAGACAAAATACTGTGAGATTTAAAGAAAGAGCCTCTAGTACTTTTTCCAGCATATGACATACTTACTCATATAGCTATCTGGAACAGAGGAGCCCATTATTGTTGTAATATATTAATCTTTAGTGGAGACCCATGAGCATTTATAATGTGTCCTTCCCAGAGTTTTTGTCAAAGTTGTTGAAGGTGTCTCAGTGTCTATAACAGTTACATAATTACAACTTTTCTCTTTGTCAACAAACTATTATATTACTCATAAAATGAATGTTTTCATTGTATATTTTTTGGTTTATTGCCATCCTCTCCACAGAGGTTATCCTCTCCCCCAGGGGTTCAGTGGGTCTCTTGTATGGCAAAAAAAAAAAAAAAAAAAAAAATGGCCTAAGTATTACAGCTCTCAGAAGAGAAGCTGATGCAGGGCAGGTAGCCTGGGTCCCAGGTCTAGCCTGCTACCATGGCAGTACCAATGCGAGCAGCAGGGGCAGCAGCAGCGGTGGTTGGCAGCAGGAAGAGCAGTGACGTGAGCCTGACCAGCCAGGTGGGTCAAAGGTCCATTGATGAAAGCTTAGGGAGAGAAAATTCTCCTCCAAGTGTTTACAGTCAATAAAACAGACACTCTTAGACAATTCTTGGAGAAATAACTTGTGCACTTTATTCCATGGACAGGAACTCTATAAACACTGAGGAGTAGGGTGAGATGGGGGAGGGGGGATGTAGATGCTTCCTATTGGCTCAGTCTGAGATGCTAGAGATGCACTCTTTGCATGGGGAAGGACTTCAGATGTTTTCCCTACGTGGCTGATTGCCATGGTCCTCTCAGTGGGTTGTCATGGTTACCTATTCCAGAGCAGGTGACTTTGGCAGGGAGCTGGCCCCACACCTACCAATCTCAATTCTGAGTTTCATGGAGTTTGGCCTCAGTCAGCCTTACCAATTCTTCTGTCTGATGGCATAGTCCACTTGCCCCCCCACCCCCGGTTTATACTAACTGCTATAACTGTCTTCAAGTGTCTTAGTACTTTAATTGTGCTGGACATGGTAGTATGCACCTTTAAGCCCAGCACTCGAAAGGCAGAGACAGGTGCATCTCTGTGAGTTGGAGGCCATCTTGGTCCACAGGAGAGTTCCAGGGCTACACAATAGAGAGGCTGTCTCAAAAAAACAATACTAATAAAATTTTAAGAGTTGACTTCTTCCTTACTCAAAGAGTAGCAGATGGCTGCTTGGCCTGTCCTTCTGGACAGGTCTTTAGGGTGGTCATTTCAGTAGCAGGCACTTTGAATTCTATGGAATTGCAATCTTCATCGGATGGGCTACATACAAGGTTTCTGTGGGAGAACAGAGCAGGAGCAAATCACAGCCTTGGCTTGCAGGTGGGGCACACCAGCCTGTTCCCATGGGCTAGTACAGATACTCCTCCTGTTAGATCCTAAGAGAACCTGGTGATGAGTCTGTCAGGGCTCAACTTCTCTCTTTAAAGAAAAACAAAACAAAACAAAACGGAGAATAGCTGGGATTAGCTCAGAAGCAGGGTGCTTGCCTCCAATATGGGAGGCCCTAGATTTTGTTCTCAGTATTAGAATAAGAAGGAAAGAAAGGAAGAAAGGGGCCTGGAGGGATGGCTCCAGCCGATTGCTCTTCTGAGGTCCTGAGTTCAAATCCCATCAACCACATGGGAAAAAAAGTTTATTTTAAGGCAGGCGTGGTGGCCGCACACCTTTAATCCCAGCACTCCGGAGGCAGAGGCAGGTGGATTTCTGAGTTCAAGGCCAGCCTGGTCTACAAAGTGAGTTCCAGGACAGCCAGAGCTATACAGAGAAACCCTGTCTCGAAGAACCAAAAAGAAAAAAAGAAAAAAGAAAAAAAAGAAAGGAAGAAAGGGAGGGAGGGAGGGAGGGAGGAAGGAAGGGAGGGAGAAAGAAAGAGAGAGAAAGACTGAAAAAATAATGCCTACTTCATGCAGAGAAAATTCAGTAAAAATAATGTAAAGTGCCAAGCACTTTTTTTTTGGGGGGGAACATATATTTACTTAGAAAACAATACTCTAGAGGTGGAGGAGGGATAGAGCTGAGTCATAATTCAAATCAGATTCTACAGTGCCTGGATGCAGGGGGTGTCTAGTAGTCTTCATTGAAGCTGCCAAACTAGCCGGTGACCTCCACATCAGCAGCCCCAGAAGTGAATCCAAAAGGAGTTCGTGAAATCTGGAGATTTGGCCAAGGCGTGTTCAAACTCGGAGAGGGAAAGCATACCGCCATTGTCCAGGTCTGACTCACCCAGGACGTGGCGCATGACGTCCATCAGCAGGTCCTCAGACACGTCATCACTCTTCAGTAGTCCTAGCACTATCTTCTGGAGGTCCTCCTCATCAACAACACCATTCTCGTTAAAATCATAGATAGGAAAGGCATACTCAATCTTCAGGCTGGGGCAGGCCTGCTCACTGAATAGAGATGCCATGCCCAGCACGTCTTCAAAGGAGAGCACGTTGTCGTGGGAAAATATCCTGCAGATGCGGTCTCTGAAAGGCTTAACAGTTTCAGAGGTTCAGTCCGTCATCATCAGGTGGGAGTGTGGCAGCATCCAGGCAGGCTGAGAGTTCTATGTCTTCATCCAGAGGCTGCTAATGGAAGACTCCCAAACACTTAATCTAACATATAATAATAATAATAATAATAATAATAATAATAATAATAATAATAAATAACAATAATAAGTGCTCAATAAATACGCATTTGCCCACTCTCAGCAGTAGCAATAGATATCAGACAGGTCTATTTACCCCACCCCACACTCCTTGCAGGGGAGTAAAATCTGCTGGCCTCATTTAGGGTCCTCAGCTGGGTAAATGCTTCCCACTTAATTTTTTTTTCTTTAAGATTTATTTATTTATTATATGTAAGTACACTGTAGCTGTCTTCAGACACCCCAGAAGAGGGCACCAGATCTCATTACGGATGGTTGTGAGCCACCATGTGGTTGCTGGGATTTGAACTCAGGACCTTTGGAAGAGCAGTCAGTGCTCTTAACTGCTGAGCCATCTCTCCAGCCCTACTTCCCAGTTATAACTGGACACAACCAACACAGAACTGGAATCTTCGGTGTTCTCCTCCCACTATTCTCTGTCACACACAGAAGCTCCATCAGAGGTTTTTGGGAAGTTTACTTGCATCAGAAATGCAGCGGTTAAAAGCTAGACTAATGGGCTAAAATCCTAGGGTTGTACTGCTGGGTACATGATCCCAGAAACATTGCTCCATGCTAATCAGCTTGCCCTCCTCGTCCTCTGTGAAATGGGAATATTATTATTTCAAAATTTAAAGAGACTAAAGATTACATACTTGAAACAACGCTGGCCCACAATTACCATACTGTAAAAGCTCTGTTTTTCTCCTCCTCCTCCTCCTCCTGCTCCTGCTCCTGCTCCTCCTCCTCCTCCTCCTGCTCCTGCTCCTGCTCCTCCTCCTCCTCCTCCTCCTTTTTCTCCTCCTCCTCCTTCTTCTCCTTCTTCTTCTTCTTCTTCTTCATCAACTACAAACATCCCCTTGTGAGATTCCTGAAAGCCCCAACCCTAGCCACAACTTAGTTTTTTGGACAAGCGTATGATTTGGGGTAATATCTCTGTCTAGCAGAGGTGGCCATAGTGAAACAACCACATCACTATTCACTCTTAGAAAGCTGAGTAGGTAACACAAAGAAAGGCAGCAGCTCGCTGAGTAGAGTTCACAAAGCGAACAGGACAAAGCCAGAGAAAAGGCAGTGATCAGAAGCTTCAGGACAATGAAAGTCAAGAGTCGTCAGAAACTATGAATGGCCAGAGCTAAGAAAGACAATGGACAGAAGCCAGTTCTCTGCACAGCAGCTATAGAGAGTAGCTGAGTTGCCAGAACAGTATAGGATGGCATCGGGAACTCACAGCAGCAAGAGAGCACAGTGGCTAGAGCTGGTAATGTCTGGAATGATCTGCATCAGCTACAGTCGGGGAAGGGTCAGGCTCTAACACAGATATTTGTCTTCATTGGGAACTCGGAAGTGAGCTTGGTTCTTTTCTTAGTATTGATAGCATGAATACAGAGGATGGGAGCCTCGGGGCTCAGATACAGACATACAAAAGATGTTCTACTTCAGTGTGACACTCAAGTACTGTCCACCCTCTATCTGCCAGATACCTTATTCTTATACCGTGACTGAGACCTCTTTAGGATCCCTCATGGCCCTGGATTCAGGTAATTAAATTGAGATGGGTAACAAAAAGCCCCACAGGTTACTGGTCATCTTTTCAAGTTTTAAGACAGATAAATTAGTGGTAAATATTCAGGTTCTGGATTCTGAGCATAGAAAATGAATCTGATTCCAGGTAGTAGTGGTGCATACCTTTAATCCCAGCACTTGGGAGACAGAGGCAGGTACATCTCTGTGTGTTCAAGGCCAGTCTGGTCTTAGAGAGTAAGTTCTAGGACAGCCAAGACTACACAGAGAAACCCTGTCCCAAAGAACCAAATAATAATAATAATAATAATAATAATAATAATAAAGTAAAAAATGCAGTCTTCCACATTACAAAGTCAATGGAGCAGTACACACTTAGAATCCCTGCACTGGGAAGGCAAAGGAAGGGGGATCCCTGGTGTTTCCTGGCTAGGCAGTCTAGCCCAGTCTGTGAGATCCCGGTTTATTGAGACACTGTCTCCAAAAATAAAGTGGAGAAGTGGAGAGCAGCTAAGGAAAGCACTGATCACACTGACTTTAGCATGCACGCCCACACGAGTGTGTAAACACACACACAGAGTCTCTCTCTCTCTCTCTCTCTCTCTCTCTCTCTCTCTCTCTCTCTCATACACAGGGCAGGAAGTGTCAGTGATACTGTGGGCATAGAAAACTGACCTTGTGCCAGTCAAAGTCACCCTAGTGGATGATGATCCAGCGGGAGCTGCTCCCCCAATGACCAACAGACTGTTGGCATTTGAATGTAGGGACTGAACTGTACCTAGTAGGGTGTTTAATAGCATCTCCACAGTCCATTCAGCAGATGCCAGGCACAGCCTTCCCCTGAGTGCTAACAGCTGACGGAATCTCCACCTATGGTCGATTGCTCTCTAGAGAGGACAAAAAAAATCAAACAAAAGCAAAACCCACCCCAGGTTGAAACTTGCTAGCCTGGTACTTTTGCTAATCTTCCTTCTAGTGAGAATTTAAGAATGAAGTAGCCTTAAGTGGATGTCCACTAGAGGGCCACCGGGAAGAATCCCTCATTCCAAGGTTAGAGTAAGAGCATCTACTAGCAGTTGTCTATGGGTGTAAGTACTTAACTGTTCCGGCCAGCGTACACAAGCTTTGGGATGAAGAGCATGGAGTGGGGGTGGGAGTGGGGGGTGGTAGTGGGGGTGGAGAAATGCAGCATTTAAGGTGGGAGACACAAGGAATGTGTGCGCTTTACACGCTGAACTGAGGTTCTTGCATGTATCTTCAGCAATGTGCACTAACAGCTTTGTGTGTGTGCGTGTGTGTGTGTGTGTGTGTGCATGTGTGTGTGTGTGTGTGTGTGTGTGTGTGTGTGTCTGCGCACGCTTGTGCAAGCGCATGCATCCAATATATACATATACTCAAATATACTGTACACATTTTAGGTTATAATGCTTTTTTGCATAATATTTATAAGAAATAACACCAAACACTGTCAGCTGTCTTCTTTACAATCTCTATTTATTTTACATCTTTATTATGTATTTATTTAGTATGTAGAGGACAGACAAGCAGCTCGTGAGAGTCATTTCTCTCCTTCCACCAGATGGGTCCTGAGGATCAGGTCAAGTCGTCAGGGTTGATAGAGATTGGCTTTACACATGGAACCATCTTGCCAGCTGAGGGCTATCTCATTTTGTATTGACTACAAATAATTCTGTTTTGTAGATAAAGAATAATTTATGACCAGTACTTTGGAGTCTTCAATGTGCTTAAGAAAGCATATTTTAAGCTGGACATTGGTGGCTTAGGCTTTTTTTTTTAAAGATTTATTTATTTATTTATTTTATGTAAGTGAGTACACTGTAGCTGTACAGATGGTTGTGAGCCTTCATGTGGTTGTTGGGAATTGAATTTTATGACCTCTGCTCGCTCTGGTTAGGCCCACTCCCACTCACTCCCGGTTGGCCCCTCACTCAGTCCCTGACTACTCCAGCCCAAAGATTTATTTATTATTTTTCATAAGTACAGTGTAGCTGACTTCAGATGCACCAGAAGAGGGCGTCAGAACTCATTACAGGTGGTTGTGAGCCACTATGTGGTTGCTGGGATTTGAACCTTCAGAAGAGCAGTCAGTGCTCTTACCTGCTGAGCCATCTCACCAGCCGAAAGCTGTACCTGTTTTTGTTTGTTTGTTTGTTTGTTTAGTTGGTTGGTTGGTTGGTTTTTATTTTGGGGTTTTTAGTTTTGGGGTATTTGCTTGGTTTTTGTTTTGTTTTGTTTTGTTTGTTTGTTTGTTTGTTTGTTTGGTTTTGGTTTTTGGTTTTTGGAGACAGGGTTTTTTTGTATAGCCCTGGCTGTCCTGGAACTCACTCTGTAGACCAGGCTGGCCTCATGCTCAGAAATCCACCTGCCTCTGCCTCTCAAGTGCTAGGGTTAAAGGCGTGCATCACCAGTGCCTAGCCTAGGCTCATGCTTTTAATTCCAGCACTTGTCGGGCAGAGGTAGGGGGATTGTCAGATTCAAGACCAGCCTGTTCTACAGAGCAAGTTCCAGGACAGCCAGGCCTACACAGAGAAACTCTGTGTCAAAAACCAAGCAAACAACAAAAACGAAAGAATGAGAGAAAGGATGGGAACATTTTTAACAGGTAGAATGGTTCGATATACACGTGTCATCTTGTACATGGGTCTGTTGAATAGATTCCATAAGAAGAGTTGTTAGATAAAAGTTTCTGTATGCATATAATTCTCAGAGACTGTGAAACATCCTGGACAGATACCATACCCATCAGCACACTCCCTGCCTCCATTCTCTGTCAAACAGTTACTTGTCAACCTCTTTGCACGTCAGTAATTTCATGAACTATAATGTCATTTTAGCTTTTGTATTTTTAATGAATGGGGTTCAGTCCTTCACAGTGTTTAAGACTGTGTAATTTCTCCCCTCCCCTTCTTACTTTCCTTTTCTCTCCATGTCTTGTTCTAGTTTTTAAAATTACATTCATTTATCTATTTTCAGTATGTGTGCATTGTGGTACCACAGTGTCCAAAAGGAGGTCGACGGGCAACTTTCAAGACTTGGTTCTTTCCTTCTGCCAAGTGGGTCCCAGGGATCAAACTCAGGTCCTAAGGATTGGCAGCAAGCACCTTTCCCCTTGAAGCCATCTCGCCAACCCAATGCCTTCGTCTATTTACTTTTGAGTATTTCATTTCTTTGCCCATTTTCCTATGACTAATGGTCATTTGTTTATGACGTTGGAAACTTGTTGCATGTTGGAAACTACCTATAGCAGTTTGCATTAGTTGCTCTGTGTGTGTGTGTGTGTGTGTGTCTTAGGGAATTAATTTTTGTGCCATAAATTGTACCTTCTATTTGTAAAAAAAAACTCTTATTTATTTATTCTGTAGGTTGTTGGTGTGTGTTACAGTGGTGTTATGTGGTACTCAAAGGACATTTTGAAGGAGCCAATCCTCTCCTTCTTACTCTATTCTGGGCATCAAACTTAGTTTTGTTGCAC
The DNA here is from genome assembly GCF_000001635.26 of Mus musculus. Classification (NCBI taxonomy): domain Eukaryota; kingdom Metazoa; phylum Chordata; class Mammalia; order Rodentia; family Muridae; genus Mus; species Mus musculus. Next base: position 138,509,380 of record NC_000069.6, read on the forward strand.
CTGGGCAATTCTATACAAGTCTGAGTTTTGTGTGCACGTGCACACACACGCACACACACACACACACGCACACACACCAACATTGCTGGTGAATATTGCTGGTGAATTCTTGACTTCCCACCATCTCTTCATGTTCCATAATATCAAGGATAGATGCTTTCTTTCTCATAATGGCGACTGCGGCATATTGCAACACATGGTGTACAAAACCAACTTCTAAAACAAGAATGTCCAGTTATTCTGTCGCCTGTTAGCTGTATGCCCTTGGGCTTATTAATGTCTGTGGGGCTCAGTTTCCTTATCTGTAAAGTGGGCCTTTTAGGACTCAATGAGTTAATCCTTGTAGCAGGCTTACAGCAGAGCTTGTCATCTGGCCAAGGCTCTGCATCCCCAGGGCCAAGGCTCTGCAACCCTGGGCTCTGTGAGACTGGAAGCGACAAAGTGATGAGACTCTGGCCTGTTTGGCAATTCTGTAGGCCTTGGCATGTCATTTAGAAATCATCTCAGTCTTGCTTAGAGATTGAACTCACTTCTAATGCTTTTGCTTACTTTTTCTCCAGTTTAGTCTATATTTGATAAATATTTTAAAAGTTAAAGATATTATTTTTAATATGGAAAATTATCTAAATATCATAAAAACATCTATAAAACAACAACAAATCATATTTACCATACACCAGTGGTGTAACTATTATGTTCCTATGTCAATCACGGTTTTTTGAAGATTTATTTACTTTATTATTTTTATTTATGTGTAGAAGTGTTTGGCCTCCATGAATACATGCTCAGTATGTGCGCTTGCCTGATGCTGCAGGTGAGATGAGGGCATCAGATACCCTGGAACTAGAATTACAGATGGTAATGAGCCCCCATGTTTGTGCTGGGAATCAAATCCGGGTCCATTGTAAGAGCAGTGAGGCATCTTAACTTCTGAGCCATCTCTTTGATCCCTGTTTTTATTATTTTAAAATGGTGTGTTTGTGTGTGTGTGGGGGGGAGAGACACAGAGACACAGAGACACAGAGAGAGAATGCGTGGGTTCGTGCGCACTGTTGAGTTCAGATGCCCGAAGACTCCAGAGAAGGGCATCAGATGCCCTGCAGCTGGGATTTCTGTGAGCCTCCAGTGTAGGCAGTGGGAACCCAGCTCTGGTCCTCTGGAGGGGCAGAATGTGCTCCTAACCGCCAAGTCACCTGTCCAGCCCCTCCTTCATAGCCCTTGGAGGAGGTTGATGAAATCCCTGGGAAGCAGAAGAGAGGTGTGGGGCCAGCACTGCTCGGTCCCTGCAGCCCTGAAGCAGCTCTTGGGCTGTTCTGACTCAGCTTTTTTTTATTGCAGCAATAACAGCCTATGATACCTGCCCTGTCCTCTTTATTTCTTCTCTAATTGCACTTCGGGACCTTCATCGCTTTGTTCATCTAAATTATAGCAACAGCAGCCTAATTGGCCTTCCTGCGTTCAGTTCTCCCTCCACACTGCTGGAAAGTGTGTTCTTATAGCACAAGCCTAATTATGACACTCTTCATAGGCTCAGCGATTGCTCTCCGTTGACTATAGAATAAAATTCAAATTGCCTATTTCCTACAGAATCCAAGGTGGGTTTCCTCACCAGAGTATCTTTTACTACATGCTAGATGCCACTGATTGTGAACATAATATTGGCTTAACTAGCAATTTTGGGTCAGCGACCACGAGACAGGATGGAACCTACCTACGGATATGAAAAAAACGATCCATTGTGATTTCACAATTATTAAACTGTAAAGCTATAAATCACCTGGTGCTTACAGTCACCACTACAGGACAGTATCAGGGTAACAAGAAATGGGTGGCATGGTAACCTGAGTAATTGGGGGAGATAATAATAAGGGGATTATTTACAGACACAAGCAAAGCTTAGCAAGCAAGTGGCGAGGCTGGCTTTGGAGAAAGTGGGGGGAGTATGACAGCCTCTGTGTCATTGCTGCACCAAACTATCCAGCAAAGCCCACTTAGGGTAGGAGTGGTTCATTTTGTCTCACCATTTACACTGGAGGTTCTCAGCTGCAACTGTGAGTTGTGATTCCTTTAGGGGCCGCATATCAGATATTTCTATCACAATTTATAATAGTAACAAGGAAAATAGTCTTATCATGGGGGGGGGGGTCACCACAGAGGGAGGAGCTCTATTAAAGCGTTAGGAAGGTTGGAAACCACAGATTTGGATGGACACAACCCATCAGGGTAAAGAAGGTGTGATGGTTTGAATATGCCTGCTCCAGAGAGTGGCACTGTTAGGAGGTGTGGTCTGGTTAGAGTGGGTGTGGCCTTGTTGGAGGAAGTGTGCCACTGTGGAGGTGGGCTTTGAGACCCTCTTAGCCAGTCTTCTCCTGTTTGTTTTCTGAACAAGATGTAGAACTCTCAGCTCCTCCAATGTCATGCCTGTCTAGATGCTGCCATGCTCCCACCTTGATAATGGACTGAACCTCTGAACCTGTAAGCCAGCCCCAAGTAAATGTTGTCCCTATAAGAGTTGCTTGGGTCATGGTGTCTGTTCACAACAGTAAAACCCTAAGACAGAAGGCTTAGTGGTGAGAGGTGTTCTGACTAGAGAAGAAGGAGGAGATAGCTGGCCACAGAATCTCTAGTGTGCTTGCACAGAGAACTGAATGCCGTGTGGTGCTCTCTTTATCTATCTTCCCTTTTCTTTTCTATAGATTTATTTATTTATTTTATGCATATGAGTACACTGTAGCGGTCTTCAGACACACCAGGAAAGGGCATCAGATCCATTACAGATGGTTGTGAGCCACCACGTGGTTGCTAGGAATTGAACTCAGGACTTCTGGAGGAGCAGTCAGTGCTCTTAACCATTGAGCTATCATTTCTCCAGCTTTTCTTTTTTTCCTAGTCTTTCTTTCTTTCTCTCATTTCTTCCTTTTTTTTTTAATTACATTTATTTAAGGGTTTGTATATGAGGGCACATTCATGTTTGCATGCATGCTCTCATGCACACATACTAGGCACACTTTTGTGTAAGTCAGAGGACAACTTGAGGAAGTCCATTCTCTCCCTCCACAGCCCTGAGTTCAGGTTGCCAGTTTGATGGCCAGTGCTGAGTCATCTCAACAGCTCTTCTTTGTTTCTTTTTATTCAGTCCAGGATCATGGATGATAATAGAGCAGTGCTGTGCACACTAGGGTTGGCCTTTCCTCCTCAAGTAAGCCTCTTTAGACAAGAGTATCCTAGGTCACTCTAAATCCTGTTACATTGACAGTGAAGATAATTGCATGCCAAGGAACAAACATCTGAACCCAAAGAAGGAAGTGTATGGTACTGACTCTGAACCAGTGCTTCTCAGCTTGCACATGAGTAAAAATGCAACTGTGTATACACACAATTGTAAAAAGGCAATTAAAAAGAGTAAGAACACCGGTGAGGTGAACCAGTCTCTGTCTATAAAGGCCATCAACACTAAACTTGGAGATCTGAGGTCCATCCCTGTGACCTAAATGGAGGAAGGAGACTGACTTCCTCGAATTGTCCTCTGCTCTGCCTCTGTCTCTCTCTCCCTCCCTCTTTTTTGCTTTCTCTCTCTAGCTCTCTCTCTCTCTCAACACACAATACTCTCTCTCTCTCTCGCTCACTCGCTCGCTCTTTGACAAGTAATATTAAGAAAGACCTTCACTGTTGGAATGACAAGAATTTTTAGAAATAAAATGTGGTTTTGATCATAGGTTTTAAAAAAAAATCACAATTCAATTGTGTCTACCAAAAAGTACAGTTATTTTTAAGTGAATTTTGATAATTTCTACTTATTATTGGAGAGGAGACTGTTTTTTTTAAATTTTTCCATGAATTATTAAAAGCCTACAGACTTACGAGTACAAGCGAGGCTGCTTTAATTCCAGGATACTCGCTGCTCAGAGAGAACTCGGGAAGCAGAGCCACTCAGTAGCACCCCAGACTGTTGTCTGCCTTTGCGCCAGATTCAGTCTTGACATCCTGGGGGATGTGGAGCCCGAAAGCTGTAGCATCCTGGCTTATATTGGGGAACAAATCCCACAGGGCAAGTAAGATGTGAAGTGGTGAACTCGTAGGCTTTTGGTCCTCCGAGTGCTAAATCACTCCGCCTTGCCACGCCTCTCCGGCTGTTTCTTAAGTGATGAATTCCTGAAGATTTACTGCTCTCTTCCGCCCCGTCACATCCTTTAGGTCCATCCAATCAGATAGATCTAATAAATTGGAATTACCAGAAAGGTAATTCCATGTGCAGAAAGGAAGGGGTCAAGGTCTTGGCTCCTTTTCACCCGGGGGTCTCTGTGCTTTCTATAACATTTGCATGCGGGGAGATACCAGGAGGGGCAGTCTTTGCCAGGCACATAATAAGGAGCAAGGGGCACCAGGGCTCTTACCCTCACTTTATGAAAAGCAATCACTTTAGTGATTCTTAGGAAAAAGGAAGGAGGGAGCCACTCTGAAGTGAAATTTTGTCTCAAGTTGGAGTAGCAACTGATAGGCTGGCTACCAGCTTGTAAAACAAAGGTCACTTCCTAGTAACCAGGCAACGCATTTCCTATGTGCCCCTGTCCCTTTGCAACATGCCTTGTTCTGTAGCTCTATAAATGCTAAATCTCCACCCTCAACATTTCTGTGACATTGACTTAAATTATTTGCTATCGGTCTATCTCAGGATCGGGGCCATAGTAATATTTTTACAGGCTGGAGAGGTGAGGACTCAGTGGTTAAAGAGCCCTAGCTGCTCTTCTGAAGAACCTGGGTTCAATTCCCAGAACCCACACGGCAGCTCACAACCATCTGTAACTCCAGTTCCAAGGGATCCAAAACCTTCACACAAACATACGTGCAGGCAAAACACCAATGCACATAAGATAAAAATGAATACATTATTAAAAGAAAAGAAATATTTTTACTGTTTTCTGGTCAAAATTTTTACTGACTGGAATTCCTCTCATGGTATCACATAGAACCACCTTACCTATTATATCCATTTGGATGTTATTTGTGTGTTGCCTTCTTTAAAGAGTAGAACCGCCCCCCCCCCTTCCCCGCCACCTCAATTTCAAAGACATAGAATGTGTGACATTACATTCTGTAGATTCTGGTGTGCTGTTCATTAATTACTCATGATATCTGTTTTGCTCTCAGGACACCACGTTCCTGTTACTACTGCTTACAAAACTTTGAAAGAAAATTAGGCCTTGCTGTTTACTTGTTTTGAAATACTACAAATGCATCTAGCCACATATTTCTAAAAATTTCAAGCACCTACCCAAGCACAGAATGTCAGCATCTTTCCGTGACCCCTTGGCCTGCTCGTCTCTCAGACATTACTGTTGATGATACATTGATGCGTATCTTTCCTGTGTTCTCACATTACCCCTGGAAAGCAGCCTTCTCCTTCACTCTGTTGTTGTCATCTGAGATCATTCATTTTACAATGTCTTACTTGGTCACTCTGGCTAATTACTTCTCTCTGCATGATGTTAAGCACTTGTCTGGGGTCATCTTTTGTAGCAGACACTGCTTTGCTGGCAGTGTGTCGCTCCTCCACTTTCCTGTAACTGGCTCCTCCCTCTTCCAACTCTCTGACTCAGAGAGAAGGCTTTCGGTTATTGCAAATGTCATGTCTCACTTTTAGGTAGAGTTGCCTGGGCCAAAAGTTTGGCTGGTCCTGCCACCCATTCCTGGCACCCATCATTGATTGTGAGCACCCTGAGCTATTCCTTTCTTGGGATGGCTCTAAGGATTTATAGACAATGGGAATCGGCATAAATGTTGTGGTGAAGTTGTCACGATGTATAAGTGAGATTCAAAATCCTTGGCGGCCAAGGTTTCTTTCAGGTTGGAGAAAGCCAGTTTTCAGTGAGAGAAAGACACAGACACGCAGAGCCCAGGGAAGAGGGGATGTTGTGTAGCCAGTCGAGTTCTCTGCCTCTATTTCCACTACTGTCTTTGTTTGTTTGTTGGTTGGTTGGTTTGTTTGTTTCCGTTATTCCCACTAACAGACTCTTCTTCTGCTTCTGCTGTGCCTCTGAAGAAGACATCCTCACTTTAGGGAGACTGGCCATTTACGCCTCTCTCATCTTTGAAACATTGCTTTGCTTAGTCGTGGTAACAAGATATTTTTATTTTTATTATTTTATGCTGCTGTCGGAATCAGGCGTCTTTCTGGAATAAGCATATTCAACACAAATGCAAGAGAGGAGATGTCACCAGTGGAGCCGCGTCAGGAACCAGGACAGCTCCTGAAAGGCTTCCATTCTGGGTCCAGTTTGTATCCTTCCATTATATAAGGTTGGGGGGAGGGATAAGCCAGAAAGATTTTACAGAGGCTTCCCGGCCCTCAGCAGGTTGTTAGGGGCAACCACCATTGTTTCAGCTGTGTCTCCAGGTCATTGTGTTCCAGGTAGCGAGTGAAGCCATGCTTGGCAAACACACAGTACAGGCAGTGCTTTGAATGAATCACTAAATAAATGAATAAATCAGTAACTAAGGGCTTTTTACCTTCTACTTCAGTGTGTGTCTGTGTACAAGTGTGTGTGCTCACATCCCAGTGTGTACACGTGGGGGACAGAAAACAGCTTTTGGACGTCAGTTCTCTCCTCGATCCTTGTTGAAGAGTGCCTTTTGTTTCTGTGACTTTGTGTACTCCAGGCTAGCTGGCCAGAAGGCTTTGGGCCATTCTCTTATCTCTAGTTCCCATCTCTCCATAGGAATGCTGGAACTACAGATGTGACCTACCACATCTGGCTTTCTGTGGGTCTAAGGATCCAACTCAGCTTGCACAACATGTGCTTTTATCTGCTCAGTCACGATGCTGGCCCAGTAACAAAAAATGTGCGGTTTGTCCTTCAGCTTCCCTGACTGTTCAGAGCTTTGTGTTTCCCATTTGACCCTCAAAAGCTGTAAACCCGGAGTGGGGCTTATTCAGGGGTTACTCATACACAACCAAGGAAACAGGGCTAATACACAGCGTGCAGGAAACGGACTCACAACCAAAATACCTTGTCATTTGGGCAAAAAGTAAACAACATTGGCTTCAAAAATTTCTATTTTCAATGAAAAAGAGTAACACATAGTCCCTCCTTCTTGTATGGTGCCCATATTTTTACAGCTTAAAATACATCTTTCATCAATTCTGCTTGCATTCTCTTGGTAGGCTCTAAGTCAAATGAATTAGTATCCAGAGTATTAATTTTGTTTTTACTCAAAAAAAAAAAACTTCTAAGAAAGCTTAATTTCAACATTAATTTCTTTTTGTTGTTGTTTAGTTTTTGTGACACTCTCAAAAAACACGACCTTGCTGTGTTGTATGTGAGCTGACCTTGAATTTCTGATCCTTCTGCTTCCTAAATTGGGGTGATAGGTGTACCCCATCGTGTCCAGCTATATTGCTTCTGAAAAGCTCTAACCATTATGTCTTTGAAACACATAGGGATCTATCAGTAGGTTTTGAGCATATCTTAATTTTTAAAGCAATGTTATGAATACATAATAAAAGGTAGTGACTCTCAAGCACTCATTGTGATGGATGGTTTCGCTTGTCATCTTGACACACTTTAGAGTCACCTGAGAAGAGTCTTGCTGAGGGACTTTCTTTTTCTTTCCTTCTTTCTTTCTTTTTTTTTAAATTTTATTTTATTTTATTTTTTTATTTTGAGACAGGGTTTCTCTGTATAGCCCTGGCTGTCCTGGAACTCACTTTATAGACCAGGCTGGCCTCGAACTCAGAAAAACACCTGCCTCTGCCTCCCAAATGCTGGGACTAAAGGCCTGTGCTACCACGCCTGGCTGATGAGGGATTTTCTATATCTGGCTGGTCTCTGGGCGTTTGTGAGGGACTGACTTGATTACTAAAGTAAAAATGGGACACTCTAGTCCACTGTGGGCAGCACCATTCCCTAAGCAGGGATTTTGGACTGTATAATGGTAGAGAAGGGCTGAGCACACACCCCTCCTTCTCTTCCTGCTCTTGACTGCAGACATGACTTAGTTGCTTCAAATTCTTTCCTTAAATTCAGTGCTTGACTAGTACTGAGAATCAAGAATCATAAGCCAAGTAAATAGATTCCTCCTTAAAGTTGTTTTTGTTAGGGCATTTTATCATCACGATAGAAATGAAATGTGGACACTTGTGAAGCAAACATTAATACAATTCAACAGGAGTCACTGAGCAAATTTTAGCAGTTTTTTTTTTAAAAAAAAAGATTTGTTTATTTATATGAGTACACTGTAGCTCTCTTCACACACACCAGAAGAGGTTATCAGATCCCATTATAGATGGTTGTGAACCACTCTGTGGTTGCTGGGAATTGAACTCAGGACCTTTGGAAGAGCAGTCAGTGCTCTTAACGGCTGAGTCATCTCACCAGCTTGGTAGTTTATCATAATTATTTAAAATGTGTTACTTTTTTTCTGAATTCTTTTTAAAAGAACACCAACATTGAATTCTTTTTAAGAGGTTTTATGCCGGGCAGTGATGGCACAGCACACCTTTAATCCTAGCATTCAGGAGGCAGAGGCAGGGGCATCTCTGTGAGTTAGAGGGCAGCCTGGTCTACAGAGCAAGTTACAGGACAGTCAAGGCTACACAGAGAATCCTTGTCTTGAGAAACCTGAAAGAAAAAAAAGAGGTTGTTATATATATATGAGTGCTTTATTTGCACATAAGTATACCACATGTATGCCTGGTACCTGCAGTGGCCAGAAGAGGGCAGTCATCCCCCAGATGGTTGTAAACCACCACGTAGGTGCAGGGAACCGAATCTAGATCCTCTGACAGAACAGCAAATGTCCTTAAGGGCTGAACCATCACTCCAACCCTACATTTCACTTCTTTTCTAAAAATAAAACTTCCTATGAACGTTTTATTTCTAAAATCTTCACCATGAAATGGATTCTGTTCTCTACACTGGTCAAACATGAGTTGTCCTGCGTGCAAGGACATGTTTTTGATTGCCTTCTGTTTTCTCTCTCTCTCTCTCTCTCTCTTTTGGTTTTTCGAGACAGGGTTTTCTGTGTAGCCCTGGCTGTTGGCTGTCCTAGAACTCACTCTGTAGACCAGGCTGGCCTCAAACTTAGAAATCTGCCTGCCTCTGCCTCCCAAGTGCTGGGATTAAAGGCGTGTGTCACTGCTGCCAGGTTTGTCTTCTGTGTTCTTTCTGTAAAGTTGCTACTAGAAAACACTAAACCACTATAAAAAAAAAAAAAGAATTCCTAACTCGTAGGTGTCTAGTGAAATAGCTGGAGTAGACAATATAGCATATAGAAAGTCCTGGGAAAGGACCATTGTCACCCAGACAATTCCCAGTGAATGGTATTTCCTAAGACAGGCATCCCAGTCTTGGGATACAGAGGACATGCAGTCCAACAGGTAGTCTTTCTAGCCTCTACCCTAGAAGCCAAGTGCCCTTTTAGAACGTGCCAAAAAAACCCCAACTAATGTGTGTATATATTTGATTTTCCTGATGAGGCCTGCATTCAAATAAATACGGGAATATAGGTTTATCATTATGGTTGCTAACAGAGCCTGAAATGACAGGGTGAATTAGTTGAGTCCTGAGGCAATATCTCCAAGGACTGGATTTCTGTTTCCACACCGGGAAAGACACCAGGGGATCTTGTCCTTGGAACAGTTGGTCACAGTCCAAGTATTGCCAGTCTACACTTCTTATGGATGTCAGGCAGCTGTTCCTAATGAACACGCCCAATTCGAGCGCTGTGTTATGAAGGCAGTGTATGGAGCAATGAAGACTTGTGTCTTCCACACCTAGATTAAATTCCGGGTACCCGAAATGAAAATTACAGGCAGCTATTGTTTTGGACCAATTTCCTACACTGGACCCCAGCAACAGTCCATCATACCAAGGTTCCGAGTCACCCTAATGAAGCTGAGCTGTTTACCTAATCTCTAGAGAAATCGGGACCTGAGAGATAAGGGCCCAATTTCCAAAAGACCAGACTGAGGTAGGACGATAGTGAGCTCTTCCTACTTTAATCCTTCCACTGAAATGGACTGAGCTTGTCAGTTCCTATTTCCACTTCCTGTCTCACGTGGAAAATAACTCTGAATAACTGCTTCTTCAGTCTGCTTCTTCCCTGTTTCTGTTTTCATCGGCCCATGTCTATGAATCATTTGTTTCATCCATCGGAGAAGTCCTGTTTTATAGAATGAACTGTTATTTTTTTTTCCATTTTTTATTAGGTATTTAGCTCATTTACATTTCCAATGCTATACCAAAAGTCCCCCTTACCCACCCACCCCCACTCCCCTACCCACCCACTCCCCCCCTTTGGCCCTGGCGTTCCCCTGTACCGGGGCACACAAAGTCTGCGTGTCCAATGGGCCTCTCTTTCCAGTGATGGCCGACTAGGCCATCTTTTGATACATATGCAGCTAGAGTCAAGAGCTCAGGGGTACTGGTTAGTTCATAATGTTGGAATGAACTGTTATTTGATGCTAGCATTGAAAAGGGACTCAATCAAGACCTGAAGTGCAGCTGTTTTATTTTGCCCCTTGACAGGTGTTTGCGATCTTGGTTTCTTCCCAAAGGTCACTGATTTATCCCATGTAGTTCTAATTCCTTCCATGTTCCAATCGTATAAATTACATTTACCTACCCTTATTGTTGGGCTAATACTATAACTACTTACACGAATCTTTCCCGTTGCCCAGAGATTATTTCTTTTCTCATTATTTTGGAGCATAGTCATCACTATGCAGTGCAGTTATACTCTGGTCAGTCTCATAGACTGGTTATCTATAGCCCTATATCTCATCTATATCTCATAGCCCTCCCTCACCTGAAAACCAGACATGCCCACCTTAGACTGCTGTTCTGAATGAGGTCCTCTAAGTCCACACAAATGCATTAGCAAAACAGCTAGCATACATAGTAGGATTTTTCTGATACTTTTTTATTACTCATTTTATCTGTTTACATCTCAAATGATATCCACCTTCCCTCCACAACCCCCCTCCCGAGTCCCATCCTCCTCCCCTTTGCTTCTATGAGGGTGCTCCTCCACCCACTCACCCACTCCACCTTACTGCTCTAGCATCCCCCTACCCTGGAGCACCAAGCCTCCACAGGACCAAGGGCCTCCCCTCCCACTGATGCTAGATAAGGCCATCCTCTGCTACATGTGTGGCTGGAGTCATGGGTCCCTCCATGCGTATATATTCTTTGGTTGGTGGTTTAGTCTCTGGGAGCTCTAGGGAGTCCTGTTAGTTGCTACTGTTCTTCCTATAGGGTTGCAATCCCCTTCAGCTCCTTCAGTCCTTCCCCTAGATCTTCCACTGGGGTCCCCAGGCTCAGTTCAATGGTTGGCTGTGAGCATCTGCATCAGTATTGGTCAGGTGCGGTGCGGGTAGAACCTCTTAGGGAACAGCCATACCAAACTCCTGTCGGCAAGCGATTCTTTTGGCATCTGATCGTTACTTAATTGACCCTAAGGCTAAGCTTTTTAAGAAAAATGACTTTTGGGTTTCCCCTAAATATTACATGATGCCCACAGATCATTAAAGTACTGTATCTTAGGAGCAGAGGTGATCAACAATTAAAGAATGTTTGGTATGATGTCAAGCTTAGAGTAAGGGCAAAATAAAGCAGGGTTGGGACAGAGCAATGGGGAAGCTAGTTTACAGGGGTGAGCAAGGATGGCATCTCTCTGATGACACAGGACAGAGGCTTGAATGAAATGAGGGAAGCAATTACATGACTGTGTCACTGATCATCAGGATTCCTCAAATCACCATCAGAATGCCTTGAGTCACCATCAGGATGACTCCCTCACCATCAGGATGCCTCCCTCACCATCAGGATGCCTCTATCACCATCAGGATGCCTTGAATCACCATCAGGATGCCTCCAACAACATCGGGATGCCTCCCTCACCATCAAGATGCCTTCCTCACCATCAGGATGCCTCCATCACCATCAGGATGCCTGAAGTGTTTGTCTGCTGCACCGTCTTGGTTCTTAGTCACCCTTCTTATAAGGGTACTGAATTAGTTCTACTTCTGTAACTTAGTATACCAACCAGATTTTAAAATCCAGGAAGTGCCTATACTTCCTGTGTCTTTAAGCAGCTTTTCGCTGACTACACAGCTCCTATTCCTTAGTACCCCTTGGAGGCTTTCTTGTCAGGCCTGAAAATGAACTTGTAATTAGAAGGGCTTTGAAGAGAGTCAAGGAGACGGCTCAGTGGGTGAAGGTGCTTGCTGGGTGAGCCCAATGACTCTGGGTTTGATTCCAGTGTCTTCTGATCTCCACATTCACTCCCTGCCACCAGACTCTGCCACCCAGCCTATCACACACAGACACATCAATTTTTAAAATTTCAAAGAATAATTGGCACCATCTGGAAGACCTAGTCAGAAGACAGCAACTACACTGTGAAAGTATGAATCTGGAAGTTGAGAAAAATGATTTGGTTGCATCACTGCCTGTGTGGGCTTCAACATGTCACTCCATAGTAGTACCCTGCACATATTTAAACACCAACAAATAAACGGGAATGACAGTGGTTCATTCACACAGATTTAAAAGCCACATGAAATAATGCATAGGAGAAATCCTTGGCATGGTATAGGAGCCCAATCCACATTAGCTGATGAACATACTGCATTTTACTAAAAGGAGAAACAAGAAACTTATGTTGCCACATGTGCTAGCACACAGTTTCAGTACTCAAGAAACAGATGAAGGAGGAATAGGCAGTTTTGGGCCGGGCTACACAGTGAATCTGGCCTGGTGGCAAAGGTCTGTAATGCCACCTATGTGGGAGAGACTGATATAGAATAGTGCAAATTTAAGGCTAGCCTGGGTTACAGAGTGAGTTCAGGGCCAGTCTGGGCAACTTAGTGAGACCCTTCTTAGAATAAAGAGTAAAAAGAGGGTTGTGGGTAGCTCAGTGGTAGAACTCTTGTCTAGCATATTGTGAGGCTGGGGAACTGTGTAACCCAAAGGAGCCAACTCAGAGCAGGAATGAAGGTTCAGTTGTGTCCATACCTAGAAGTCCTGTCTCAAGAAGTGTGGGACCTCCTTCCCTTGCCCCACACTTTTGCCACACCAGAGGAAGTCACATAGCTGCAGCTAGGTTAAATGACCCATCTTCATATAAGGTCATGTCCACTAAGCACCTGGAACTACTCCTTATGCAAATGAGGCATCCTCAGCCAGCATCCTGGTCCTGACCAATGGTGTACACCTGCCCTGATAGCCCCTACTCATCTCTAAAGGTTTAAATAGCCATTGTCTCCGCCTCCCCCTGAAATTAAACGAGCTGTCTCATTGCAGCCTGTCTCTGGTTCCTCCCTGACACCTGGGGTCTGTCTGATTAACCCCAGATGACCCTCACTTCACTCTCACCTGCCTTACTCTTCCTCTCAGGCCACCCGTCATGATCACAAGAAGACATTATGGTTGGGCAAGCGGAGCAGGAATGACAGCATATGACAAAGAAAATTAAATGAAAAATACTTATAGCAAGTAATATCTTATCAATCTAATGATCAGTAATGTTGAATGTGGTGTTCGAAATCTATTCTAAACAAAACACATGAAACAGTCAGTATTCTTCACTGTAACCAAATAAAACAATACTATTTCCCCATATAACTCTTGAGAAAACCAAAGCGTAAACTGACTAAAACATCTAGCCAAGACAGTAAGCAGTGGATTTGTAGTATGAGAACTGACACCACCCTAGATGCTCTTAGCTATAGAAGTAATTTCTAAGACTATTTTTTATGTTGAAGACACTATCTTGAATCTTTCCTAAAGGAAAATTACCATCATAAAAGTAGATCATAAATTATAGTACAGGCAGTCACATCTCGAGGGAGAGTGAACAAAGAGATGTATAAACTAGAAGTTGGTTTAGATTATTCCTAGACATTACTCAGCTTACAATATTGAGGTCATTTATTTGGTTATACAATTTCCTGTATCTCAAAATCTGCTTAGGACTTATCAAGAGCTATGGACGTCTAACGTTTTGAAGCTTAAGTAAAAACAACAATGAAAACCCTAGGCAGCAAGCAGAAATATTTTTATATAGACCATAGCAGGTGTGATTAGTTCCAACCATAGTAGAAAAGTCTGGCAAAACAATGACTTCAGTCATCTAAGTCAAGAGACTAAAACTCCAAAGAAAAGTATGACAGAAACAACCCGTGTGTTCTGTCAAATTATTTGAAGTCTTTTTGTTTGTTTGTTTTTTTGTTTTTTCAAGACAGGGTTTCTCTGTATAGCCCTGGCTGTTCTGGAACTCTCTGACTAGGCTGGCCTTGAACTCAGAAATCCGCCTGCCTCTGCCTCCCAAGTGCTAGGGATTAAAGGCGTGAGCCACCACTACCTGGCTCTTATTTGAAGTCTTAACATGAGTTAAAATGGTAACATACCAGACTGAGGAATGTATTATATTGAGAAGCTATCTTCATTATTTACTAAAGCCCAGTAACATTCGATCAGGCCAGGATTATAAGGACTAGTTATATCGACACTACCCTGGGCCAAAGTAGTTGTGTGTGATCTAGACAACTCCATCATACAGGCCAGCATCAGAGCATCTCTCAAACATTTCCCTGATTTTAAATTAAACTTTTCTTTTCCTTTTTCCTTTTTCCTTTGGCTTTCTGAGATCAGGTTTCCCTGTGTAACAGAGCCTTGGTTGTCCTGGACTTGGTTTGTAGATCAGGCTGGCCTCAAACTGCCTGCCTTTGCCTCCTACGTGCTGGGATTAAAGGCGTGCGCCACCACATGCACAAGCATGGGTGTGGTAGTAAGGTGATGGCTGGGCACAGCTGCCTGTGGCTTCAGTTGCAGCCTCTTTGGAAGACTAGATGGGAGGATCCTATGAGTCTATGAGTTCAAGACCACCTTGGACAACATAGCAAGACTCTGGGTCCACAAATAAATGAATAAATAAGCAAAATGAAAGTGATTGTATACAGACCGACATAACACATAAAAATCTAGCCCCCATATATTTGACAAGATGAAATCGTAAGTGTTGACACTAGGCAAACACATCTGAAATGTTTAAAAATAGTCAATAAATCATATACAGATATAGAGATGACTTAAACTATAAAGAATGGGGCGAGCCAGGCAGTGGTGGCACACGCCTTTAATCCCAGCACTTGGGAGGCAGATGAATTTCTGAGTTCGAGGCCGGCGTGGTCTACAGAGTGAGTTCCAGGACAGCCAGGGCTACAGAGAGAAACCCTGTCTCGAAAAACCAAAAAAACCAAAAAACAAAAAAAACAAAAAAAAAAAACAAAAAAAAAACTGTAAAAGCGCAAGTCTTTGTGGGAACACAGGGGTACTAGGAAGTAGATCCTGAGTCTTTTTTTGTTCTGTTTGTTTTTTTTCTGAGACAGGGTTTCTCTGTGTAGCCCTGGCTGTCCTGGAACTCACTCTGTAGACCAGGCTGGCCTCAAACTCAGAAATCCACCTGCCTCTGCCTCCTGAGTGCTGGGATTAAAGGTGTGTGCCACCACGCCCGGCTGGATCCTGAATCTTAAGCAAGCTAGGCAAACATTCTACCCCTGAGTTATACCTGTAGCCCAAAATATGAGTCTTCACTGACAACAGAGGAAGAAGGTTAAAAAAAAAAAAACAATCAAATGTCATTTTAAACAAAAACTTTATATTGGTGGTTTTCAGGCTTGTCAGGATACTTTCTTGCCAATGGATTGGTTTGTGCTGTAACCAACCCTGAAGCTCAAAACAGGATATTTAGGTTGTCTTTTTCCTTTCTTTGGATAGAGATTCTCCTGTTTCTTTGGGTGGCCTAGAACTTGCCATGTCACTGAATTTAAAGTCCTGATCCTCCAGCATGCTGGGTTTATGTGGTGTTGGGGGGAATCTAGGCTGGATGAACACTCTATCAACTGAGCTACAACTCAGCACCCTAATGCTGTCTTCTCATAGAAATTAACCAGACATCACTTTACAGACAACAGAAAATAAGGGGTCAATTATAATTACTTTGGTTAGTGTTAACAGATTTGTACATAGAAATTCACCTATGTGTTTAGTTCATAGAGCTATGTCTACTTGAGAATCTACTCACGCCAACTTAAACAGAAGCTTTCGTTTAAAATCACTTCTGCCATCCTGGTAAACAAAAACACGAGCAGGCACTGGCTTTGAGTTCTTACACAGCCTCAATTATGTGTTAGTCAACCCAAGCATCCATTATGTACTCAATAATAGCTATGACACAGCTCTGGACAACAGCAATGCCATGGAGAGGCAGACACGAGATAGCCTGCTTACACTGCTTTTCCTGGCGGTAACATTTTTAAGCTGCGTGGAAGCCATGAGATCCTGGCTCCCTCATTAGGAACTTTACCCAACAGTGCTTTGACGGCCTGGTAACTTAGAAGAAAATGTAGCATGCCAGTTCTGTTTGTTAGTTGTTATGAACATAAGTTCATGAACACGAAGTTTCTGTTGAGAGCAGCTACATTCCCTTTAAAACTGCATCGGTGTACGCAACAAAGTAAAGAAAAGAAAATTTTAAGACACTGTTAAGGCTTGGGGATATAGCTCAGTTGGTAGAGTGCTTGCCTAGCGCTCAGGAAGCCCTGAGTTCCATCCCTATCTCAGCAAAAAAGTGCTCTCCCAACCCACCCCCACGCCCAGCACGCGCCAGTAATCCCGATACTTTGTGGGGGGGAGGTGGAAGCAGGAGGATCGACAGTTCAAGGCCATCCTCCCCTATACCTCAAGTTCAAGGCCATCCTGCGCTTCAAAAGACCCAGGGTCAAGAAGCAAGATTGCTAAAACAGCAGCGGAGGCGGAGGGAGCTGGTCCTTAAGGAAGGCACGCGCTTGCTTCTAGATTCCGAAGCGTTTTCAAAGCTGGTTACAGTCCTTACCACAGCACACCCTTGTGAGGTAAGTGTATTATCATCTTTGGTTCATAAATGAAAAAGTTGAGGCACTGAGCGTATTAAGTCACTCGCCTAAGGAGTATGAGTCAACGTCAAGAGTCATAGTTGACCCGGTTTAACGACTCCTGACCTTCAGTCCAGGGCTGAGTCAGCGGAGCCCCGAGTGGCTTCCCTGGCTGGCACCTGGACGTAGGCTATTTCCGTCCACGTCCAAGCAGAATACTGGAACCGATTGGACAGAACTTCCAAACTTTCACGTCCAGCAAGATTCACCCCTGACGCCTTCATCTCAGGACTGGGAACAGGAAAAGCCGACGCGTGCACTCCCCTTCCCCAAACGAGTGAGAGGGTACCGTGGGGCAAGCCCGCCCACCCGCTTGGGCAGCGATGGTAGCAAGGGACCACCCGCGTTAGTGGACCGGGGACTGGGGAGACGCAGACCACATCAACGACTCTCCATCGCCGCCTCTTTCAGAAACCAAGAGAAAATGGTGGGAGGCGAAAAGAAAAACTAAATAAAAAGCAACTTGTCTTAGGACCTCAGCTAAGCAAATGAAGCCTTCTTGCGTGTGCTGAGCCTGCAGTTCTCAACCTTCTAGGAAAGATGGGAGGACTGGGCGACAGAAGGCACAGCAGGAATGCCCCGCAGTGAGTGCAACCGGAGCTCTGCCCGCTGCCCAGCAGAGGCCTAAATCCAACTCGGCAGGAAGCGCCCGCGGCGCCGGGAGCCACGCACCCTCGCCAGCGACCACGTGATCACTTTTTTTTTTTTTGGAAGAAAAAAAAAAACTTCTTGCCTTAAGAAAAAAAAAAAAAAAAAAAAAAAAAAAGACTCCACTTCCCAGAAGCCTCTCCTTCCCCAAGCAGCTGCAGTCTTGCGCAGGCGCCGCTAGGGCCAAACGGACACGTCCGTCACGTGGGCAGGAGCCGGCCAATCCGGTTTGAATCTCATTTTTTTCCTCTCGCCCCCCCTTCAGGAGCGGTTGTGCGATCAGATCGATCTAAGATGGCGACTGTGGAACCGGTGAGTATTGCCTTCGGCCCCCACCCCCGAGCTCCCCGCGCTCCGGCTTCCTCCGCTCAGGGACTCCCGCAGGACGGCGTTACCGGCGCGCACGGCGCCTCCCGCCGCGTCCGGTCCCTGCCCGCCCCCGGCCTGACCTTCGGCGGGCAGCCTCGGCGCCGGGAGGCTGGCGGCGGCAGCGTGGAGCGCACACGCCGTGTGGGGGCCCGGGCACCGGGGCGGTGGGGGGAGGGGCGCCGCGCGGGGCCGCGATGCGGCGGGCGGAGGGCGGCTCGGGACACGGGCGCGGGGATCGGCGTGGGGTCCCGGGGTCTCGGGGGGGCGTGGGGCGGGCGGCTCCTAGCGGGCACCGTGGCTGGTGGGCGGCGAGCCGGCCCGAGAGAGCCGGAGAGGGAGCCCGAGGCAGCGGCGCCTCGCCGTCGCCGGCGACCCGCCGCCGGGGGTCCTCGTGCGGGCCGCGCTCTGGAGCTGCGGAGGAGGGTGGGCTGGCGGAGCCCACCGGTGGGCGCGCGGGAGCTGGGCGGGCGCGTCCCGCGGGGAGCCGGGGGCCGTGGCGTTGAGTAGGGGAGCATGCTCAGGGGTCGTGTCGCGCACCTCCCGGCGCCGGGGACAGGGGCCGGCTGAGGTGGGGATCACATTGTCCTGGCCCCTCCACGCCGGGACGGGGCTGTCATGGAGGAGGGAAGGGGGAGGAGCGAGGCCTACAGATCGCCGCCGCGGGTCGGCTGGCCGGAGACCTGCATTTCACACGCGCCGGGCTTTCCATTCATTCATCCTCGGGGCGCAGCGCGCACGCCTCCGAGGACCGGGTAGATTCTTCCGCTCTTAAGCCACCACCAGATCGTCTGGGAGATAGCCAACGAACACTTAATTTTAGAAATAGGAACTTTCAAGATTACCTTTTCTTAAATTAAAAGAAAAAACATTTTTTTTTAAAGCATGGTGGGGGCAGTGGCGCGAGCCGCGACTTGCGAGTGGAGGTCAGAGGACAGCTTTTAGAGTCCCGAGGATCGAGATTCAGGCGCTTTTCTCGAACCATCACTTAAGCTCATCAGCATTTGCTTTTCCATTTGATGTTTCCTTCTTAACTTTATACTGCTTCCCTCTTAATGAAAGCGCTATTTTGAAATTAATTGAAGCAAGATGCACATAGAGCATCACGGCGTAACTCCGGTAGCCCGAAGGTGGTGATTTTTTTTTTTTTTTTTTCTTCTGTCATGGTTTGGGTTTGCCAGCAGCTGGCTCACTGGCCATCCATCGCAGGTTTTTTTTTTTTTTTTTAAGGAATGTCACACATGTGTGAAAGTCTCAGGCGCATAAAGGCATAGACTAGCAACCAGAAACCTCTGTAGAACACCTTTGCCAGATGTTTTAAAACTCACCGATAGACTGAATATGAATAATTTGATATGTTTGCAAAATGGCCTTATCTTGGCAAAATTCAAGACAACTTTTTGGGAGTGGAGACATGATTTACTTGTTCTTTATTGACATCAGTTTTCCTGGCATTTTGCAAAACTGCATCATAAGTTGTTGGTGAAATTAACTTTAGAATATCAATGTAAGAGCAAGAGGGGAAGCATTTAAATGTAACCTAGACTCTTGACAAGTTCTCCTGTCTCCTGATTGAATCTTCTACTTTTCTCTACCAGTGTTAGAGGAAAATATTACAGATAATAATAGAGGCAAAGCTAAGCAATAAACAGCAATGTGTTCTATGACATCTCAGTTCCACTTAAGTCTTGGATTGTGCTAAAGCCACAATGTAGTCATTGGATTTTGTTCTGAGTCAGTACTTAGGAGTTGCTGATAGTTTTGGGTGGGTACAGAGTGATATCTAGGATACAAAGTTATATTAAATGTGGTCTGTGCTTTGTTCCTCGTCAGTGTCTGGGTCAGAGGTGAAATACTCTTCCTAGTGATGGCAGGGTTGATGTGGATAGTGTGTAAATTTAAGGACAAGAGAAACCTAGAAACCTAACAAGTGTGAAGGATGAAACTTGGATGGAAACTAGTTGGAGACAGTATGCGAAATGACATTGCGGAGCTCATTTTCTTCTGTCGGTACCCCCTGGCTTGTAGGATAGTCATGCAGTGCTCTTGGTAACATTTGTAAGATTTCCTTTTGGAGTTGAGTGGTTGCTCTGGCCTTCTTTAATCCCAGCACTCAGGAGGCAGAAACAGTCTGTTCTACAGACCTAGCTCTAGGACTTCCTCCAAACTAAACGGTTTGGGTGCTTGA
Source organism: Mus musculus (assembly GCF_000001635.26). Taxonomy (NCBI): domain Eukaryota; kingdom Metazoa; phylum Chordata; class Mammalia; order Rodentia; family Muridae; genus Mus; species Mus musculus. Next base: position 138,529,557 of record NC_000069.6, read on the forward strand.
TTTTAGCTTGAGTTTTAGGGCCTGGTACGTTTACTAATTTCATTCTACCACTAAACTACACTAGTACTTTTTCAGTTTTAAGTAATAAAAAAAAAAGATTACTTATTCTACTATTGGATTACAGATGAAGCTTGTAAAAATTAAAAATCTTATTTGGTCATTGCTATTTTCATTTAGCTTGTGAGGTTTTTTTTTTGTTTGTTTGTTTTTTTTGTTTTTTTTTTGTTTTGTTTTTTTTGGTAGTGTGCTTAATTGTAAACACTTATCAACCTGTAGGGTGTGACCCTTTTGGAGTCTAAAGACCCTTTAACAAGAGCTGCCTAAGACCATCAGAAAACACAGATGTTTATATTGTGATTTATAACTAGCAAAATTAGGAAGTAGCAATGAAAATGCTTCTATAGTATGGGGTGACTACAACCTGAGGAACTGCATTAAAGGGTCACAGCATTAGGAAGGTTGAGCACACTGACATAGTCGTGAACTGTTGGTTTTTCTCCCCCCTACATACCCAACCTTTTATAAGCATTGGCCAAATTTTTAGTCTATGGAATTTTCATAGTCATTTTCAATTTGATACTACATGGTTTTAATTATTTGAGCTTAGTAATGGCTTACAAGTATAAATTGAGAAGTTCAAAGGGGAACATTATATTGTATTGCTTCACAGAACTTGTGGACAAAGGCTGCTCTCCTGGAATTGTGGCAATGTCAAAATTAGATTGAGTAAGGATGGCAGGACAGTGTCCCCCACTGTTCCTAGTGGCTTGTGTTTCCTTTTAGATAGCTTGTTCTTCTGCTGCTCTACTTTTTTTCTTGTTATTTATTAGAGAATACTTTCATTAGAGAATAATTTCTTGTAGTTTTCATTTTTTGGTTTTTGTGTAGCCATTGTTGGCTTGGAGCTTACTATTTAGGCCAGACTGGTTAACCAAAAACTTGAGGTGGGGGTGGGAGTTGTTCCTGTCTTCCCAGTGTTGGGATTTACAGGGGTAACCATCACACCTAGTCCAGTTCCTTTATGCTTAGAAACGTGCTTTTAAAGTAAGACTTAAACACAGAAGCCTGCTGTGGTGCTGTGCAACTGTAATCCCAGCACTCAGAAGTGCAGGCAACAGAATTGTGAATTTAGCTTGGCCTACATATCAAGGTCTTATCTCAGAGCAAAATAAGATCCAAGAAAAAAAGGTCCAGTGAGATAGATGGTTTTAGGGGTAAAAGTGCCAAGCCTGAGGACCTGAGTCAGAGCTAGAACCCTCAAGTGCAAACAGAGGACCTCATGCAAAGTCGCTCTCTGACCTCCAGGTCCACACCAAAGCAAGCGCACGCATAGAAAAATGAGTAAGTAAATATATACTTAAAACTCTTTAAAAAGGGCTAGAGAGGTGGCTCATCAGTTAAAAGCAACTCTAGAGGACCCAGGTTCAATTCCCAGCACGCACATGGTGGCTCACAGCTGTCTGACATGCATTCCAGCTCCGAGTTTCAGGAGAGCCTCGCACACCAGGCATGCATGTGTTGCACATATCTGTGCATGCAGACACACTGTGCCCATACACATGGGGGAAAAGCTTTGAAAGAAAACAGGAAAAGAATAAAATGTAATGTGCTTATCAACAAAAAGCAGATGGCTTGGTAAGCCAACTTTGACAATTTCTTTTTCTTTAGTGAGAAACCCATTTTCTTAGTTTAGTAATAAACCAAACTTTGGGTGTTTATTCCAAATTTCACTTAAGTTTATACTCTGAATCTGTATGCTTGACTTAGAGAAATTAAATCTGAATGTACAGTTTACACAGTTATCTAGAATCATGTAAAATGAGTCAGGTTGGCTTAATTCAGATTGAACATAGAAAGTCCCGAGCAAATTATACTTTCATGAAACAATTTCTAGAACAGCAGTTCTTAAACTGGGGGTTGAACATAACCCTTTCACAGAGGTCGCCTAGGACCATTGGAAACATATTTCCATTAGTCATAGCAGTAGCAAAATCACAGTTATGAAGTAGCAACAAAATAATGTTATGGTTGGGTCACCACAACATGAGGAGCTGTGTTAAAGGGTCCCGGTCGTAGGAAGGCTGCAGGCCACCGTAGAGCAAGGCTCTGAAGCTCGGCGGCAGCAGCCCTGGACGTGACGCACGTGTGCAGAAGCTGCTCTGGCCTTTCCCCTTTTCATGCCCATCACATTGGAGACGGCTCTTCTGTGACAGTGAGTTGTGCCGTCTTTCTCAGGAAATGGCTGAGAAGTGGAAATGAGCTTGGCTTACATAGTTCCATTTAAATTTCCCTGTGATGGAGAACATTGAGATTTCTCAGTCCTGAAAAGTAGGAATCAGATATCCTAAAGTGATCCTGACTTTAAATGTAGTGTTTATAGAGGATTGTTTTCACTGTGGACTTACTGTTTACACAATCAAGGTTCTGCAGAGTCGGCACTTCTGCATGCACTGATCTTTTCTGCTGGGAAATTCATGACTGTCTTGTAAGTTGTTGGCCATTAGTAAGCAATGGGAAGCCTGTGACCACAGCCTCAGGTACTGTCTCCTTTCCTGTCCTTATCATAAAAATCACTTCTAAAGAGTCTAGTCAATCTAGAGAAGAAAAGATTGCCTTTCATCTCAAAAATAATCATTTTTGTAGTCAGAAGTAAGTAGTTGTTGGTATGTGATGGTGTGTCTGTGTCTCTGTATTTCTTTTCCACCTATATTGTAATTTATATATATATGTCATTCCATGGAAACTGGTGGGAAGCGTAGTGTCACTGTGTTGAGTGAATTTATGTCTAATCATGACAAGCCTGACTACTGTTTCCAGGAATATGGATTTAGTGTTCTAAGCAAATAACTTAAGGTGGGGGGTGTGTTAATTACTGTTTGTAACAACTGTTTACTTTTATAGTAGCTATTTTTAATGTAGGCAGATCTTTATTAATTGCTAACTTAGTGTGTGTTAGACATCCCAGTGGGTACTATATTCATTTAATGTAGTTCTATAAGATAAGTGGAAGCGTTCTTATTTCACAGATGAGGAAACTAAGGGATCGGAATGGCTTGACTTTAAGGCAGCCACTTCCTGAGTGTGTGTGTCCATCCGTCCCCTTAAGCATCACATCACCATCTGTCTCCTGGGGGTACAGGATACCTTCAGAAATGGAGCTTGATATCAACAAACTTACAGGGACTTAGCTGCAGCTCTGAACTGAACGTTGTGTAGCCAACATTTACAGCATGTTGAATCAAACAAAGCATAGGATTCTAAGAAAATAGCTGGAGACAGCTCAGGCCTCAGTTGTGCAAATGCACATTCTGCTGGCTACTTGGGATGCTATCCAATACAATACAGATGGCTCAGAAGGATATGTCACGTGTTACTTAGGGAATAATGACAGAAATATGTTTTAGAATGGGCTTTACCTTCAGTTTGAGGTTTGTTGAATTTGTTGATAACAAACCCACAGACACAGAGAGCTCCTTGTATATATAATAGGCATGTTTTAGTTTTAGTACTTGGTCTAGAGCTTTGTAGGTCGATTTTTAAAAGATATCAAGTGACTGCTTCCCTTCTCCTGACTTCTTGTTTGCCTCTTAGAATATTTTACTAGTGGAACCAATTTCAGTGAATTGTAAAAAAGAAACCAACCCACAAACTGCAATTTACTTGCTGTAAACTAAGCAATTTTAGTGAAACGTTTGCTAGGGTGAAACAGTTCTATTTGGGAAAGTTTCAGCCATAGTGCATATTAACATTTTATTTAAGCTTGTTATTGCAACGTACTTAGTAGAAATTAGCTATAATGCTCTTTCCTTGCTTTTACAGTGGGAGATTTTAATGCTTTGTCAATGTACTAGTATTGCCGCGTGAACTCTTAGGGACAGTGGCTTGCCACTGTAATGTCTGTTCTCTTCATTTCAAGTGTCACTGAAGGCAGGGATATCTGACTCCTTATAGAAAGGTAAAAAGTACATATTTCCTCCATATTTTAGATAAGTTTGTAGGTAAGGAACTGACATTTTTGTAAATTGCATTACTAAGGTTACTTAGGTGCTGATTGAGCTAGGACTGAACACCAAAGCAAACTCTCAAACTTTACTGATATGCTATTAAGGGGAAATTAAAAACTACACCAAAATGTAGCCATAATTAAAATGTCTAACCTACTTTTCATCAAAACTTGTGTATTAAGGATAATAAAATTGATGTTTCGGTCATAATTGAACATAAATATGTTAATATAAAATCATTCCTGTGAAGTTTCTACTATATAGTTTGAATGGTAAGGTGATGAATTATATGTACGTATAATGCATTTAATGCATATTTAATGCCCTTTTCTTATCATTCTGGCTTGTGAACTCTAATGGCATTTAGCTTTTATTTTGCTTGTATACTTTTTCTTAAATTACTAATCCATGCTCATGGTCCAAAATTCAAATAAATTCCTTTAGCCTTCTGATGAAGTCTGTGGTCAGATTCTGTAGATTTGTTTCTTTTTGCATTCGTATGGATATAATCCATCTCTCTATTTTTTTGTTTTTTTTTTGTTTTTGTTTTTTTTTTTTTTTTTTTTTTTTGGGAGGGGGAGACAACAGGGTTTCTCTGTATAGCCCTGGCTGTCCTGGAACTCACTCTGTAGACCAGGCTGGCCTCGAACTCAGAAATCCGCCTGCCCCTGCCTCCCAAGTGCTGGGATTAAAGGCGTGCGCCACCACGCCCGCCCCATCTCAATATTTTTAAATGCGTTATATAAAATGCACATAGTTACAGGAAAAAAAATATTTCGATGTATAAGTTGCTGTAAAATGCCTAGTCCTGGCCTTATTTCTGTAATTGAGACAAAGTCTCACTGTATCTCTGACTGACCCAAAACTCGAGATCCACCTGCCTTTGCCTCTTGAGTGCTAAGATTAAAAGTGTGTGGAAGATTAAAATTATCATTTAGTGTTGTATGAAAATGATATTCTCTGAGTTAATATTTTTCTTCTCTTTTTAACCAAATGGGCAGTTAAAAATCCAGATTTTGTACAGGGTTGTACAACTATTTAGGATTTCAAATGTTGCTGTGATGAATGTATGGGGTTTTATGTAAAGTACGTGTTTTAACAACAAATTGAAAAGTTAAAATGTTGCTGGTTAAGTCAACGATGTGATAGTTGGTTGTTACCTAAAATCACTCAGCTCTCCTTTAAAAAGTTAACGCTTCACATGGATGAAGGGCTAGAGAGGTGGCTCAGAGCTTAAGAGCACTTGCTCTTTTTCAGAGGACCTGGATGTGGTTCCAAGCATGGCAGCTCACAACAGTTTCAGGGTATACAACACCTGCTCTCCACAGGCACCACACACTCATGTGGTACACACACCTGTGTGTGTGTTTGTGTATGTGTGTGCATGCAAAGTGTTTATGCACATATTAATGGAATTTGTATAAGTGCCTATCACTAAGGAAATTATGTTTAATCTATTGTCATATTCTAACACTTTTTAAAGGAAGGCCTTTATTTAAAGGAAGGTTTTTATTATTTATTCATGTGAATGTTTGTGTATATATGTGTGGGTGCCAGAGGAGGCCAGACAAAGGCATCCGATCCCCTGTGGCTGGACTTACAGGTCAGGTTGTGAGCCACCGTGTGTGTGTGTGTGTGTGTGTGTGTGTGTGTGTGTGTGTGTGTGGTGTGTGTGTGTGTGCGCGCGCTGGGAATTGAACCCGGATCTTCTGGAAGAATAGCAACTGCTCTTGCCTCCTGAGCCACTTCTCTGACCTCATAGTCTTACTTTTTGTCTACCTACTATCTTGACTAGTGACGATGGTTCCTCTTCTCTTGCTGCAGAGTTTTATTAAAAAATAATGAATCTTTATACAATGTTTTGATCATGTTTTTCCCCTCTTCTGACTCCTTGAAGATTCTCCCTACTTTCCTGCCCACACTACATGTCTTTCCTCTTTCAAAAACTCCTACTAAAATGAAAATCAAAACAAGCAGAAGACTGACCTATAAAACAAACAGACAAAAATGCCCAAAAAAAGCACAACAAAACAAAAATTCGTGAAAATTCCACTGACTTTGTTTTTGTGTTGGCCACTTATTCCTGGGTGTGGGGCCTGCCCTGGAGTGAGAGAGAGAGAGAGAGAGAGAGAGTGTGTGTGTGTGTGTGTGTGTGTGTGTGTGTGTGTGTTCTCCATCCGTCCTTGACATTCATTTGGAGAAAAAGGATTTTCCCATTGCCGACTGGTATCGATTGCAGATAGCTTCTTGGTTAGTAGTAAGAGCCAGTGTCTGCTTCTCCATCTTAGTGCTGGGGCACCCTGTCTAGCTTGAACCTGTGCAGGCCTAGTACTCGCTGCCACAGTCTTTGTGGGTTCATATGTGCGTCGATCCTGCCGAAGACACTCTTCACCTCTGGCTCTTACAGTTTTTCTGCCTCTTCCACATAGATCCCTGAGCCCTTAATGAAGGAAGGATTTAATGAAGAAATCCCATCCAGGATTCTGCAGATTGTCCAGTTGTGGGTCTCTGTTAATTCTCTGATATGGGTTGAGTGAGGTACTAATCTTGATAGCATGCAGCGTACCTTCCTGTACCCTGATGCTGGTCAGTGCACCTGCTGGACTTTGTGTTCAGTGACTTCCAAGTGCTGTCTTCAGCAATAGAGCAATCAGGTGTGGAGAGCAACCAAGGAGAGCCTTGGCAATAGCCTGCGATATTTGGAGTGGGGGTTGGGTGTCTTTAGGATCCCTTTGGCCAGTGGCTCAACAAGATGTAACCCATTCCTGTCACTGGAGGTTTTATTTGTTGAAGTAAGATCTATTTTAGGCATTGTCTCCCTATTTTATTCCTCTTCCCTTTGGAGGGAAGGGGTTTCAAGTCCCTGGCTGTTCTGGAATTTTCTTTGTAGCCCAGCCAGGCCTCAACTTAGAGATCTGCCTGTTTCTGCCTTCTGTGTTCTGGGATTAAAGCTATATGCTACCACTGGAGAGGTGGCTCAGTGGTTAAGAGCACTGACTGCTCTTCCAGAGATCCTGAGTTCAATTCCCAGCAACCACATGGTGTCTCACAACCATCAGTAATGGAATCTGATGCCCTCTTCTGGTGTGTCTGAAGACAACTATAGTGTACTCACATAAAATAAATAATTCTTTTTTAAGAAAGGTATATGCTACCACTGTCCAGTCCCTTAGTTTTTTATATATATATACTAAATTCCATACTACATATCTTTCTGCTTTTTAAAATACTAATAAAATGGAATTGAGTCTAGGGTACTTGTTGAGTAGGCAAGTGGTCTACCACTAAGTTCTGATTTATTCTGAAACAGGGTATGTGATACCTCAGTCTGGCCTTGAACTCACTCTAGCCTAGGCAGGCCTTAAACTTGACATTTTTTAGTTTCTGGAATTACAGGCCTGTAAACCAGGCCTGACTTAGTTGTTTAGCTCTGGGGATAAAAACCAAAACCCTGAAAAACTACATGGTGTACAAGGAAAAGATACTGCTGCCATTGTTGGGTGGAAGTTCTGAAGAAAAAAAAAAAAAAGAATAATTTGAGTATAATTTTGGGCTTAATAGTTTGGCTTCGTCTTGTAGATGGATTCTTCTATTATCTGACTGGTCTGTCTTATGGGCCAGGCAAAGAGTCTTCAGTAATAGAGAGTAGTCACTCTGTAGGAATGGGCCACTCTTACCGTGTTTTAAAGTTAATTAAAGCTAGGTTGTTTTGGTCTAAGTGTACAGGCTAGCTGGACAGAAAGAAACAGCTCCATTGATACAGTCAGAATGAGTGATGTGTAAAAAGTTGTGTGTTTCAGTTTTATTTTTATATTTTACACCACTATTACCCAAACCTAGGACCATACAGATGCTGGGGCCAGTACTCAGCCATCATGCCATCGAGCTGGTGTTTGCTTGTGTTTATTATAAAGGGCACGCTGGCATTATGTCACATCATTTGCCATTTTCACCTCAACCACACGCCGCTTTATTTCATCTAATGCACTGTTCCTGGTTCTGACTTATATAAGTTGTTGCACCAGTCTATTTGTCTTCTTCCTGTTTGGATTCTTGTCTCACTTTGTTAGCTCAGCATTTCTTTTTTTAAAAAGAAAGAAAGAGAAAGAAAGAAGGAAAGAAAAGGTACATGAACTGGTGGGGGTGGGGGTCATCTTAGTGTTATCGCCACTGAGATTCCCCGTGTTCCAGTAAATCACCCCACCCGCCCACCCTCCATGATCATGCACAGTTCTAATTAAACTCAGTGTGCCACAAAACATTAGACAGAAAATAGGGAGATTGGGAAGAGCCTCTTACTCACTGGGAGATAAGAGAGGGCAGTGGGGTAAAAATGTCAGAGTAAGTGAATAAGTGTTTTCATCCACCATGCTGGTGCTTCAGTTATTTATGTTGCCCATAACCCTTTTCCCTTGTAATTGTCAACTATTTAACTGTGCCACTGTTGGTCTCATGAGGGTGGTAGCCAACAGCATTACAGCCACAGACTTAGTAGTGACTCCAGAAAGTTCTCTGGGATAACTTTGTTAATAAGAGTTCGTCTCCTGTGGTGTTTTTCTTTTGGCAATTCTTTTGAGGGGTTTGGTGATCCAGGCAAAACCAAAACCCCCTTTATCTTGGTCAGTTTCACTGTAGTGCTCATAACTCTTCTATATTTTTACTTATTTATTTTTAGTTTTGATATGGACCCAGGGGCAGAGCAGACTGACATTGGCCTCCGGTGTATTTCAGACACAGGACTTGGCTTGAACTGGGTGGCATGGTGGAGGTGGCATGGCGTCTGAGCTGAGAGATGGAGGACAGAAGGAGAAAGTTAAACTTAGGCCGCCTCAAGCCAACCTGGGGAAGACTGGGATCATGACAGCTCAAATCCATCATTTCTATTAGTATTCATTCATTCATTCATTTTTTCTTTTTTCTCTTTATTCTTCTTTGGGATTTACTAGGCTAATTTTTTGGGGGGGGGAATTATCTATTTCTAGTCTTTTAGATATTAATTTTAGTTAGAAGGTGTTATTTTTCTTCTCCTCTTTTTGTCCTTTGAATATTTTTGTTTTGTGTTGTATAGTTCTGGCTGTCCTAGGACTTGCTCCGTAGACCAGGCTGGCCTTGAACACAGAGATCTGCCTGCCTCTGTCTTCCAAGGGTTAGGGTTAAAGGTGTGCACCACTGCCACCTGGCTGAATGATCTTTTTCATATAGCTTCCTGTAATTGTTTTATGTCCATGTACAATCATAACATCTCGGGGGGGGGGGGGCAGTGTGGAGGGTGGCTGCAGGAGAGAGCAAGCCTGAACACACTTCTCTGCCTGTTTCCTCTAAGATTTTTTTTATTTTTGAACTCAGGATAGCAGTTCCAGTAGCTTGAAGTAGGGAAGGAAATTGAGGAATCTAGCTTCTTTAATCTTTAACTTACCTCCTCTTTACCACAGTTCTAATGAATGCCAGCTTGATCTGCATTGATTCAGATACTATTTGGCCATCTGTATTCTCGTGTCTCTTTGTTCCTTTTATACTAGTGTATTTTGATCACTTTGTACTATAGTTTTAAATAATTTAATAAATTTAAATGTGTGTGTACAGACATGAGTGCAGCTGACTACAGAAGCTAGAAGAGGGCTTTGAATCCCCTGAAGCTGGAATTACAGGTGGTTGTAAACCACCCCATGTAGGTGCTGGGTACCAAATTTCAGTCCTTTGGAAGGTAGTAAATGCTCTTATTTGCTGGCCACCTCTTCAGCATTGTGAAGGTCGAATATAAAGAGATAAAACACATGGAGATAGCACATTGTCTGGTAGTAACTGCTTAATAATGATTAAGTAAAAAGTTTTCGGGAGGCTAGATATGGTGGGTTATATTTGTAATTCTAGCATTCCAGAGGCTGAGGCAGGTACACAGTGAGGCCCTATTTCAAACAAGAAACAACAGAAAGTGAAAAGTCATAGTTTTCATGAGATGTGTGGTTTCTTTGGCTGGTGTTCACCTGTCCTCATTCGCCTGTTGGGATGTTGAATTTGTAACTTAGGTGTGCACTTCTGTCTGTTGTAATAGTGCTTCCTTTCTATCATGGCACTTGAAGTAGAGAATGAAGAGGGGATGGGATGCAGGGGGGATGGGAGCTAGGCTGTCAGTTGTGCTTTGTCCATTAGTTTGAATAGTGGCATTGAACTTGATTTTACTCAAGGTTCTTTGGTAGGGAAGAGTTAGCATCAGAGTCATTTGACTATAATGATCATGCAGGTAGCTAGTTCCAAACAAGTCACCAGTTTCATTTTTCTTTCTTCATGTAGCCACCACACTTGGTGTATGCCTGATTGAAGCTGGAAGAGTTGGTCAAAGAATTGAGGGTAGACAGAAACTATTGAGTTTTAGAGCATAGACTCTAGGCAGGTTAGGTCATTACTCCTGTGATAAGTTACTGAGATATGAATGATAATGATTCAGCTTCTGTAGTTTAAATTTATTTTCCCTTATGGTAAGATTAAAAGGACTAGTCAGTCAGACCACCCCAGAGCTTGGGAAGGAATCTTGTTTGATATGCCTCATCTGCTGCCTCTTCCCAATTCACAGCACTGAAACTGCCCATGGCTAACTGTAGTTGTCAGCTGTCCATCACTTGCATGCCAGACCCTTCTTTATTTTGCAATTAAGGAAATTGATGCTTAGAGGGAGTTTTAATCACTTAAATCCCTGTTCTAGAAAAGTTTCACACTAATTAAAATAAAAGGAATTGTCAAATAGGGACTACAACTGGATTTGGGCAATAGATTCCCTCTGTACATACTTTGTAATATTTCCCCCTAGTCCGTCAGAAATAGGTAGATCTGGGATTGCATGTGATGCTATTAGGAAAACTGTGTAGTGAGGGCAGGGCTTGGAAAACAAAAGTTGTTAGATGGAGCATTGCTTATAGCCACAGAATGATAGGTGAGCATTATAAATACATCAAACACTATTTCTTTTTCCTCTTTCGATCTTTAGTGTGGTGCTTGACTTCATTATCCATTATATTCCTCATCAATAAATAGTTCAGCTCCATATTATGTTCTAGCCATTCAATAGTTTATCAAGGCAGAAAAATACAGAATACAGGCCAGAAGTATTGAAGCTGCAGAACAGGAAAGAAGGGAGCAGGACAGCCACAGTAGAGTGACTTCAGTGCTGGGCTTTTTGCTCTGGGAGGGATAAAGTGATTCCTTCTAGTGGCTGGCTACCCAGAGGTATTAAGTACACATTATTCAGAGAGGAGAGGTGAGCAGGATGTATCATAGTTCTTTCCTCTTTTCAAAATCATAACATACGCAGTACAATCTCTACACATATAGCAATACCTCAAATATTCGAAGAATAGAAAGCCATGTGTCTTAGGGTTTTACTGCTGTGAACAGACACCATGACAAATGCAACTCTTATAAGGACAACATTTAATTGTGGCTGGCTCACAGGTTTGGAGGCTCAGTCCATTATCATCAAAGTGGGAGCATGGTAGCATCTAGGCAGGCGTGGTGCAGGAGAAGCTGAGAGTTCTACATCTTCATCTGAAGGCTACTATGAGGAGATGCACTTCCAGGCAGCTGGGATGAGGGTCTTAGAGCCCACACCCACGACGACACACCTGTCCCAACAAGGCCACACCTCCTAATAGTGCCACTCCTTGGGCCAAGCATATACAAACCATCACACCATGAAACCATACAATTAGTTTTGTTTGTTTGTTTGTTTGTTTGTTTAAGAAATGGTAAAGGAAGAGGTGGAAAGGTGGTTTGGTGGTATAGACTTCTACAATACCTGAGTTCAGTTCCCAGCATCCACATTGATACAGTTTGTAACACCAGCTCCAGGAGGGATCCAATGCCTCTGGCTTTGGGCACTGCATTCATGTGCACATAACCCATAAGTTTTGTTGTTTTGTTTTTAAAGAGGATTAAAGTTTATAATTCTGGAACCATTCCAGATACAAGGACATGCCAGGTCTGTAATAGAAATGCCCAAAGATTTGTCCCTGGTACATTCATTGAGAACTGACAGTGGTGGAAGGAAGGCTTTGCATCTATTGGTTCATCTGGACCCAGCAGTGATAGGTGCTGTAATACCCATCTGATGAAGAGAAAAAGAAGGTTCAGAAAATGTTACATTCTCAGAATTATACAAAATGAATGGCAAAGCTGGGGTTCCAGATGGCTGTAGATATGAATTGAGCCCAGCATATCCCACATAGTGGTGAAAAACTTGTGTTGTTGATAGAAGTCAGATTTAGTGAAGTGCACTTGGATGGTAGAGTCTCATCTGACCTCTGCTACCTAATCTTTTTGAGGCCAGCTTTTTTGAGACCTTGGCTCTAAAAAAAAAAAAAAAAAAGGTACTGCTTTTACAAATGACATGTACTCTGAAAAATGTATGTGACTGATTTTAGTAGATATATAATTACTGTAAAATGCAGTAAATGTTTCCAAATGTTTGCTTTACATTTCAATAGCTTAACTTCCCTGTCGACCATCACAAGTATGTAGACCAGCAGTAAATATAGTGTGCAGGTCGCACTTGGAGTTACTGCTTTGAATCTAGGAAAGCCATGTGCCAGGAAAGCCGTGGACTGAACGGAGGAATTTTGTACACTTCAAATGAAGATTAAAAGTTGTGTGATCTTCCCTAAAATGAAAGAGAAAGCCTCAGTTCTTTGTGGGATGGAGGTAGTAGTCACCAATCAGGGGCTTGGAGGGCAATATTCATTTCCAGAAAAGATGGTTTAAATGCATATTCACATTGCAAGTTGGTGACAGTTTGAATATTAAAACCTTATACCAGGTTTTAAGCATACCAGGATTTTGTGAACCGACACAAAATTGATGTGATGAAAGTGAGACTAAAATTTCATCACATTTATTAGAGAAAACAGCTGCAGGAAATACTTAGCCAAATAACATTAGGACTGTGACACATTGATAGTATTAACTTGTTGGTGTGATAGTTTTTTTACAGAATGTTGAGAAGGCTTGAGGTTTTGCAGCTAGCTGTTGGATTTGTCCTGCTCTTGCAAGGCTTTTCCTTTTTTTTTTTTAATTTTATTTTTTACAACTTTCTGCTGTTGGTACAGCAGCTTACTCAAGCACATTACTGAACATTGTATGTGACCCATATAAACTCAGCTGATCTAAAACCAGGCTACCCTTTGTGTTTGAACTGACGATATTTTTCTCTTCCCTTACTTGCCACTGATATTTAATCTCTTTGATCTGCTAGTTAGTGGCTTCCACTGCTTACCCAACAGCTGAGGCGTGCTTTCTTAGCTTGACATCCGAGGCCTTCACAGTCACTGCAGTATACCATCCAAACTCACCCCACTTTCAGGGACTTTGGATATGATCTTCTAGAGAGTAAACATAACACCATCCTATGGTTTTATTCTTCCTTAAGGTCTACCCTTGTGTAATGCACTTATTATTTTATTCTGTGACCTTTCAAGGGCAGGCTGTCAATTAGGCTAAAATGTGTTAGATTATTTTGAGAGTAGCCATCTATTAAGTTAGCCTTTACTTTTTGTCCAAATGATTCACTTTACTTTAAAACAACTTTTATGAATTACTTTTTAAATTTTATGTGCATTGGTGTTTTGCCTCCATGTACGTCTTTGTAAGGGTGTTGAATCTCCTGGAACTGGAATCACAGATGGTTGTGAGCTGCCTGTGGTTTCTGGGAATTGAACCTAGGCCCTCTGGAAGAACAGCCAGTCAGTGCTCTTTACCCTTGAACCATCTCTCCAGCCTTGGATACATCCAAGAAGTTTGAAGCTTGTTTTTAAACATTTTATAAATGCAATACAGTCCTAGCATCTGTACTCTGTAGGAAACAACCTTAAAAATAAGTTTGTATTTAGCTGCATGTCGTGGCATATAGTTTTAATTCCAGCATGCAGAATGCAATAGTGGGCACGTCTTCCAGTCCAGCCAGGGCTACCCTGTCTCAAAAAAAAAAAAAAAAATTTAAGGGCTGGAATGATGCTTTTGTGGTTAGGAGCACTGGTAGCTCTGCCAGACAACCTTGCTTCCCAGCACCCACACTGCCATCTGTAATTTTAGGTCTAGGGGACCTGATGTGGCTATTGTGCACATAAATATAGTGCACATACATATGTGCAGGCAAGACACTCATATACATATAAAGTAAATCTAAAAACTTTACATGGGATAATTTGTATCTCAATGCTAATTGTGGTTAAGTCTTTGCCTGATAACTGTTATCTGAATTGTCTTTAGACTTAAAAATCTTTTGAATATTTAGTCACTTAAATTCTTTACCATGCAATATTTGATTAATTGGTAGATTGTGAGCTTAATACATAGGCTCAAGATTGTGTTCTCTCTGAAGAGTGAAGTTTTATTTCTGGAGGCTGTTAGTCTATAGATAGAAGTCTTGACACTATCAAGATTTGTTTTATATTTAAGACTTAGACCTTACCCATAGTGCCATGACTTTTATTCCTATGATATGACTTTCTTCTGGTTTAATCTGGAAGCTGAAAGAGACTCTGACTATAAGGACTTGAATTTCCCCTGAAATTCAAATTTCACTGTGCCCCAGAGAATTTGACTGTGTTCTCTGTAAACTGCACAAAGTCACACTATGACACGCCCTCCGAGTCACCATAGGACCGAGGATCTATCTATGCATGGCTTTTTGTGGCTCACTTTTCTGCCCCTCATTCTGTCTAGTGCATTGTTAGCAAGTCCATCACCGCTATTCCCCTCTCCAAAACCATGGAGCCCCCACCTAGTGTGTGTCTGTACAGCACTGTGATTCTAAGCTAGTCAGGGAGAGCATGCTGTTCAGAGCACTCTGCTCTTTGAATACTTAAGTTGGCTACTGAGGACATGTTAATGATTTTACTCATTAAGGAGTTGACTATATGTAAATTTTAGGGTCTTGGTTAGTCTATATACATGTTTACATTTGTTTAGTTACTAAGTTCATAATTTATGCTTAAGTACCATGGCCGCTGGTAATCTAGTGAGCAAAATCAAACATAGTTAATGTGTTTGTGTATGTGAGGGTGGGGTGAATATCAAGAGAACTTGTAGGAAGGAGCCTTCTACGACGTGGGTGCCCAGGGTTTGAAATCAGGTTCACAGACTTGGTAGGGAACATTTAACCTGCCAAGCTATCTGACCAGCCTCTTTATTTTTAAGATGGTGTCTGTCTTAGTGTGTTTATTGTGGTGTATGCATGTAATGCTGTCTGTACCCATACCTGTTTAACGTAGTCTCAAAGCTAGCTAGCTTACAGGCCAGCTAGCTTACAGGCCAGCTAGCTTACAGGCCAGCTAGCTTTGAGACTGAGTGGTTCTTCTGCCTGTTTCTCATCTCATCTGAGAAATAACTGGACTCAGATGCTCGCCACCATGTTGGACGATATGTAAGTTCCAGGGATAGAACTTTGAACATCAGGTTTGGGTTTGTAGTATCTGATCCCTGAATAATTTTTATGGATGCAGAGAATAAAGCTTCTGAACATATTACAGGCTGCTTTAAAAAGTATGTTTTAAATTGAGTAGTTGAAGTCTTTTAGCACATACAGTACTTGTCTCGGGTCAGTTTAAAGCTGATAGATAGTTGCACTGGGAGTATAATTCAAGTGTTATCTAAGGCATACAAGAAAAGGCTTAGGTTTGATGCCTAGAGCCGAGAAGTCTATAAATTAAATAAAAATATTAAAAATGGAAGCTGAGAGATGGCTGAGCATTTAAGAGCTCTGGCTGCTGCTCTTCTACAAGGACCCTGGTTCAATCTCCATCTCTCACATGGCTGGAAATAACAGCCTGTTCTGGCCTTTAGTAAACATTGCACTCTGGGAATACAGATACACTCCAGGCAAAGCACTCACACATGTAAGAATACATCTTTAAAAAGTTTCTCTTTTTTTTTTTTTTAAATCTGATAACCAAATATAGTTGTGTGTGCAGTTGTGTGTGTGTACAGTTGTGTGTATGGGGGCGGGGAGTGTTCCCGCACTCTATTCTAGCCTTCGCTTTAGCTTCTGGTGGCTTCCTTGGCTATTAGTTAAGATCAGCTTATAGCAGGCCGAGGAAACAACAAGGGAACAAATGGGAAACACTTAAATTATTCCCAGACTCCTTTTGCATAGTTTAGGTGACTATTATGTATAGCCTAAAAGAAGACTGAAGTTCAAGTCAGTGTCCACCTTCTTACATTATTGCCTGTTGAGAATTCCAAACAGCTGTTCTTTCAAGCAATGAGTCTGACATGAAGTTACCAAGGACTTCTGTATTACTGACTTGATCACTTTTATTTTTCACCATTTCCATGTATTTGTTAAACTTGTCAGAGTATAGCTTTAATCCTCTCTACCTCATTAACGTAGAGTATGTCTTTATTGTTGGTAGACCTGGGAATAGAACCCGCTGCTCCATGCATGCTAGACATATGCTTGTCTGTTGCCTATGCCATTAGCTCTTATATAATACTTTAACATCTGGTAAGAGCGTCGGATCATTGAACTTTATGTATACTCTTTGATTTTAAAAATGTGCAAATAGGAGGGTGGTGTACATTTTATAAAATCACTTAAGTTTGAGAAACTTTTTTTGTCATGAAGCAGTAGAGTAGCCCGATTCTCCTAGAGAGGGTCTGTCATTTGTCTTAGAAGTTAACTGTTCTCTGTCGTTGGATCAAGTTTGTTTATGGTATTGTTGTCATAGTTATATTTAAAAACTTAAAAATCCTACTTAATATTATTTCCCATTAGGAAACCACCCCTACCACTAATCCCCCACCTGCAGAAGAGGAAAAAACAGAGTCTAATCAGGAGGTTGCTAACCCAGAGCACTATATTAAACACCCTCTACAGAACAGGTAAGCTTTCTGCTGAGTAGTTTTTCTGACTTAGTAATAAGGGTGTGGTGAACAAGATAGGTTTACAGAGAAAAGTTAGGTATGACTGGTTTTAGATGTGATCAGTTGTCAGCCTGTAGAGGATTCTTGTTAAAGGAGAAGGAAGGCCTCTGAAGGAGATAGACATAAACACAGGACAAAGCGGAGGGCTCTGGGAACATGGCTTATTCAAGGCTTCAAATGCATATCATAAAATACAAATATCAATTTATCTTACCTTTTTTGTGTTATTTATTTTTAGATTTGTTTTTATGTGTATGGGTGGTGTTTGGCCTGCATCTGTGATTGTGCAGCGTATGTGTACAGTGGCTGTGGAGGCCAGAAGAGAGCATTAGCTCCTCTGGAACTCGTTACAATAATTGTCTGAGCCACCATGTAGGTGTAGGGAACTATATATGGGTTCTCTGCAAGAGTAGTCAGAGCTTTCAACCACTGAGTCACCAGTCCAGCCCTTCTTGCTATTCTTAAAATCTTTACAGCTTAGTAATGTTGATTACATTTGCATTGTTGTATAACAAACCTATTTCATCTTTAAAAACATATGCATTTTAGAGCCTGCTGTGGCAGCACATACCTTAATCCTAGCACTGGGGGAGGTGGTGGTCTTTAAAGTCCAGCCTGCTCTGTAAAGAGAAGTCCAGGAGAGCCAGGGCTACAAAGAGAACCCCTTGGAAGCCCCTCCACCCCCAATGTATTTTATAAAAACATTATTTTTGTGTGTATGTGTATAAAAAATGTGAAGGTTTCATGTGGCATAGCACAAATTTGAGCTGGCTCTTACAGAGGTTCTAGTTGTCAGAGTTACCAGGCCCCCACTGCAAGTGCTTTTCCTGTGCAGTTTCCTTGGTACCATTTTCATCTTTTAAACTAAAATTAGTTTATTAAATAAGTTGCTGTCACCAGCTGTTCAGTCCTCAGCACCACTTTTGACCTCTCCAAACCTGAGGACCTTAGGTACCTCATGTAAGTAGACCCATGTGCATGTGTGGGGCAATTCACATAGGCTTATCCCTAGACTTCGTCCTTGTTATCTGTGTCAGATTCCCTCTTTAACGTTGGTTAGTTTTCCACTGCCTATCAGTTCTACATTTTACACCGTTTGCCTACTGATGGACACTTCTACTCTTTGACTGGTAAATAAATCAGCTATGAATATGGGTAAACAACTTTATATACTGGCTTTTATTTTCAGGTGGGCACTCTGGTTTTTTAAAAATGATAAAAGCAAAACTTGGCAAGCAAACCTTCGATTGATCTCTAAGTTTGATACTGTTGAAGACTTTTGGGCGTAAGTAACTTTAAGATACTTATATATACTTCTAAGTTGAATAATTTTTTTATCTTACATCATTTACAAAATGAAAGATGAATATCTTCAAAAGTTTGAATTGGTAGTTATGCTTTATTTTACATTGTTGAGTACACACAAAAGCCCTATGTTTCGGTTTGATTACTCTGTATTCCTCATCTTCCCGTGAGAATCCTCTATTATTGTCCTAGAATTTTTTGATAGCCTTTTGGCTGTCCGTCTCCTGTGCAGTCACCTACATATATTTATGTCATAACTGGATACTAAAAGGCCTTACTAAACATCCCCATTTCTGCAGACAGCTTTTAGTATAATATCTGGAATTTCCCTGCTCAGGCTATCAAAAGGTGAAACTTATAAAATTTAACTTTCAGGGCTATAAACTCAGGAGTAGCAAGACAATGATGTGTCTGTAATCTTAGGTCATTAATTTTATTGTAATTTATCAAAGAGTAATCAAAATGTTTTTTAGATTAGTTTTTAGTTTAGGAAGAAGTTAACTTGGATCATAAACTTTTCAAGACTTACAAATAGAATATAAACTGAAGGTTTTTTTCGAGAAGTGTATGTTTGAGACAGGATGTAGCTGAGTTTTTGAGGATGTCCTAACATTGTAGAACTTGGAATCCCCCACCACCTTTACCTGCCAAGGCATAGCAGATCAACACTGCTCATGCCTTAGATGTTTTGAAATTTATCTTAAAACAGTAGTTTTTGTTTTCTGAGGATCAAATTTAGGACCTTGAACATGATAGGCAAGTGCTTTACAATTGAGATGCATCCTACTTCATCCAAAAGTTGAATTTTCTAGATATTTTTAGAGAACATATAGGGAAATACTTTTTGAGAATATGAGAGGCAAATGTTGGAGAAGAGTTTAGAGTTACCTCACAGTTACTATTCTATATGTTTATATTAGGTCATAGGTGCTGAGTTTAGTGACCAACATTTTCATGTAACTTCTGAGTCTGTTTTGCTCACACAAAAGAATAGACTGTAGTCATTAAATTCATAGCTGTATTTTTTTAAGGCCACAATCAGTATTCAGTGTGTTTCCAATGTCTGTACTGATATTTCCCTGCAACAGATATTAGGTATTCATTGCATCATTGAGAAAGGCAACATATAAAATACATAAGACTGCTGAATTCAGTTTTTTTCTAAGAACATTATGGGGTTGTTTTTTTTTTTTTTTTTTTTTTTTTTTGGTTTTTTGCTTTGTTTTGTTTTTTTTTAATGAAACAAGTATATTTCAGCTCTCCTAATTACTAAAGGTGGCTGTCTAAATTGGAGTTTTTGAAAGGGTCAAATGGTTTTTGTACTCACTGTGTTTTTACTGCAAGACTTTTGAATAACTCTCAAGCCTTCTTTACACGCACAAAAAGTTCTCCAGTTTCTTAATAAGGAAAAAGGAAGGGCTTGAATCCCATGCCCACTCGCATGTGCTCTTGGACTGCATTCCTGGCTTTTACCTGTTTATATAAGCCTGGTTCCAGGATTCCTTTAGTGGAGCACAGCCCCACATGGCAGTGAGTGTAAGCAAAAGCCCCGGGAACCAGAGCTGAGAGATGGGGAAGGACGGAGCCTGAGCCTTTCTGGATGGATTAGGCCACCTCTTGATTTCTTACTCCTTTCTAGAAGGTTTTACACAAACATTTCTTCAGTCCTTTTGCTTTAGTCTCATCCATGTAACCTTAAGATTCTTAGGTTGTGGTTTGGGAACTGTCAGTCATTAGATACTTAATACTATCGTATTCAAGGTGGATCATACTGTGCAATGTGGTAAGGAAGATGTAGACTTCTTAAAAGTGTCTGAAATATTTCTAGACAAAATTAAGGTCAACACAGCAAGGTTCCTAAGATAAACTCTGCTGTCTATTGGAGGAGAGCAAATACGGAACCGACGTGTGCTTCAGTTTTACACAGAGATCAGTGACACAGCCCTTCTGCCTTTAAGAAGTATATATCAAATACCTCGAAAACCATTCCGTGGTTTAAATATTTGGGCAATAGCTCAGAACTGCAGGTCTACCTGTTGGTAATGCCTTTGATCCTGGCCTGTGCCTGAGCTCCTCATACTGCGGTGCTGACTGATAGGAACCATTTTGAGTTGGAGAACCACTGCTGTGTTTATACTTGCAGAGGTAATAATGTTGATTGACTGAGCCATGCAGTACTGATGGTTTGTTTTAATTTTCTTAAGTGCACATGGCTGCATTGAGTTAACAAATGTATCAAAATATTTTTTTAGAGTAGTCATTTGAGATAGTTGTTTGTATTAGTTTACATTATAAATTTCTTTGAGTGTAATCATTATTTAGACCTGTTGTGTCCATTTCAGAAATTAACTACATACAGAGTCAAAAAAAGAAAAACAAATCTACATACTTTTATGTTTTCGTATTTTCCAAATGTGTGTGTGTCTGTGTAAGCACCCAAACCCTGCATTACATATTATGTTTTTAATTATTATTTTCTTTTACCTAGTCTATACAACCATATCCAGTTGTCTAGTAATTTAATGCCTGGCTGTGACTACTCACTTTTTAAGGTATGCCTAATCAATGATTGTTTATATTTATTACAGGACCAGACCATTCAGGTATTTGTAAAAACTGGCCACAAATTCAGGCAGTTGGCTTTACCAGGCTTGAGTACAGTGCTCTGTGGTAATATTTAGTTACTCATGGGAACATCCTGGGATTGACTCGAGCCTTGCTAATTCTGTGCAGCCCTTCCTGGATATACTTGAATAGACTGACTTCGTCAGCTAATTTTAAACCCATGAGATATTTATAAACAGACCTTTGTCAGGTGCTAGGATAGGACGTTAGTTAGCTCAAATTACATAGTTTTTAATGTAGCTTCTAAAAGGTTTCTGCTCGGGAATTTTCAGAACCTTTAGGTGACATGAAGCTTTGCAGTTGGAGAATTCACAAGGAGGTGGGACGCTTGCGCAGTTGCATGCCTCTGGCGTGTAGTTCTTGTGTATGTTTAAAAGCCGTGCCAGTGGCAGGGGTACAGGGAACGAAAGAAAAGTTGTCAGTGGTGCTTGCTGAGTCTAATACTGTGTCTCGGAGTACCAGTGCTGTCTAATGCTGCCTTCTCCTCCTGCAGGACGGGATTGAGCCTATGTGGGAAGATGAGAAAAACAAACGAGGAGGACGGTGGCTGATCACACTGAACAAGCAGCAGAGACGGAGTGACCTCGATCGCTTCTGGCTAGAGACAGTAAGGCTTTAGGATATGTTTGCCTTTCTCTACTTACAGCCCCTGTTCTAAAGAAGCCCTTGTGCTCACGTGGCATCACATTTACTAAAACCAGAACGAGTAGAAATTGGTACCACGCTTGTGCAAGGATGACATTTAAATCCCTGAAGCGTTTTGGTATTTGGACATAGCTGGAAAGTATGTTAAGGGAAATAAGCCAGACTTGGGAAGAAGATGGCACGTCTTCTCTCATGTGGAACTTAGGTTTTAAATACATGAGTGTGTTACATAATCTGTATTTGCAGGACAGTGAAGACATGTACTAGGAGTGAAGCACGGAGGAGGTCGGGGTCAGATATGGGGAGGGGTGCGTGAGAACAAGCTAGCAGAGATGCTGTGAGGAAACCCACACCTTTATACTAACCTGAAACTACCATAGAATGCAAATACCTGTACACATCTGAGGGGAGGATCTTAGTGTGTTCAGGTGTGACCTTTCCTGTTGAATAAGTCACAGCCCTTGCTTTTTGAGGACAGGGTTTTACTACCCAGCTAGGCTGCTGTTGCCGCTCAGAGTCCTGCTGCCTCCAACTTTTTAATTATAGACATGTGCTAGTTGGCGAAGACTTTTTATCCATCCTGTGCGTATCTCAAACATGTGAGTCCAGTGAATGATTTCTATCATTCCACAAGTCATAAAAAATGATTGACAAACTAGGCGCAGTGGTGCAGTATTTTTATCCCAGAACTTGGCAGGCAGAAGCAGGCAGATCTCTGTGAGATCGAGGCCAGCCCAGTCTAGAGAGTTCCAAGACACCCAGGGATACAAAGAGAAATCCTGTCTCAAAACCAAAAAACTAAGCAAATAAAGTAAAAAGTGAATGACATTAACTTTACCTCTACAATCAGGTTCCCCCCTCTTATCTCATTAGTCAAAAATAATAGGACTTTATATTGTGATTAATGTGGACTTTTTATAACCCATTTATAGTATTACTGTAATTAAAAATTCTGAAAATTTGAAATTAGTGAAGCAAGTGATGACATTGTTGGTTAATATTTAAAACTAAATAATGTGTTGTGATATACTTTAGCCCTTTGGTTTTATGAGCTATACTATGAAACTAGGCATTTTCTGTGGTCAAGTTCTAGGTTGTAATTTTGGGACTGAAGTTCATAGTTAATGCTATTTTTTTAACCACTTAGACTCAGTACTGATTTACAGTTAGCACTGACTAAGTGAATAAGTACTTACATGGATCAGTAACATTTTATTAAAGCAAAGATTTAATCATGCTTTTGGAGGAGAGTATGAGTAAATAATACCATTGTGGAATGCCCTAGGCCAGTGGGTCTCAACCTTCCTAGTGCTGCAACCCTTTAAAACAGCTCCCCAAGTTGTGGGGACCTTCAACCAGAACATTATTTTTGTTGCTACTTCATAACATAAATTTTGCTGCTGTTATGAATTGTAATTTATATGTCTGTGTTTTCTAATGGTCCTAAGCACCCCCTTTAAAAGGATCGTTTAACCCCCAAGGGGGTTGTGACCTACAGGTTGGGTGCTGCTGCTGTAGGAAAAAGGACATTTCAGTTTGATAGGTTGAAAAATAATGTGATGGATTGAGTTACAGTTGCTCAGTGTATTTAATACCACTGAACTCTACTTTGAAACTGTTAGGAAATGGCAATTAATGGGAGCATAAATATATTGCTGTCATTGTGATCGCTGTCTGCAAGGTAACTAAGCATCCGAGCATCTGAGGCTAATGAGGTCACCTTTTTTGTGCGCCTAATGTGCAGAAAGAGGTAAAACAGTTGACGGGGTTTCTCTGTGTGGCCCTGGCTGTCCTGGAACTCACTCTGGAGACCAGGCTGGCCTCCAGAGTGCCTGGATTAAAGGCGTGCGCCACCACTGCCCGGCTGAATTTTTTTTTTTTAAGCCAAGAGAAAAAACAATGCAAACGAGTAAAATATAGACATTTTAAAAATTGGTTCTTGGGACTGAAGAGATGGCTAAATAGTTAAGAGCACTAGCTGTTCTTAACCAAGGAGAGATGATGGATGTTCAATTCTCATTACCCACTTGGCTCACAACTGTGTAATTCCAGTTCTGGGCGATCTGGACACAGACAAACACGCAGGCAGAATACCAATATTCTTAAAAATAAATAGGTTGGAGTTTTTTGTTGTTGTTTGTTTTTTTATCAGTTCTTAAGCTGCTCTGTGATTCTGCAGGTAAGGGTGCTTGCTTCCAAGTCTGAGTACCTGAGTTTAATTCCCAGAACTCACACGCTGTGCGTTGTCCTCTTCTTGCATTGATTTGCCACAGCATGTGTGTCTTGTCTCCATTCACAACAAAACAGAGTCAAATCTTACTCATTTGCTTTCTTTTTTGTCTCTAGATCAGGATGACTTCAAATTTGGCAATGCTGCCTCTCCTGACCAATTTAAGATGTCAGTTCTTGACTTAGAATCCGATTTATTTAGTTTTATAACTATACATAGAAGAGTCCTGTGTTTGCTTCTAAGTTGTTGATGATATATATATATATATATATTCGATGTAATTTGTTATTTTTTGTTTTATTTTTAGCTGCTGTGCCTTATTGGAGAATCTTTCGATGACTACAGTGATGATGTGTGTGGAGCTGTTGTTAATGTTAGAGCTAAAGGTGATAAGATAGCAATATGGACTACTGAGTGTGAAAACAGAGATGCAGTCACACACATAGGGTACGTTGTGCTCTCCTCCTGCTTCCTTGACCCTTGGTTAATTAAGTGTGTAGATGTCTTTTATGTGCAGCTTTAGACACTTGGTGTTTATAAACTGTTATTTTCTTTGTAAATGTTTTCACAAACAAAAGTTTGGATCCTGTTAATGTTGAATGTGTTTGTCTGTTTTTCATTAATGTAAAATGGTTTTTGCAGCAGTGGTGTGTGCACTGTCTGCAGCAGGTGTATTTCCATAAAAAGTATCATGCCTTAGTTCCTGTCCATATTTAGAGCCCATGTGTTTAGAAGTTTCTCTCTCTTTTTTTTGTTTACAATTCACACACATCAATTTTGTTAGAATTCTCTTTGATTACATGCAAATCAGTAAGAAAAACCAAGCTAGATTCTAAGTGGGATTACAGGGATTCATTCATTGTTAGCTTGTCATTTTTCATCTTGTAGTATAAACATTGACCTGTAGCAATGTTGTATTTAAAAAAAAAAACAGAAATTAATGAATTTGTTATAGAACTTTTTGTGTCAATATTAGATGTTTTGAAATCTTTAAAACATTCTAACCTCAGTTATTCAAGGAAATATTTTTTTTATTGCTTCCAGTTGACACATTTTAACTTCTCATTGCTTTGTGTGTATGTGAATACATTTTTTAATAGTAAAGAGTTTTTTAAAAAACCTGTTATGGTACCATTTCATACTTAAAAAATACCTGTTTGGAAGAACTGTGATTCTGCCGGGGGTAAAGCTCGGTGAAAGTGGGTCTTCCTCATATTGTTTCTGAGAATTAAACATTCAGATTTCTTTCTAAGATTAAAAATTAAGTCCTCTGCTCTTTTCTGAGGTGCTTGTTAGCCTTATTTCATACTCACAACCCAGCCTCACAATTTTCATTTTTTTATAGCACTTGTTTTTTTTTTCAACCTTTAGATGTGCTTCATTCCCTGCAGATTAAATTGTTAATACCTTGACATCCCTCTATCCACCTCTCTACTCATCCACCCATCCATCCACTTGAGGCAGGATCTTTGCATACCTAGCCCTGGCTGTCTCAGAACTCACTAGAGATATCTGCCTCTGCTTCCCAAGTGCTGGGATTAAAGGCGTGTGCCACAATGCCTATTCCCTTTTTTGGTCTTTTAAGGAGAGATTTCTCTAATACTGCAGATAAGCTTTAGACTCTCTGAATTTAGTTGATAGTCATACAGTTAAACCTTGTTTAGTTAGTATACATCACATTTTATTTTTAAAGTAATCACAACTAATTTGAAATTGGTTTGTAAAGTTGGTACATAAAGCAAAATAGAATTCATATGTAAATACAATTTTTACTTTAGTTTTTGAGATAGGCACTTGCTATGTTAACCAAGCAATTGCTGTGAGCCCATGGACTGATCGTGTTTTGCTTGTTACTGATTTAGTAATAATTGTATCTTTTTATTAGTAATAATAAAAACAAACCTGGTGAGATTACAGGTATCTGTAATGTGATTAAAGTCTGGCTGTGAAAGTAAAGACTAATTTTTAATTTTGCTAGTTAATACTGAGAGAAAATTAACACATTTCGACTTGCATTGCTAATGTAAAGACTAATATATGATAGATTTATAAAATACATATGAAGACTTTATCTTTTTTTTTAAAATATTGTTTCTTGTCTCCCATGTCTTGTAGGAGGGTATACAAGGAAAGGTTAGGACTTCCTCCGAAGATAGTGATTGGTTATCAGTCCCACGCAGACACAGCTACAAAGAGCGGCTCCACCACTAAAAATAGGTTTGTTGTTTAAGAAGACACCTTCTGAGTATTCTCACAGGAGACTGCGTCACGCAATCGAGATTGGGAGCTGAACCAAAGCCTCATCAAAGCAGAGTGGACTGCACTGAAGTTGATTCCATCCAAGTGTTGCTAAGATATAAGAGAAGTCTCATTCGCCTTTGTCTTGTACTTCTGTGTTCATTCTCCTCCCCCACCCCCAATTTTTGCTAGTGTGTCCACTATCCCAATCAAAGAATTACAGTATACGTCACCCCAGAACCCGCAGATGTGTTCCTGGCCCGCTCTGTAACAGCCGGTTAGAATTACCATGACACACACATTTGCCTTTCCACAGTATTCGAAAAAGAACTTGCATTTCTATTACCTTAGCAGGAAAGATCTGGTTTTGCTCCACTCCATGCAGGAGCGGACTTTGCTGGTGTGAGAGTCTGAGTACAGCTTTCTAGCAACCTTCTGTTTCCTTTCACAGCATTGTCCTTGCTGTCCTCTTGCTGATGGCTGCTAGATTTAATTTATTTGCTTCCCTCCTTGATAACATTAGTGATTCTGATTTCAGTTTTTCATTTGTTTTGCTTTTGTTTTTTTCCTCGTGTAACATTGGTGAAGGATCCAGGAATATGACAGAAAGGTGGAATAAACATTAAATTTGTGCATTCTTTGGTAATTTTTTTGTTTTTTGTAACTACAAAGCTTTGCTACAAATTTATGCATTTCATTCAAATCAGTGATCTATGTCTGTGTGATCCCTAAACATAATTGTGGACTATAAAAATGTAACACCATAATTACATTCCTAACTAGAATTAGTATGTCTGCCTTTGTATCTCTATGCTGTACTTTAACACTTTGTATTCTTAGGTTATTTTGCTTTGGTTACAATGGCTCAAGTAGAAAAGCGGTCCCATCCATATTAAGACAGTGTACAAAACTGTAAATAAAATGTGTACAGTGAATTGTCTTTTAGACAACTAGATTTGTCCTTTATTTCTCCATCTCTAGAAGGAATCTGTACTTCGTATTGCAAGGCAGTCTCTTGTGTCTTCTTAGAGTGTCTTCCCCATGCACAGCCTCAGTTTGGAGCACTAGTTTATTATGTTTATTACAATTTTTAATAAATTGACTAGGTAGTATCACATGTAATTACACTGATGTGGCTATCTTTTTAATAAAGTTAAGGCACAGTTGCTCAGTCCTAGGTTGAGTGATGGACTTTGACTATGTTACAGTTGATGAGGATTGGGGTTTTGGTGCATCACCATTCGGTAGGAACAGCGGCTAGAAACTGATTGTTGGGTTTAAGATGTTTTTACTTAATGGCCAGAAAATTAGCGTAAGGAAAGTATATAGAGAAACATGCGTTAGGGACATTAGTGTTACTATCTGAATAAAACACAATAAACAAGTATTAAGAACTACTTATATTGGTCAATTGTTGCAGTATGGTTTTCTGTAAACTTGAAACCTTGATCTATTCTTTGTATCATTTAAAGCAAACATGAAGACATTTTGTCTGCAGTACGTAATTGTATAGTTCAGATCCTGTGAGATGAGGTGTGGCTGTTAACGCCGAAGGGTAAGCTGAACTGTGGGTAGCAGAGTGGAAACCATTGGCTGAGAGAAAAATGCTCTTTAAGTGGTGGTTGTTATGAATTCACACTGATAACTTGATAAAGATCCTTATAAAATACATACGGAATTAATAGCATTGCTCTTATTATGTACGTCAAGAATGTATAACCGCCTGCTCTTGTTGTCACAGATAACTCCCTGTTCAGTGCTTTGGAAATAGCGATGCTCACGATCTCAGCATTCTGTACCCTACATCTACTGTGTGGATCATTGAGAGATCTTTTGACATTGCAACATGATATGGTCTATGTTGGGCTGCATTCCTGGCTGTCTTGTATGAGACCCCGGTTGGCTCCCTGAAGCTGATTGATACAGTGTACAGGCATGAAGGTGGCTGATGAGGCTTTCTTACCAACATGTGGGATTCTAGTAGTTGTATCTATTAGAGATTAATTCTCATATTCCTTTTCATTCATTTGTAAGAAGTATCAACTTTAGAAGTGAAAAAAGAATCATAAAATACAGTTTTTAAAGTTAAAAACTTTGAGTAGGATGTATCTTTGTTATAGAAAGTTGAAATAATTTGTAATGGATGAATAATTATAATGGAAAAATGAAAAAACTGGACAGAAAGATTTAGCATATACTATATAGGAATTAATAACTACAGCACTTACATAATAAGTTAGGCAGTGTTTTATTCTTGTCACGTGTTCATAATATATGTAGGTATTTCTCCCTTTTATAAATGAATGAGAATTGGGATTTGGTGTATCACCATTTGATACATTAAGATTTAAATAATTTCATAGCTTCTGTCAGATACAGAGTATGAACTTGTGAATAATTCTTAATCACATAAATCACACACTCCCTGAAGATGTAATAAATAGGTTGTAGTACATTAGATTCTAAATTCCAGTTAGACTCAGCTACAAGCTAGGCATATAAACAGCCAGCAAAGCTAGTCACAAATAACCATGGAGACTAAGGTACAGGGTTAAAGTATGAATGTTTTTATTGGTGCTCTAAATCACCATCTAAGATAGATGGTAGTGTTCAACTTGACAGAAATAGACGTTCTTGAATGCTGCTGGAGTTGCATTTAAAAGGTTAAATTTAGTAAATGGCCTGTATGGTGGGTACATATCTGTAATCACAGTGCTGAGATGGAATGACCATAAGGCCAACCTGGGTTACGTAAACCCTTTATCAAAAAGACAAGGACCAGGAATGTGCTTCATTGAGAGTGCTTGCCAAGCATGTACTATGTTCTGTGTGTGATTGCCAGCACTGTCAGGAAGATGAGGTGTAGTGTTGGGTCTCTGTGTATCACGTTTCTCATGACACCCAGCTTTGTATTCTCAGTGTGGAGTATTATGGGGCAAGTGGATAGATATTCTCATTTGGCACCAGCCCTCTAAATACACATCAAATTGATGAGTATACCTTGAGGCCAGCCTGGTCCATAATGCTAGTTCTAGGACAACTAAGGCTACACAAACCCTGTCTCGAAACATTGAATCCAAATGAATCCCACTGTGGGAGGATGCCTGAAAGCCAGTGCATACAAATGCCACTTTGTAACATCCCCTCCCCTCCAGCTGTGGTCATGCCAGTCGTGGGTTTGGTTTGGTTTGGTTTTTTAATGTGTATGCATGCATGTTTTGTATCGTGTGGTGCCTGAGGTGGTCAGCAGAGGGCATGAAATCCCTGCAACTGAAGTTAATTACTTAGCACAGTTGTGAGCCACCATGTGAGTGCTGGGAGTCAACTGGATCTTACACAAAACCAACGACTCTGCTTACTGCAGAGCCATTACTCCAGCCCCATGGCTCTTGTTTATGTGATGGTATGTTCATTTGTTTTTCATGACAGGCTTTCTATAAGCCCAGGCTGTCCTGGAACTCACTGTAGACTAGGCTGGGCACCAGAATAAGTGCTGGGATTAAAGGTTGTGCCCCCAACACTGCCCGGTAGTACTTTGATTTTCTTTCTTTGGGGGAGAGGGGAGCTTGGTGTAGTGGTGCCTGCCTTTAATCCCAGCACTCAGGAGGTAGAAACAGGCACAGCCTGATCTACAGAGGCTAGCCTGATCTACAGAGCTATATCTAGGACAGCCAGGGCTATACACAGATTATATAAATTTTGTTATTTTGAGACAGGTTTTCTCTGTAGCCTTGGCTGTTCTGGAACTCATTCTGTAGACCAGGCTGAGCAACTGCCTCTGCCTCCAGAGTGCTGGGATTAAAGGTGTTCACCACCACTACCCCTACCCAGTTTTGTATTCTCAGATTAAGACTCCATGGTCTAAATGTCTAGATGGCAATAAATATTTAAATCAATGTAAAAATCACTTGTAGAAAAAACGAAAAACACCGTCTTAAAACTCAAATGGGAGAACTTGCTTATTACCTGTATTTTTTGTGGGTTTTTCTTTTTCTTTTGAGCTTAGGTTCTACACAGCCCAGAATGGCTTTAAACCTGCCTCAGCCTCCCAAATGTTGGGATTACAGCTGTGTGCCTGCTTGTTTGTTCCTTTTGAGACCTGGTGTCGTTTCATATCTCCGGCTGTAATGGAAGTCAGATCCATCTTATTGCAGAGGATTGGAATTAAATGCGTTCACTACCGACCTTGCTTGCTTTTTTTGGGGTGCGGGGTGGGGGGGATTCTCTAATTGACAAAATGGGGCTTTAAGAAGATTTTTAGTTCTGGCAAGTACTTAATGGGAGTCTCCTGGTGATGGGAGTAAAATGTAGGCTACTCTAAAATGGCAAACAGGCATTTAGAACATGTGCAGTGGTATACCTCTTCTTGACTTACGTGGACTATTCGTGTAATGTTGCTGGAAATTTCAGGGAACAGTTGTGCAGAAAATACTTGGTATGTGTGTGAAGAAGCACTGAAGAGGCCGAGGCCAGAAGATGGACATTTCCAGCACATAGCTAACTCGGCTGCATACTTCCATAATGTGTACTATACATAGCTCCTGTCTCAGAATGGAGTTTAGCTTCGGATTCTTTAAAGGCTACTTACATTCTACATTTTGAGACAGTACTTAAGTGCCATTTGTCTTTTTGCCATTTAAATTTGCCTAAATATTAGAAAATTAGTCTGTCAGTGACTTCTAATAAATCTGCCTTTTACTGTGGACACAAATGCCCTGGCAGCCTCACCTGTGACTGTCTAAGGTGTTGCCCGATGATTTGGGATCCTTGGGATCCAGGTACTGCTTTCTGAAGCTGTGATAGGTTGTGAAGTATGATGATGTGTGAGTCAGTGGGGTCGAGCATGGGAGTCACTGACTGGGTGGCTACTTCTGCCAGTTCCTGCACAGCCACATCTCAAGTGCCTGTTTGCTCTTGGTGGGTAGCGGCAGTCCTGCACACACAGGCAGCACATTCCACCATCTCCCCGAGTTCTGTTCCACTATTGTTGCTACATTGTTTCTCAAGTGGGCTTTTAAGGTCTTGAATGACATGGAGTTACTTTCAGACAAGTATCTGAAGAGCAGTTGTTTGACAGCAGTTAAGAGTTACTGTTCCTTTTGAATCAGGTAGTGAGATGCACCAGACGGTGCCTGTCTGCAGAGATGAAAGCATAAAGCATTGTTTTGCAAAGTTTTTCTTACAAGTTACAATAAAAAGTACGTTTTGTTTCATGACCCCATTTGTATACGTGTATATAGTAAAAAGGTATCACATGTGAGGAGATGTTTTCTGTGCCAGTCTTTCTCTCTTCTCTGTTGCCATTGATATCCATGGAGTACACCATAAAAGGTATCCATGCGGTAATGGGGCAGTGGAAGTTCTAAGGAAGTCTGTCGAAGTGTTTTATTACGGTGAAGGAACTCCATGACCATGGCAAGGCATTTCATGGGACTTGCTTACAGTTTCAGAGGTCTATTTCATCATCGTGCCAGGGAACATGGCTGCATGCAGGAAGAGACACTTAGATTCCAAGCACTCACCTAAAAGCTAAGTGTGGCAATGTACAAACACATTTGCAATCCCAGAACAGAGGGTCCCTTTGTGTTGGCCAGCCAGTCTAGCTGAAACAAAAAGACCCTATGTCAAGAAATAAGCCCTCATAAAAGGCTGTGGGAAAGAGCCTTCTGGGAGCTGACCTGTGACCCCCACCCCCACCTCCCCCAGGCCTGCATTTACACAAATACAAAGTATTTTTAAAAGGACTCTCTTACAATGAGAATTTGAAGCTATTGTGAAGGAAGGACTTGGCTGAATCTGTTGTGTGGAAAATGGTGTATTCATTCTCTCCATCCCGTCCTTTACCTTGGCACCCTACCATGACAAAGCATCCTAGTGTTTGGTGCATGTACATATATGCAGGCAAGCATTTATACAGATAACACTTTTTTTTTTTTTTTTTTTGGTTTTTCGAGACAGGGTTTTTCTGTGTAGCCCTGGCTGTCCTGGAACTCACTCTGTAGACCAGGCTGGCCTCGAACTCAGAAATCTGCCTGCCTCTGCCTCCTCCTAAGTGCTGGGATTAAAGGCGTGTGCCACCACCGCCTGGCCACATAACACTTTTAATAAACATTTTCTTGTTCCATTTATTTCAGAACAGACGTTTTTATTTTGCCAAACTGATGATAATCTTCAACTGTCACTGCCTACTTTGATCATTGCACTGTCCAGTAGGAGAGCCTTCAAGCTGGCTGGTTTCCCTTCCGCCATGTTTGTAATCATTCTTTGAATTTACTTTCGGGGTCCAAATGGGTTTCCTAGGTTCACCTGGGCTCATCTTGTGCCTTGCCTACTCCAGTCCTGAAATTTTCTCCATGGAGGTCTCATGCCTTGAGTGTACAGAATGTAGGCCGTTGATGTTCCTAAGCTAAGTGTCCTTGCTGGTTATGTTTTCTCTGCAGATGGAGCTAGATGGAAGTATATATTTGTACATACCCATATACACTACTGTTTGTATAAGCCTTAATACATGTTGGCACCCACTCCTGTAATGCAAAGTGTCACGTGATTCATTTCTACCTCGTGCTAGGGCCCATGACTGCCCTTAACCCCGCCCCCTTATTATTTTTCTCTTCCTCTCTGCCCCCCTCCTTTTCTGTATCCTTTTACTGCTTCCATTTCTCAAATCCTGCTTTATATGACTTTATAAGAATTCTTTCCTTTTCGCCCCCCTCTTTTATCTTGAGATATCAACTGCTAACACTAGTTTGATGAAAAAATAAAAATTTCATCTCTTGATTATAAGTTTTCACACTCTGGAGGAGTTTTCATCTGTTGGTAAGTTTTCTTTGCTTTTTCATTTGATTACTGATTTCATTTGGTTTCATGCATTTTTCAACTTTGCTGTTGCTAGACTTGTGCACCATAGCAATCATACATGTACTTCTCTGAAGTCTGTTGCTGGGCTGCCTCAGCTTGTGCTCTGTGCAGTCTGAGATGCTGTGAGTAGTTTAGACCATTCCAAACCCATCCTGCTTCCACTTACGAGGTTTTGACTTTATGTGGGGCAAAGGTAATACATAGTGTGTGGGAACCTCTTGGAATTCTTATCTGGGCTAGTGAACTGCAGTGAGCAACCCTCTTGAAATGCTCGGCCTGGGCCACAAACTCATGATCAGCCACTGTCACTGTTGACAGCGAAGGGTGCACTCTTCTGGGTGGGCGGGCTTTCATTGCTTTTTGAATGTGTGTGTGTGTGTGTGTGTGTGTGTGTGTGTTAAAATCCCATTAACTACAAAACACCCACCTGTGTGAGAGAGAGGTCCTACACTTCATTGTAAAGTAGGCTTTGTGTTAAAAGTTTTTCCCAACCGTAGGCTTATTTGCTTTGAGCTGGTTTAAGGTGGCATCCGCTGAAATATGGTGGTTGGTTAGGTTAGGTTAGGAATATTTATGAATTCTGAGGATGTATTGTGACAATTCTCCAATGCATTAAGATGTTTAGGGCCAGGTGATGCCTTTTTAGGTCTCGTTTGTCCAGTTTCCAGAGGAGAAATGGAACAGTGAATTGCACAGCTCTTTCCCCTTTCATTGCATTATGGCGTGAGGAAGGGGCTCACTTTGCAGTTAGTGGATTGAAGGCTCCATTGGAGATCAGTGTTCTTTAAGTAATGAGTAGTTTTGGCAGCCTCAGGTTCTAAACATGGGACCCCACACTAGGCAAGCATTCTACCCTGAGCCTCGGTTGTCATTTTTAACCTCTTCTAAGGTCATCTGTCTTTACTACTGAAGACGATTTAATTTGTCTCTGTTGTTGTGTATACGGGCCTCCCTTTCACACTGGTGAGACGGAATCTTCTTTTGTAGTCTGGGACACTGGAACCCACTGTAGAGCAGGGTGGCTTTCCTCACAGATCCCTCTGGCTACCACGGATCGACTGTGCCACAGTGCATGGCTATGGCTTTACATCATTTCTATTTCACTTTGTATTTTGCTTAAAACTATTTGGATTCCTCATTCTTTTCCCTGAGTAAATAATTTAAATCTTCAGAGGCATTTTTAATTTTTCTATTTTAATTAGAGCTGTTCTGGAGCTCATATAGACTAGGCTAGGTGGTGGTTTTTTTTTTTTTTAATGATTTATTTTCTATATATGAATATGCTGTCACTGTCTTCAGATACACCAGAAGAGGGCATCAGATCCCATTACAGATGGCTGTGAGCTACTGTGTAGTTGTTGGAAATTGAACTCAGGACCACTGGAAGAACAGTCAGTGCTCTTAACCAGTGAGCCACCTCTCAAACCTCCTCACCAGGCCAGTCTTGAACTCACAGTTCCACCTGCCTTTGCCTCCACAATGCTGGTATTTAAGGGCATGTACCCCACATGTATGCAGTGCCAATGGAGGTCAGAAGAGGCCATGGGATCCCCTAGGAATAGAATTACAAATAGTTGTGAGCTGTCTTGTAGATACTGGAAATGGATCCTGAGTTCTGGAAGAGCAGCCAGTGCCCCTAACAACCGAGTCCTCTCTCCAGCCTCTGCGAGCATTATTAAAGAATCCGTAAATGCAGGTAGTGATTCATCACCAGGCTAAAGGGGATATTGTCATACATGTGTAACTTCACACAGATTCACAACTGCCATTACCAATCTCTTACATGGCCCCAGGAGTAGAGAGGAGTTCCATTTTATCCTTAGCTCACTGGTTCTGTGTGTTTGCTCATTGCCTGTTTACTCAGTCAGCAAACACATGCCACGTGCATGTATGTATAAGACATATATGCTAGAGTTAGCAGGTGCTTGCACGTCACGACGTTTAGGGCCTGCCAGGGAAACTGTCCATAAATGCACACAGTAAGATAAAGGTCCATGCTGTAAAGACAGCCAGAGCTCGGGAAGCCGTGGGAGCGCCATGGAAAGGGATCTCTTCTCAGCTGGGTATAGGCAGATTTCAGCATTAAGCCCTTGCAGCTGTAATAAGAACCGTGGCGAGGTGTTAACTGATGCTCTTAGTTCCTCAAGTCAGATGGACGAAGAATGGTTTGCTGGCTGGAGAGGCTCCAGAGGATCTGTGATAGGTTCCCAGCAGCCCACACCAGGTGGCCCACAACCCCCTGCGACTCCAGATGCAGGGCTTCCTTTTCTAGCCTCTCTGGATGCCCACACATGTATGGGCATACACACATAACTAAAGGATAAACCTGAGAATGGTGAGCTGTCATCAGCTAACATGTATATGCTAATTTATAGTTATGTGTGTGGTAGCCTTTTGAACATACTTGCATAAGTGTGAATAGATTCCCACTTCTGCCTATTAGTACTTAATTTTCTTGCACATTTATATTCTTGACCCATTTTTCTTTTGGGTTTTGGTTACCCATGTATGTGTTATATGTATGTATTCGTGTGTATACATGTGAGTGTGTCCATGAATGCACGTGCTTATGGAGGTCAGAGGTTGCTGTTGAGTCTTTCTGAATCAGTCTCCACATCGACCTGCATAGCTTTGGACTTGAACTGACAGAGGATATGAGGGAATGAAGAAAGGACAGACAGACACCTGGACAGAAAAGCTGGGATTGGATGGACCATGCACTCTGATGGAAATGCACCAGAAGAAGCCCAGAAAGTAGGTGTTTATTTTATATAGGCTTTTATTGCATATAGGCAAAGGAGGAAGCAGGTTTGGCTAATCTCGGTGGGGGACTTCTGCTGGGGAGCAGTCTCAGGATGTAAGCACCCAGGAGGAGGCAGCTGCAGACTACATCTGTGCACTCAGCGTCCACGTGGACCAGGGAAGACTTTGTTAGGCTGTTATTCCCATGGGTCTGAGGCATTGACGCAACAGTGCTCAGGCCAGGGTCAGGATTGAGGTGGGATCTCTCCTTGAATCTGCAGCTCACCAATTCTGCTACTCTAGCTGGTCAGAGTTCCAGGGACTGGTTGTTTCTAAACCTGCCTTCCCCCAAATCCGCAGTGCTGGTGTTACAGCGGCAAACCGGCACTGCCTGCTTTCTCCTGTGAGTGCCAGGATCTGAACTCAGATCCTCACATTTGCACAGCAGTCGCCTCCCTGCCCATCTGTCTCCTCAGCACTGCAGATCACTCCCTTTCTGTTATGATTAAGAGCTAATTTGATATATATTTAGCATTATAATTATAAATATCACATTAACTTTTGTTAGGGAGTTTTTCACTCACAAGTTGTGGATTGTGTGAAGTTAAATATATTTCTGTGTCAGCGGAGAATAGATTGACCACTGTGTCTACATGTATGTCCATTTTTCTGTGTATAAAGTCTCTCCTCTATGACTTTTGAATATGATACACTGGCTGAGGGCATCAAAAACCACCCTATACTTGAAGAATCAAAAGGGGTTTTTTTGGTTGTTGTTTTTGGTTTTTGAGACAGAGTTTCTCTGTATAGCCCTGGCTGTCCTGGAACTCATTCTGTAGACCAGGCTGGTTTCAAACTCAGATGTCCACCTGCCTCTGCCTCCCGAGTGCTGGAATTAAAGGCGTGCGCCACTACACCCAGGTAAAGAAAAGTTCTTAACCTTTGCACTTCGATTACTCGTCTATAAAATGTGATTACAGAAAGAATACAGTGGAATTGTAGAAAGCATGTGTATAGGAGTTAGCATTCTAAAATGTAGATCACCAGCTGATGATGTAGCTGGAGGAGACGAACAGAAAGATACCGGCAACATTTTAGTCTCGCAGGGTCTGCTACCAAGCCAAGATCATATCTACTTGCTGAATGAAAAAAAAATTGAGAAATGAAAATGTTTAGAGGCCTTAGCAGTCACCGACCCCATCTTAGCCAGACAGAGTCCTCAAGAGATAGGAAAGGACTCAAGCTTGACAAAACAGATGTTTGATTAAAAAAAAAAAAATCAAACTCTCCCTCCCTCCCTCCTTTCTTCTTCTCTTTGTCTTTTTCTTTTTCTTTCTGGTCTTCTGCTTTTTGGTTTTTTTTGTGATACGGGTCTCAGTAATTAGTTCTGGCTGACCTGGATTTCCTAGTGAGCCTCCTGCCCCTGCGTCTCCAGTGCTGAGCAGAGGTGTGTGCCATCCCGTGTGGCAAAGCTTGTGTGCTTTAATCTTTGGACTATGAGGCTGTGCGAAGCTTTGGATGTGTGTTTTCTCTAGCAGCCCTGAGACTCAGTTTTCAGGCATAAGTCTTTCTCCCCCAATTTAACCACTAACATTCTTTCGCCTACACTTCTTAAACTTCTGAAGGGCTTTTAAGTCTTTATTTAAACTGCTCTTAGGTTTGTTTGGGGGCCGTTTTTATCTTTTTCTCATGGTTCTAGATTGGCTTTAGTTTAACCTTTAAATATAAGTAATTGGAGTTGACTGACCATCTCCCAAGTTTTTCCCCTTTTTTGAAGTTTAAAAAAAGAAATGCTTGCTTTATGGTTTGCAATCATTTCCTTAAGCATGCCCTGCTGTTTGATCAATGTAATATCTCGTGTGGTCGTTCCTGAATAACCTACGAATTTATAGGTGTTCTGGTGGCTACTTATTCTGCTGGGGTGTGTGTGTGTGTGTGTGTGTGTGTGTGTGTGTGTGTGTGTGTGTCTGTGCTCATGAGCATGGGTCTGTGGGTGTGTGTGTCTGTGCTCATGAGCATGGGTCTGTGGGTGTTTGTGTGTCTGTGCTTGTGAGCATGGGTCTATGGGTGTGTGTGTGTGTGTCTGTGCTCGTGAGCATGGGTCTGTGGGTGTGTGTGGGGGTGTCATGGGACTGGTTTCCCTTGATCTGGCCAGAAGTACTGCTGACCTGGTACCTCTGGTGTGACTGAGAGGCTCTGCTGTTTCTGCCTGGGTGCCCACTTCTACCCAAGCCAGAAGACGGTTTATTCATTATTGAGATGCTCAGATGTGGGACAGGAAGTATTCAACAATCTGTCAGTTCCTTGTGGCCAGAGTTGCCAAAAGGGATGCTGATGATACCCAGGTGGTCATGTGTTACTGTTGCTCCTAGAAAACAATAATTATTGCGGTGGAAAATGTGCTCCATGGTTAAGGGAACTGCTGGCTCTGCTAGAAGATCCGGGTTTGGTTCTTGGCATCTGTATGGCACTTCATTACTGCCTGTAACCCCAGTTCCAGGACATACAACAATCTGTTTTGGCCTCTACAGGCACCCAAGCATGTAGCACACAGACATACACGCTAGCCAAATAGTCACACACATTAAATTAATTAAATATAATAATCGAAAAACAAGAAAATAGACAACTGTGGTGGCATATGCCTTAACCCTAGAAGTTGGGAGGCAGAGGCAGATGAATCTCTTGAGTTCAAGGTCACCCTGGTCTACAGAGCAAGTTCAAGACAACCAAAAATACACAGACAAATCCTGTATTGAAAAACAAACAAAAATACATCAAAAACAATAAATACTACTTGGTGATACCTGTCATTTAAAATTACCTTCATGCTAGGATATAGCTAAGTGGAAGGGCCTTGCATGACATAGACAAGGCCCTAGGTTTAATCCCCAGCACAATGCATACACACACACACACACACACACACACACACACACAATATACATTTCAGTCAGGTCTACCTAGGGTTCAAGACAAGCTCAAATGAAGATCCGTATGTTCAGTTGTAAAATGTCTTAATAAAGCTAACAAATCTAAAACATTTCATTTTCTCTAGGAAAGAAATTTGGGTTTTGTGTGATGAACTATAAATGTCAGGAGACTGACTTTGCCAGCAACGTGTCTGAATCGTACATGTGGTGGTTGGGCGAGCAAGAGAGACACATGGCTTTGTTTAATGTTTGTCTCTTTGGTACAGTTCTCTCAGGATTTTTTTTTTGAGACAGGGTTTTTCTGTATAGCCCTGGCTGTCCTGGAACTCACTTTGTAGACTGGGCTGGCCTTGAACTCAGAAATCCGCCTGCCTCTGCCTCCTGAGTGCTGGGATTAAAGGCGTGCACCACCACGCCCGGCTTCTCAGGATCCTTATTTATTTTGATTCTACTCTTTATTATTTAGCCATCCTATGGTTTTTTATATCTTTAGAAATTTTTATATTGAGTATTAAAATTATTTTCATGTATTCAAAACGTTGGCTTTTCAAAAAATTAGGTGTTTTGTTTGCATGTATGTTTGCACACTAAAGAAGGGCATTGGATCCCATGAGTTTAGGATTACAGCTGGCTATGAGTTCCCGTATGAGTACTGGGAATTCAACCAGGTCCTCTGGAAAAGCATCCAGTGCTCGTAACCACTGAGCCTTCTCTCCAGGCCCTTCTAAAAGGTGTCTTAAATTATTTGTTAAAATTAAGATACATCATTGAATATAATGAATGTTTTAGCTTTAAGTAAAATTTAAGTAAACATTTAATTTCTTGAAACTCTAGTTTCTCTAAACTCTTAAGTGTCATTACATGGTTCATATAAATAAAACTATTCAATCTGAGTGTTCGGTGTTTATCTTGTTGCTAATATAAAGGATCAGCAGTATAGTTTATACATTCCATTTCTTCTTAGTTCCCTCCCTCCTTCCCTCTTGGGGTTTTATGGCTCTGAATAGATAGTATGACCACGGCAACTCTTATAAAGAAAAACATTTAATTGGGGGCTAGTTTACAGCTTAGAGGTTTTGGTTACTCTTATGGTGGGAAGCATAGTGGTATGCAGGGGGAGATGGTGCTGGAGAAGAAGCTGAGAGTTTTTCATCTGGATCCTTCTGCAGGAGGAAGGGACTATAGGCGTTTAGGCCTTCCTTGAACTCCTGAGACCTCAAAGCTTGCCCCAGTGACACACTTCCTTCAACAAGGCCACACCTCCAATAATCCACTCCATAGAGACTCTGGGGATCATTTTTTTTCAAATCACCATACTCCTCCTCCAGCCCCCTTTATCTCCCTCCCTCTGTCCACTCCTAAATTCCTTCCCTTTTTGCTGGTGACCAAACTCAGGGCTTTATTCATGCCAGGCAAGTCTTCTACCACTGACTTATATCTTCAAACCATGTTTTTTGCTTGTTTGTTTGTTTGTTTGTTTGTTTTTGTTTTTGATACAGTCCTAGATTGTGGTTTACAGACCTTGAAATTCACTATTTAGCCCAAACTGGACTCAAACTCATGCTCCCACTACTCCAGTCTCTTGACTGCTGGGATTATAGGCATCTTCCACCATGTTCAGACACACATTCTAGAACTATTTAGAAACAAATAAGAGTAGCCATGAATCTTGCCAAGGTCACTGTGTGTGGCTGCTATTGGCGGTTGACGCTATGTTTTCAGAATCTCCTTTCCTCTGGTCTCTTTAAGCTGCAGCAGCTCCTTCATCTCATGTTACCTAGCATCTTCCTGATTCACTAACTTGCTGCTCAATCATTCCAAATGCATTTCCACAGGTCACATGTATAGCCTAAGGCTTGGAAAGGGTCCCATTAAGCTGCTTAGTAGGTGCTGCCTGTCACATAGTCACCAGCAAGCTCATACTCTGAACCTTTGGCTGGGACAATGGAGTTGGAGGGATTCCATTGTGACCTTGTACTTTTCTTTGCACCTTGCAGGCAATCTGTAGGGTAGCCCTTTGTTATATGTCTGTCTTCTCCAATAACTTTTTACCTACTGCTTGGGCATTCTTATTTGAATTCTATCATGGAGACTTGTATAAGAGACTTCAAACAAATCATTCCCTCTGTGTTTCTTAGATGACATTTTTCCACAAAGAATTTTCCTTCATTAATACTGAAAACTTAAAATTCTTCCCTAAAGTCAAGATCAACTTTAACTATTTATTTTATTTATTTATGCATATGGGTGTTTTGTCTGCATGTATGTCTGTATATTATATGCATGTTTTGATGATAAAGATGGTGGTGGTGGTGATTGTGTTTGTACATGTACCTTGGGGTCCATGTTGAGGTCAGAGCACAACTTTGGGGAGTTAGTTCTTTCCTTCCACCATATTGGTCCAAGGAACAAACTCAGGTCATCAGGTTGGTGGCAAATGCTTCATGTGCTAAGCCATCTCACTGGACCCTTGTTGG
Source organism: Mus musculus (assembly GCF_000001635.26). Classification (NCBI taxonomy): domain Eukaryota; kingdom Metazoa; phylum Chordata; class Mammalia; order Rodentia; family Muridae; genus Mus; species Mus musculus. The sequence continues at coordinate 138,570,523 of NC_000069.6, forward strand.
ATTTTTGCCCAATTTTGCTATGCTTATAGAATGAGTTTATCTCTGTTATCTTCTTTTGCTGTGATAAGGCATGATGACCAAGGCAAATTAAAGAGTTTATTTGGAGCTTATAGTTTCAGGGAGTTAGATTCCATGACCATCATGGCAGACAGGCAGGCAGGTTTTAGAGCAGTGGGTGAGAGCTTACATCTTTGTCTGTAAGCAGGAGGAAGAAAGTCTTTTGAAGTTCCCCAGCCAGCCCCCAGTAACACACCTTCTCCAACAAGGTCACACCTCCTAATCCTTCCCCAGCAGCCCCACCAACTGGGAACCAAGCATTGAAGTATTTGAACCTATGGGGGCTGTTCTCATTCAAACCACCACACAGTAGCAACCCCCCCCCCCCTTATTTTCTATTCTCTGGAAGAGTTTGGAAGGTTAGGATTATTTCTGCCTGAGTGTTTAAAACAACTCATTTTGTTCCCTCTGGGTTTGGATACCTTTTCTAGATGTGATAGATTCATAGCGATGGACTCTTACTCCACGGGAACCGGACCTTTGCTTTACACAGTCGTTAAACTGTTTTTTTTTCTCTTGAAGTTTGTTCATTGAAATCAGTCTCCAACACATTTGCATAAACTTCAAGCACATCTGCTCATCTCTTTAATGTTTCAGACTATGATGTGAGATCATCCGAAATTCTCGATCTTATCATGCTTTCATCTTGATTTGATCCAACAGATTCATCAATTTTATTAATCTTTACAAAGAGCCAACACTTGCTCCATCAACATTCTTGTATATTTGTCTGAGCCCATTTATTCTTTTATCTTTACCATTTCCTTCCTCTTAGTTCATAACTTCTGAAGATTTGCGCTCTGCTGTTTTATCCCTAATCCTTTTTTCCCAATATAAAATTCCCTTTACCCGCCCCCCTGGGGATCTTCAGGGCCATGAGACTGGAGTACTGCTACTGAGCTTAAAAGGCACTGGCTAAATTCTCTTACTTTAAAATATAAAATTCAATGCAATATTAATCAAAATGGAAATTGTGCAAAGTAACAGTGACTTAGTTATGTATGGAAATAAAGATTTAAGGACAGACGAGATAATCAGGCAAAGGAACTTCGTAAGTGTTTGGTCAAGCATTGAGATTTATTTTTGCATGATGGGAATCTTAAAATGGTGAGTTTTGGGTACAAAAACCAGAAAACAAACTAATCGAACAGAATGCAAAACCCAGAAGTAGACTGGTATATTTATGAACACTTGATTTTTGACTAAAATAACATTGCATGAGTTGGGGAAAAAGACAGCTTTCTCAGCAAATGGTTTGGGCAAGATGTGATACTGTGTGCAAAAAGTTGAGCCTAAACTGATAATGGTCACAAACAAAAGGCAACTCCACTTGAAAAAGGAAGGGCAAGCAGCGGGGGCCTCGAGAAGATGATTCTTCATGTCTGCTGGCAGCGCAAAAGTTTTAAGAGACAGAAACACTGATGTTAAAAGTAATAATTTGTAAATATTAAAATTAAGTGTTCATTTTATAAAAGGCCACCAAGATAAGTAAAAGGTAAGCAAAAGAAAACCATGGATACTTATACCCAACCAAAGAGATAGAGCCAGACCCTAAGAAGAACTCTTACAGATTGGGTGGTGGCGGCTCATGCCTTTAATCCCAGCACTCAACTGAGTTCAAGGCCAGCCTGGTCTGCAGACTGAGTTCTAAGACAGCCAGGGCCAAAGAGAAACCCTGTGCCTTAGGGTTTTACTGCTGTAAACAGACACCATGACCAAGGCAATTATTTTTTTCTCTTTTTTAAAGATTTTTATTTATTGTATGTATATGAGTACACTGTCAATGTCTTCAGACACATGGGAAGAGGGCATCAGGGCCCTTTTATAGATGGTTGTCAGCCACCATGTGGTTGCTGGGAATTGAACTCAGGACCTCTGGAAAACTAGTCAATGCTCTTAACCACTGAGCCATATCTCCAGTCACAAGAAAAATCTTATAGAGACAACATTTAATTGGGGCTGGCTTACAGGTTCAGAGGTTCAGTACATTATCAGCAAGGTGGAAACATGGCAGCATACAGACAGATGTGGTGCTGGAGGAGCTGAGAGTTCTATCTGAAGGCAGCTAGGAGAAGACTGGCTTCTAAGCAGTTAGGACAAGGGTATTAAAGCCTATGCCCACAGTGACACACCTACTCCAACAAGGCCACACCTCCTAATAGTGTCACTCCTTGGGCCAAGCATATTCAAACCATCACATTCCACTCCCTGGTCCCCATGGGCTTGTTCAAATACATAAGTCTATGCAGGGAGACCTAGCCACAGCATAATAAAAATGTACATTTAGTCTAACTTTTAAAGTCTCCATAGTCTATAGCAGTCTCAAAAATGTTAAAAGTCCAAAGTTCAAAGTCTCTTCTGAGATCCATCCAATAATTTAATTGTAATCCCCAAAGCAAGACAGGAAACCAGCTGGGCAAATTCCAAACTCTGCATCTCCATGTCTGATGTCAAAGTGGTCTTCACATCTCTAACTCCTTTTTCATTGTTGTTGACTACAACAAACTTCTTTCTACTGGTCTGGTTTTACTCTCTGTTAGCAACATCCTTAGCAGGTATCCCATGGCTCTGGCATCTTTAACATCTTGAGATCTCCAAGGCAACTTAAGCTTCACAGCTTCTTGTCCCATTGTCTGGGATCCACACATGATCTTCTGGGTTCCTCCAAAGGGCTGGCATCACTTCTCCAGCTCTGCCCTCTGTAGTCCTCTAGGCTCTGGCTAATTCTACTCTACTACGGCTGCTGCTCTTGGTGATCATCCCATGATACTGGCATCTCCAATAAGCTGGGGTATTCAACTACAACTAGGCTTCACCAATAGCTTCTCATAGGCTCTTTCATGGTGCCAAGCCTCAACCTCTTTGCATGACCCCCTTCAGTCCTGGGCCATCAACTGCACCTGAGGCTGCAACTTCACTGGCCTTCCCTGGACTCTCACAGTGCCAAGGCTCAGCTGCTCTTCATGACCCCTACAGACTTCAAAACTGGTACCACCTGGGTAATTCTTACACATTGCCAAGTACAGCTGCAGCACAAGGTACAACCTTGGCTATCTCTGGAGCACAGCTTCTGTGTGGTCTCAGAAAACAATTCCCAGAAGATTTCACCTCAGTGATGCTGGTCTCTTCTTAATCACTACTAGTTTCTTAGCTCCAGCTAACCAGCATCAGTTGTCCCAGTAGTCCCTTCTATTTTTGTTTGTTTGTTGTTTGTTTTTGTTTTTGTTTTTTGTTTGTTTGTTTTTTCAAGACAGGATTTCTCTGTATAGCCCTGGCTGTCCTGGAACTCACTTTGTAGACCAGGCTGGCCTCGAACTCAGAAATCTGCCTGCCTCTGCCTCCCAAGTGCTGGGATTAAAGGTGTGTGCCACTACACCCAGCGTTCCTTCTATTCTTGACTCTTAAACCAGATTGACATGACCAAAGCTGCCGTGTTCTGGTGCTTGCTGGGGCTGGAACATGGCCCACCTTATTCTATTACCAGTTGTCTGTTTTCCAACACCATCACTGCCTAAGCTTGGCTGTCCTGGAACTTGCTCTGTAGATTGACTTCTAACTCAGAGATCTGCATGGCTTTGTCTCCTGAATGCTGGGATTAAGGTATGTACAACCACGCCTGGATTTAAGCTCTTCTTCATCTAAACTTTCTCTGTCCCAGGATGGTTTTGAATTTAGAGATCTGCTTGGCTTTATCTTCTGGGATTAAAAGTATGTACCACCATGCCTGGGCTTACATTTTTATGGTCACTGTTCCACAAGATCCTAGATCAAAAATCTATGTCTTCCAGCCTTGAGATCTGGATCACAAGTGTGCCCTCCATTTCTGGATTGTAGTTCATTCCAGACTAAAAATCCCGACTATTCCTTGTTCAACTGCAAACACAAACAGTAAATTTAGCTGGGTGGGATCTCACCCTGAGATCACCACTCCCTTAATCTTTTTATCTCCTGGAACACAGGATTCAGCTCCATTTCAGTTTCTGGCGCCCCTTTAATACTTGAACCATACACTTTATGTTTTTCCTTTCTAAGCTTGCTATTCTTGTTCAAAACACTCTTCATGAGACTTAACCAGAGAATGAAGTCTCTGTTGGGATTTTTTTGTGACTTCCTTTGTCAATATAATTAATATAAATCTCTTTACCTTAGCCTTAGGTAGACTCTTCAGACAAGGGCAAAAAGCAGCCATAGTCTTCACTAAAATAATCCCAAGAACAGCCTCTCAGCCACACAGTAAACTTCTTTTCCTCTGAAACCTCTAGAACCAGGCTTCCACAGTTCAAACTACCTTCAACAACAAAGTCTTCTATATTCTTACTAGGACGGCCCATTAAGCCCCAGTTAAAGCATTCCACTGCATTCCAAATCCAAAGTCCCCAAATCCACATTCTTCCAAACAAAAGCATGGTTAGGACCATCACAGAAGTACCCCAGTCCCTGGTACCAACTTCTGTCTTAGTTAGGGTTTTACTGCTGTGAACAGACACCATGACCAAGACAAGTCTTATAAAGGACACCATTTAATTGGGGCTGGCTTTACAGGTTCAGAAGTTCAGGCCATTATCGCTAAGGGGGAGCAGGACAGTGTACAGGCAGGTGTAGGGCTGAAGGATCTGAGGGCTCATTTAAAAAAAATTATTTACTGTATGTATATGTGTATACTGTCAATATCTTCAGACACACCAGAAGAGGGCATCAGATCCCATTACGGATGGTTGTGAGCCAACATGTGGTTGCTGGGTATTGAACTCAGGACCTCTGGAAGAGAAGTCAGTGCTCTTAACCGCTGAGGCATCTCTCCAGCCCCAAACTGAGAGTTCTACATCTTCATCTGAAAGCAGCTAGCTAGAAGACTCACTTCCAGGCAGCTAGGATGAAGGTCTTATAGCCCATGCCCACAGTGACACACCTACTCCAACAAGGCCACACCTCCTAATAGTGCCACTCCCTGGGCCAAGCATATACAAAGCACCACATCATGACTCAAAAAACAAAACCAAACAAAATAAAACAAAGAGACAAACAAAAGAACTCTCGTAAAGCCTGGCGAGGTAGCGCAAGCCTTTAAATCCAAGCACTCTGGAGGCAGAGAAAAGTGGCTCCTCTTGCAAATCAACAAAACGGAGAACTAAATCAATCAGGCAAAGGGCCCAGCATGGCGGCACGCGCCTGCTACGCCAACACTTGGGAGAAAGAGGTGGGAGGATACGGAGAATGAGGAGTTTGAGGTCACCCTAAGCTACGTAGCAAGTTTGAGGTTAGGCTGGTACTCATGAGAGCCAACCTCAAAAAGTCAGGGTGGAAGGCTGAGGAGGTATCTCAGTGGGTACTCAGCTTGTTATGAAAACTTGAGTATCTGAGTTCAAATTCTTTGGAACCCATGTGAAAAGCTGGGTGTGGCTGAGAGTGCCTGTCACCCCAGAGCTGTGAGGTGCAGAGACAGGAGGATCTCTAAGGTTTGCTGGCTGCTGCTGTTGCTCCAGGCTTGGTGATGGTGGGCAATGAGGGAGCAGGACACCAGACATTCTCCTGTAACTCCTGCGTTCATCCATTGGCATGTGTGTACACAGATCACATACCAAACACACACACACACACCAGAAACATGGGCAAAAGGCCTGAGCGGCTTCATAAAGAGGATGTTCATACAGGTCCTGCATCCGTGAAGAAGTGATGAATCTCATTGGCTTGTAGAAAAATGTATCAACAGTGAGGCTCTTGGTACCCCACAATCAATATAGTGTCCTCAAAGAGATGAAGGGGACTTCTGAGGAAAGTGGTGCACACGGGTAATCCTTTAGCCAGGGAGGCTGAAGCAGGGAGGTCACGAGTTCAAGACCTGGGATTGCGTATCAAGACTTTGTCTTAAAACAAATTACAAGAGCAAAAGCAGGGTTTGGAGAGATGGCTCAGTGACTAAGAGTTTGTATTTTTTTTTTTTTTTGAGGGCAATGAACCAGCCATTTAATAGAAACTCACGAAGGCAGAAGTTCCAGGGCTGCCCACCTCGCCCCTCCATTAAATCCAGATCTGCATTGGCCAGAGGCCCTCTGTGCAGCCAGGGAGACCAGACCCAGCTGGAAGGTGCTTCAAAAGGGAAGGGCATGGTTAAAAGAAAACGGGGACAGTGTCCCCAAAGCAAAATCTTTACAAAAGGGGGTTCTCCTCTCCCCAAAACCAAAGTGTCACATAAGCTCAAAATAAAATATAAAGTAAAAATGCTGCATTAGAAAAGTTTGCAATGTTAAAAGCCTTTCCATTAGGGAGACTGGCCCTAAAGTGTCAAACATCCAGTAAAAGGCCATGGAAGTACGGCCTATAACCTAAAATACTATGTAAGTGTTGCATTGAAAAAGTAAAAAATTCAAGATGGCTTGTATGTAGTGCTTTGGGGTCCATGTGGAGGCAGAGGGGTGGGGACCCTGATGTGGCCACACATCTGAGCATGGCCTTAAGCTTCAACTCAGGGGGATTAATTCCAGGGCCATAAGCACCCTAGATTCACAACCAATAGCCACCTGTGGCTCACTTTCCATATGGATGGTGTGGCTAGGAACATGCACACTTCTCTTTGGGGTCACCGAGCTTGGCATTAAGTGCTGTAGGTTGGGAATGTGGGGACGGTGCTACCCAAGCTGCTTCCTAGTCACCTGGGTTACAGGCAGCCTCTCTGCAATTCTCTTTCCTACCTTCGACCCTGGGGTGTAAGTGTCCTCTTGACATCAGACCAGGACTTAGTCGTGACACACCGGTTGCTCTTCCCCACAGACTTCGTCGGAGTAAGGGGGTGGTGGGGGCTGCTCCTCGTTCAGCCCATAGTTGGGGTGGCCGCGACTGCGCTTGGCTTCTTTGATGTAGAGTTCTAGGAGTACCTTGGTGGGCTGTCTGTCTACTTGCTCCCGGGGTACACCGTGGCTGAGCAGCCAGCCTAGGAGGTCCTTACGAGTTGGGTTGGGCCCCAACATGAGCTTGGTGCGGCCTGGATGGCTCTGGCGCCAGAGCAGACCCACATTAGCAATGGTCTGGATCTTCATCACAGCCTCCAATACTGTCATGCCACGTACCAGCAGGCTGACCAGTGAAAGCCGCAGCTCAGAGGGGGCTGCTGTGAGCAGGCGCCACTGCAGGCCTTGAGAGAAGGCCACATCCTCTGGGGCCAGGTCCACGGGCCCTTCTGGGTCAAGGTAGATCCACTCAATCATGCTCAGCTCACGCACCAGCTGGGTGCCTTCCTCCATGGTGGTCCAGGGCCTGAAGGGTAACTCAGTGGCTTCAAAATGCAGGGAGGATTCCCAGCGCTGACTCCAGGCTTGCAGCAGCCAGCTCAGGAGAGTCTGGCAGCCAGCCCCCACCAGTGCCTTGCAGCGGTATCATGGCATCAAAGATGGCATCATGGGTGAGGTCACCCAGCATCCCCAGCTCCCCGGAATTCAGGGACAGGGCAGGGCCTCCCTGGTCATACACCCGCAGGATCCAGGTGACCATGAGCTCATTGGAGTTCTGCTTGAAACGTTGTGAGATAGCCAACAACTCCATGTACGTGTAGTAGTGGTCCCCCTGGCCTATCTGGGTGGGCACCAGCACTCTCTCCGCCATGGCCCTCAGTCTCAAGGTAAGAATAACAAGAGGGCTAGAAGCAATGCTGTTGCAGAGGCTGAAGGGAAGTAGGCTGTTTGTAGAAACCACCTGCAGGGGAGCCTGGTTGTCGGAAGGAACTGCCTCTGTTTATTTTTGTATGTAGTCCAGTCTGGATGTTAACTCGGGATCCTCCCGCCTCAGCCACCACAGTAAGATGATAATGGATGGCTACGTGGCTTCAAGATACACCTTCAGGGATGGTGGCCAAGCTAACATAATAGAAAAGATTGACAAACACAAAATCCACTAGATGCTCCAAGTTCCTCAGTCCAGTAGGTCCATAGAGATTCCCTAAGGACATGATGTTTTCCTGTCTTGGCTCGTAACCTTGAAAAACACAACCTGCTGCTCCCGAAGCAATCCAGTCCTCCACCTGCTCTCACTTCCGCCCTGGTAACTCCGTATCGTGTATCTGCCCCTACACCCCATCCTCCTCCAGCCCTCATGTGTTCTAGGTTGCACCAAACTGCCAAAATCCCACAAGGGGGAGGGGCATTGGTAGAGATTTCCGGGACAGACCTCACCTCATATGCAATTGCCACAGGCCAAGAGTTTGTATTCTTTTTCTGTTGTCGTGATAAATACCCTGACCTAGAAGAGTAACTTATGAAAAGTTACTTTTGGTTTATGGTTCCAGAGAGAGTCCCTAGTAGCGGGAAGGCATGGCAGTGGGGGCAGAAAGCAGAGAGAACACGCGGTCATTCACAAAGCTGAGAGACCAAACTGGGAGAGGGGCAAGGCTACCAACTCTCAAAGCCTGGCCCCAGTGATGAACTTCCTCCAGCAAGGCTCCACCTCCTAAAGGCTCCACAACTCTCCTAACAGTACCACCTACTGAGGACCAAGTGTTCAAAAGCATGAACCTTCGGGGTGGGGCCGCATTCTTATTAAACAGACCGCCGAATGTGTACTTCCCTCGCAGCACGGGATGGGAGTTTGGTTTCCAGCACACAGATCACGGGCTGTAATCTAGCACAAGTGTCAAACCTGTAACTCCAGCTTCAAGGCACTTGATGTCATTTTCAGGACTCCAAGGGTACTTGTACTCATGTGTACACACACATTCTCACACACACACACACACACACACACACACACAAAGGGAGAGAGAGACAGATAAAGAAAGAGAGAGAAAGAGACAGATGAGAGGGAGGGAGAAACAGAGAGAGACAGAGAGACAGAGAAATAGAAAGGGAGCTAATAGCCAGGCAGTGGTGGGGCACACCTTTAATCCCAGCACTCGGGAGGCAGAGGAGGCGGATTTCTGAGTTCGAGGCCAGCCTGGTCTACAGAGTGAGTTCCAGGACAGCCAGGGCTATACAGAGAAACACTGTCTTGAAAAACAAAAACCAAACCCAAACAAAACAAAAAGAAAAGAAAAGAAAAGGAGAATCATAAATTGAAATTTCAGAAACTTCATTGTTGTTGCTTGATTATCCATTATGAAAAAAAAGGAGTTAATTAGGAAAGGGATTAATGGAAGGGTTTTGTTGTTGTTCTTTTGTTTTGTTTTTGTTTTTTAATTTTGTAACTATATTTATGTACAGAGAACTTAGCAGTGCACATTTAACCCAGTTTAGTGACGAGTTCTTTAGCTTTTGCCTTTCCAGCTTGGCAGTGTGAGCCACAGACTTAGGACCCAAGATGCCGCCTCTCCCGCGGCGACAGATCTCGTCATATCTGCCATTATCATTGCTCTTAATATCTTCCAACAGCTTAGCCAGAGCACCCTTGTCTTCCGAGTTAACCTGTGTGAAGGCAACAGTGGTGCATGTCTTCCTGTGGACCAGGTACCCCAGCCTAGCCTTTCCCTTGATGATGCAGTAGGGCACCCCCATCTTTCGACACAGGGCAGGCAGGAAAACCACCAGCTCAGAGGGATCTACATCACGGGCAGTCACCACCAGCTGAGCCTTCTTGTTCTCCACCAAGGTGGTGACTGTATTGACTCCTGCTCGAAGGACAGGTGGTCACTTAGTTGGGACATCCCCTTTGCCAGCAGCTTTCTTCTCAGCATGGGCCAGTAGCCTTTGCTGCTTCTGCTCTGTCTATGGCCTGTACTTGTGGGACGACTTAAGCAACCGGGTACCTGCTTGCCAGTCTAGATTCGGGTGAACTGGTTAATGGCAAGTGGTACTTTGAGCCGCTTATAGAGGATGGTCCTTTGCTGCTGCTGCCTGAAGTAGCAGGACCGTTTGACGAAGCGTTTGAGATCTCTTTGGGCTGGATGTCCTGTGCAATGCTGAAGTTCTTGGGCCTTTTCTCAAACAAAGGATTGGCCACTTTTTTGGCCTCCTAGTACTTCACAATGGCGGGGGCCAGGGCCACCTTCTTCCCCTTGGCCTTCTGGCACCTTGCTCGGCTGGAGGAGAAAGAAAGAAAGAAATGGGAGTTGTGGATCAATTACTGGTTTTAAAAGATTAAAAACAAATAAAAAAATAAAATGATTGAGAAAGACACCTGATTTGACCTTTGGTCTCTAAACAGGCACATACAACATGCATAAACAATGAAAATGAATGAATGAATGAGGAAAGAAAGAAAGAAAGAAAGAAAGAAAGAAAGAAAGAAAGAAAGAAACAAACAAACAAACAAAGAAACAAAGGAAGGAGGAACCACTTGTACATCCAGTAAGCCAGTCCACTGACACTTTTGCCATTCATCTAAAGCACACTGAACCATAATGGTATCTTCTGAACCAATTTTTCCATGTGAGGTACCCCTTTAACAGGTATTTCAGCCCAACATTGTCTGAGGTTTTGTGCTTCCTGGCTCAATAAGACACGTGTGTAAAACTGGTCATAGAGAGAGGGTTCCTAACCATTTAACTTTGTTAAATAGAACGTATTTGAAAGCAACTACCACAGATCATGATCATAAGATAAAATCGTAAGGGTTTAGTGCCACACGTTTACGAAAGATCCAAGGAAAAGAGTTGGTTGAATTCCAGGTCTGTAAAACAACCTGCACTGCTCCTTCCTTCCCCCATCAGCTTGTATGGATCAAGACAGATATCACAAAATTGCTTTGGCCCAAGAACCAGCTGCTATTTCAAGGTAGGAGATGGGTGAAGGGCCACCCTTCTCGGACAGCCAGGACCCTGGTAGGCACATGGCCAACTAGCTCTTCTGGCTGGTCTTTGTAAGCTTTCTTTTAAGTATTGCTATTTATTTGACATTTTTCATTCTTTTTCCACCTTACTGGCTCCTTTTCCTTTTTCCCTTCACAATTACAATACACAATTTATTCCCTTGAATATCATATCCTAAAGGGAAAGCCAGACTCCAAATCACATAAAATCCTTTCGAAGAGACCATGCCAGTGAGGGAGGAGCTGGCTTCCCTGGGAAGGAGTAAGGGGGAAAGGGCAGGTGAGGGGGCGCATGTCCTGCTGCCGGTTTGGATCCGGGACATTAAGCTTCTTTCGCTGTTGCCTCAGTCCATCAAGGAAGCACTTCGAGTCAATTATCCTTAGAATGTTCCTTCTGTGCCACTGTGACTTGGTGACATTTCCCTGGGCTGCTTCTCATGACCTATTTATAGGACCTGTTTTAAAAATATACTTGGTTTGACACTTTAGATAAACTATTAGAACTGTGGCAATCTGGGTAGAAAAGGTTATGAAAATTAATAGAAAGTAAACAAATAGAACATGGTTTATGATTTCCATAGTCACCAACAGCCTAGCCCCTTCCTCTGGCAGTGACCATGGGGCCCGAAGCATTTCTGTCTCAGCTCAGTGCTGGTTAGACTCCAAGACACCTTCCCTACTGTCACTCCCATTAGCCTTCCTGGCCTGACCTTTGTTTCCTTCCCCATGAACACCACTGCCTTCCACGGGGGCTCTTCCCTTCTACACCATACATGCAGGGAGGGTCCTTAGGTTTCTAGGTCCCCACAGCTCCATGCCTGGGACTTCGTGAGACTCCGTACTTTCTTCCAAAACTCCTCTGTGCACTGGACCCCTCTCCGCAGACAGCCATTCCTAAGGCATTGGCTCTTCGTCCTTGCAACAAAATGAACGTCAGTGCTTGATGTAGGTTTGATCTTGTGGCTCAAACTTGGCTCGCATACTCTGTTGAACTCACTGACAGTTGGTTGCTGCTCCCTACAGTGGCAGAAAGGAGAAGAAGCACGTAGTAGGCCACGTGGTTTTTCAGTTTAAACTTCTGGTTCAGACACAACAATGGCAATGAGTGTATAGTCTTCTAATGTGGAGGTCAATGTCAAAGAGGCTGCTAAGCATTGCCTTATGTGAATAAATCGAGGAATAAAAAATGTTTTAAAATATGGAAAAATAATGTGGACTTGGAGATGTTGTGCTGAGTTAGAGGAACTAGGAGCAGAAGGCTGTAGACTGGGATTCTGTTTGTATGAAAATGACTCTGAGTGCATGGACTTAATTGTACTCACCAGAGAGAGAGAGAGTGTGTGTGCACTCTCGCATATGATTCTTAGAGGTGTCTGATCCTTTTGAAACTGTATTTAATAAGTAGTATAAGCTGCCCAGTAAGGGTGCTGGGAATCAAATTCTTGTCCTCTGGAAGAGCTGTACATGTTCCTAACTACTGAGCCATATCTCCAGCTCCAGTTTTTCCATTTAAAAAAACATTTCTATTTCTACATTCTCAATTCCATTCCATTGATTGACATATCTGGCCATAAGAGAGGGCACCTAAGTTTTGATTAGTACAGTTTTGGTGGAAATTGAATTTTGCAGCAGTATACACAACATTTGTGAAGTTCTGTGTGTCTTGTAAAAGACTCTCCCAGAGCTGCCAAGAGAGTCCTTATACTCTGAATTTGGACTGAATCTGTATTCACATACTGAGGTAGGAGGATGTGAGGCATGAAGGAATTGGGAGGTGCCTTTAGGACTTAATGACATTGTCCAGACCTGTCAGCCTAGGAGCTTTAGGTGACAGATAAACAGTCACCAGCAAGATAAAGGGAGGGTGCTTGGGTGAAAGACATGAAATGTCTGTTAAGTTTCTGAGAAGTTCTTAGAGCCTCTTTGTCTGGAAGCACTCTGCCTCCTGAGTCATTTCCTGTCACCTCTACTCCTCAGTGAACAAAGTGACTGTACGCTCTTTGTGTCTAACTATTTTTATATATTTTTATTTGTGGGTGTAGCAGAGTGTGTGTGTGTGTGTGTGTGTGTGTGTGTGTGTGTGCAGTACCTGTAGAGGCCAGAAGAGGGCAATAGATTCCCTGGAGCTGTCAGCCATGGGTATAGAAACCAAACTTGAGCCCTCTGGAAGAACAGTATGCACTTTCAATTGCTGAGCCATCTCTCTAGCCCCAACAAATGCATTTTTGAAAGGATCTTTATTTGTTCATTGAAATATGGTCTTTAGGGAGAATGCTAAAGCTATGATTGCCCATCTATAAACAACGGGTCCTTTTAGACATGTTAAATCATTATCTCCCTAGGCTGTATTGCCACTGCCATCCGTTAAGATGCCCGATTGGATGGGCTGGTGAGTGAGCTCGGTGGGTAAAGGTCTGTTAAAAAATGTTAAATTCCATTTTTCCTTCCCAGTCCTACTCCCAGAATGACAACTTTGAGACTAATTATTTATTATTAAGTGCCTAGGTCATGAGCATTGGCTCATTCCCTGAGTAGCTCATAACTTATTTATGCCATTCAAACTTTTCTATGTAACCATGGTGTTAGTTACCTCTCTTCAGTCCCAGACCTCTCAGCGTCTCCTTGAATTCATCCACCTAGTCTGCCTCTCTTTTCTCTGTGTGTCTCCTTTTATTCTTGTGCTATTTCCAGAATCCTTTCTCTTCCTGCCAGTGTCCCACCACTTATTTCCTGCCTCAGCTCATTGGCCATTGTATTTTTTATCGACAGGTGATGCTTATATGAGATTCTCTCTACAAAGGTGTTTGTCATTATGCCTGGTAACCTGAGTTTGATCTTCAAGACCCATATCCCACATGGTACAAGGAAACAACCAACTCCTGAACGTTGCCCTCTGACCTTCACCTATGTGCACCTGTGCACACAAACAATAAGTAAATGTAACAATTGTTTTGAAGAATTAAGCTTTGAGTGGCTGGAGAGATGAGTTGGCCTGCAAAGCTCTTACCATAAAGCCATCAGAACCTGGCTTTGGATCCCAAGTACCCATGTAAGAGCCAAGCACAGCAGCATGTGTCTGTAATCTTGGCATTTGGAAGGCAGGGGTGGGCAGATCTCTGGAACTCCGTAGCCAGCCAGCCTAGCTGAATCGCTGAGCTACAGATTCGGGCTCAGTAGGAGATGCTATGTGAAAATGTTAGGGGGAAGGCTGGAGAGATGGCTCAGTAGGAAAAGAGCTTGTTGTGAAGCCCAATGGCCTCAGTTCAATCCCTTGGTCTGGGATCCACATGTTTCAAGCAGAGAACCAAGTTCGAAGGGCTGTCATCTGCCTTCTGCACACACACCATAGCACACACAGCACACACATGTATTCACACTTCAGTAGTAATTTTGAATAGTTCTGTAGGCTGAGTGCAGGCTAGAATGAGACGCTCCTTCAGGTCCTGATGTTGAGGGGAGACTCTGCATTGGGCACTATTCCAGGAGTCCTATGAGATTTTCATAGTAGGTTTTATGGTGAATGAATACCAATGAAAGATCAGGAGCAGAAGGTTTTTATTTCTAAAGCTTAACCATACATGTCTACCCAAACTCAGTTCATATGTTTCTATAGAGAAGAATGGGTTTATAGAGAGAAGAATGGAAAAGGAACTATCACACTAATATTAAATTTAAAACTATGTGGTATCTATGTTAGTTTCAGATAATACCAGTTTCCTTCTGTGTATGTTCATGTGTATTCACGTATGTGTGGGAGAGGGTGGAGCAAGTGCATGTGTGGGAATGGAGGGCAGTGATTGACATCTGGCTGCCTCAATTTCTCTCCTTTGTTGTTGTTTGAGACATGCTCTCCCCAGGTACACTAGGCTGGCCTAGAGCTCACAGAAATCCTGCTGACTCTGCCTTCCAAGTGCTGAGATTAAAGGTCATCTTAGTTTTTGAGACAGGGTTTCCAGTTGAACCTGAAGCTAGACTGGCTGGCCCACAAGCCTCAGGGAGCCTTCTATTTCAGCCTTTCCAGGTCTGGGATGAAAAAGATGTGCTACCACACCCGTTTTTGTTTGTTTTGTTTTTTGTTTTGTTTCGTTTTTATGTACATGATGGGGATCCAAACTCAGGGTCTCAGGTTTGCGTAGCCATCTTCCTAGTCCAGATGTATGATGGCTGCTGAACACACAAGTTCATTAAGAATAAAATGAGGGGTTGGGGATGTAGGTCAATTGTAGACTCCTGCCTGGCATGCCTGAAGCCCTGGTCTGACTTCTGGTAAGAGGGGATTGAGGAAGAATGGATGATAAAGGGGGCCTGATAAAAGGGTAACTTCTCCAATAATGCGTAGTAATTCTAAAAGCATATGGAGCTAGCAATGAACATCAAACACATTGGTACAACAAGGTAGTGGTGGTGCACACCTTTAATCGTAGCACTCGGGAGGCAGAGGCAGGTATATCTCTGTGAGTTCGAGACCAAGCCTAGTCTATATCGTGAGTTTCAGGACAGCCAGAGCTACATAGTGAAAATATATCTTGAAAAAACAAAAACAAAAAACAAAAGCCAACAAAAAACCCAACCCCAAACCAAACAAGCAAACAAAAACATCTATTTCCACGCTCAAGGGAAGTAGATAGATATGGAAATGTTTTTAGATAAAGTGGCAAATATAGTAAGGCTGAAAGGATCAGGACTAGAAGACAAATCCACTGTTACTGCTGGAGAGTTCTACACCTCCCTGTTCACAATGGCTCGGCTGCACGAGCTGCAAGCGAGGTGGTGAACATGGAGACCCTCCTGGCTCTCATTGGCTAGGATACTTTACTCAGCAAAGCAGGTCTAATCTATAAAAACAAACAAACAAACAAAAAACTTTAACAAATTTAGGGCTATGGAAATCACATTAATAATATTCCTTAACCATGACAGAATTAAAATAGAAATCAAGAACAAAGACAGTTGGAAAATCTCCAACTGAACATCGTACTTCTAGCTAAACTATAGAAACTCTCTACCACTAACTAAAGCCCCGATCGTTTTAGAAAGCTTTTAGAGACAGGGCCTCACTAGGCTGGCTTGAGCTCACTCCATAGCCCAGACGGGAAAGACTTAGGCTTGTGATTCTCTTGCAGGAGCCTCCTGGGCAGCTGGGGTTACAAGTCCGGCCTCAGACTGCTTCAGACTCTAATTGAATAAACACAACTCAAAAAGAAAAAGACTGAAAACATTAAACACGAAAAGTGAAAGCCCTGACTGTACAACCGTATCACAAAGAAAATGGGAAGAAACAATGAACTGGGGAGAAATGTTTTCAGCTAATAAGGCAAGTTATCAATCAAATACATTTAAAGACCAATTGTTCTCCCCAGACAGTTGGTTAGAGCCCATAGACCCCAAAGACAAACACGACCATCTGCTAAGTGTGTTTTCCTTTCTTTCTTTCTTCTTTTTTTTTTTTTAACTAGGAAGAAGTTTTACCTGTTAAACTGAAAAGTGATAGTGTTTTCAATGAGAGGTACATCTAATATTAGTTCATTTTAGCAAACACGTGTTTTATGAAAACCTATTTTTAAATGTTTTTCTGCCACGTTGATAAGAGTTTAGTAACAAAGGCACTGCCATACATCACTAAGGGTAATTTAAATTGGCACGACCTTTCTAGAAAGCAATATAGATAGTTATCAAGCACACTAATAATTTTCATAATCTTTAACCCAGGATGTCAACTTCTAAAACATAAAAAAAAGAAAAAGAAAAAGGTTACACACAGAGTCATCCTTTGGTGTCTAAAAACATGGAGCAAAATCCATACTAGATAAAGCTTACAAAAAGTCTTTTTGATGGAACACTAAGATGCTATCAAATAATTGATTTCCTAAGTTAATTAATGATAGGAATCATTTGGAGAAGGGATAATGTGCAATGTTGTAAATATGTAGTACCGTTCTATATTAAGACTCAGAGGAGAAGGGGATGTTAATATCTGAATCTAAATGGCACCACAGCTCATGTGTCTGAACACTTGGTCCCCAGCTGCTGTGCTGCTCTGGGAGTTCGGTGGCAGAAATAGGCCCTTAAGGGTGGTTACACCCATTTCTTTGCTGTTCTACTACCCTGTGGGTGTCCATGATTCTACTGCTGTATACAAAGTTCTTGGGTTTGCTTTCCCTGCCACAATGCACAAACTCCCTGAAAAACCATAAGCCAAAACCAGTCTTTGCAACACGAAGTTACTTCGGCTAGGTATTGGTGGCATAAGCCATGATCGGTATGCCAGGACAGTGATGAGAAAAGTAACCGATAGAGAAAGCAAGGAATTATGGCCAAGTGTCCATCACTGCAAACTATTGCTTCTAGACTACAGCTATGGGCCATTGGATATTTTAAGAAGGGGTATATTTTTACTTGATTTTTTTTTTACCATTCCCATTAAAAAACTTTATTATTTCACTGCTCAGAACAATATAAAAATAATGGTGAAGAATAGTAACAACAACAACAACAACAGCAAAAATTTCCCAACTTCTGGAATGTAAATGTCACCCATCTTGAGTGATTTCCGTGGAGCGGGTTCAGGGCTGCATCCTCTGTGAACACCCTCCCTGAGACCTTCAGTTTTTGTCAGCACCTCCTTTGTTTTTCTATCTCTGTAGCTCACTCACTTCACAGATCCCGACCCATTTCTCTGTCCTCTAGCCTAAAGAGCAGAGAGCCATGTCTTGTCATCTTGACCTTTCAGGCTCTCAGAGAAGCATCTGATACCAAACAGGTGTCCAGTGCCTAGTTACAGCGGCCACAGACAGCTCGTTCTCTGTCCCCCCCCCCCCCCCCGTTCTCTCTTGGAACACGTACCCTCTCACAGATGATGTTCTTGACGATCAGCGAATGAAGCTTCTGTGGGGCCAGGAAACTTCTGGAGCCTTCAAGCACTGACTCGCTCGTTTCTGCTCTGAATCAAGTGGTCAGGAGTCAAGTCCAAGCTGGGAGTGTCCTCTCTGTCCCTGGAAGAAACAGCATCCTCTGAAATAGTTTGTGACGGACACTTCTGTCACCAGCTTTCATTTCTCTTTTCTATAAGGAATAGATTCATAGTACTTAATGACCTTGGTGGCAGGACCCACACACTGTGGCATTTTCTATCTAGCTCCCTTAGGCTCTGGTCCTCTGTGCAAATCTATAAAAGATGATGGTCTGGATTTTATTTTATTTTTCTCCATGGATATCGAATTCCTAAGCCAGGTATGGTGACTTAGGAAGCAGAGGAAGTAAATCTCTGGGAGTTCAAGCATGAGCAAATTCCAGACCAGCTAGGGGTATATAGTAAGACCTGTCTAAGAAAGAAAGGAAGGAAGAGAAGAAAGAAATAGAGAAAGGAAGGGGAAAGGGAGGAAAGCAAGGAAGCAAGGAAGGAAGGAAGGAAGGAAGGGAGGGAGGGAGGGAGGAAGGAAGGAACAAAGGAAGGAAGGAAGGAAGGAAGGGAGGGAGGGAGGGAGGGAGGGAGGAAGGAAGGAAAGAAAGAAAGAAAGAAAGAAAGAAAGAAAGAAAGAAAGGGAAGGAAGGAAGGAAGGAAGAAAGGAAGAAAGGAAGAAATTAATTTATCTTAATGAGGTAGCTAAAATAATGTAAAAGTGTATTAGTCACTGTGGCAAGATGAGCTCCAAACTTTGATACTCAAAGCTTCTATTTTCCTCCTAAAAAAAAAAAAAATTAAAACCCAATTGGAAAAAATGATGAAACAAATGTATCCAAACCACCAAATGACAGGACAGTGCAGGGATGAGGTCTGTGTTCTATATGCATGAACATCCCAGGGTCTAGACATTCATGTTCTTGCTCTAGGAGAATTATTACATCAAGTGATACCCCTGTGGCCTCCAGCTGTGGGGAGATCAATTTAATAAAGATGTCTAAGACCCTTCTGAGCTGTGGATGACAGGAAAGTGCAATCTTAATCTTAACTCCACCTGCTCAGGAATAAGCAACGCGTTGCTAACCTGTCTGGAAATGAAGTCACTCAACAGGGAATCAGGCTGTGGGTTCTGCTTTTCGTTGGACTTTTAAGCTTGTTGTCTTAGCCTGTTGTAGCTGCTGTGACAAACATCAGGGTCTGGGTGCCTTCTAACAACAGAAATTTATTTCTCACAGCTCTGAGGGGCTGATCAGTACAAGATCAAGGGTCTAAGCCCTTACCTTGAGGAAGGACAAACAATCTCTCAGTATCTCTTGTTTAAGCTCCCAAATCCCAAATCATGACGATCCTGCCCTCGTGATATCTCACCTACCCAAAGCTCTGGCATGACGACACCGGCATCTTGGAGGTTAGAATTTCAATTTGTGAATGTAGAGGTGGGGCAGCTACTCAGACTGTAGAGTCATAGCACATGTTGAATATCCACAATCTTGCTTCAGTTTGTTGGCCATGCAGAGTCGGCTAAGAAAAAAAGCAACATCTAGTTTTTGGCAAGCTACTATCATAGTACATCTCCAATTCCAGTCCCATTAAACTGGGGCCATTATCATCTTCCTCTTCCATTATTGTAAGCTCCTTCTCAGGTAAGAGGCACTTGGTCTTCACAATCTTTACTATATTCACGTAGCTGGTCAAATGCTTAGACCATCTTCAGGTACTGCCACTCCACTCTGGGTCACCACATTTCTTCGCTATTCACCAAACAACCACTTTCCTTGACTTTACATAGTTGATTTTGTGCTGAATGATTCAGCAAGAGAATAGAGGGGTCAACAAAATTGATCAGTGGTTAAAGGTGTCTGCTGCCAAACTTGAGTTCAATGCCCAGGACCGCCATGGTGGAAGACAAGAGGTGACTTCCACAAGTTGTTCTCTGATCTCCACATGCGTGCACTCTCCCCACCCAAATGAATAAAATGTCCAAAAATTCTTTCTCAGAGTTAAGTAGAAAGAGAAGAGAAAAATTTCTATTTAGCCAAAGGACTCTATTGTATCAAAAGTGATATTTGGGCCAGAAGGGAAAGGATGTGAATCAGAACTTAAGGACTGCCGCAGACAGCTTGGGGGTACCCTGCAAACATCAGAGGCTCAGACCACAAAGGCTTGGTTCTCTTGGTCACATTTAGCTCTTCATGTCTCTGCTGTAGGATTTTCCTTACACCACAACCCAGGCTGAAGGAACAAATTCTTGCTGGTATGCGCTAACTTTGTGGATGGCTGTGGTGGTGTTTGACACGACGGCCAAGCTTCTGACTGGGAGTGACCAATGACACTCGAGTATCAGTGACCAAACTTGACACCACTACGGTGAAGAAGTGGATGCTTCTACAGAGAGAGGAAGGACACACAGAAAAAACACATTGCCTTCCCTGAAGGAAACAGAGACATGGACACTTGACACTGTGGTAGAAGAAAGTGCCTGTCCCCTCTAACGCTGCTTGGTAGTGAGGTGGGAAAGAAAACATGGCGGAGGTGTAGTTCTTAAACCAGGAGGGTATTTTGGGGTCTTGCAGAGAGAAAGGTTTTGGGCGGGAAAAAAATAGAAAAAGTTGACAATAAAGACTCCTGCTGGGGTCAGACAAAGGACCAATGGGAGCAGCTGGCTCTTCCTAACGGAAGGAGCAACATTAGAAGTACAAAACCTTCCCGTGGAGGTAAAAGCCCAGGCTAATAACAGAGGTTTGCACGACCCTCTCCCACTCCACTCTAAAGGGCTTTGTAGAACTGTATCAGGGTCATTTCCCAGAGGTGGACTCTCAGAGTGGCATTTTTTTTTTTTTTAGAGTAACAATTTATTTGTAACAGAAGAAGAAGGAAGCCACCGTTACTAGACTGTATGGATAAATGACTAGCCTGCAATTTATATTGGATTTCCCGCCAGGCTGGTGGTTAAAAACAGGTTCTGCAGTCTTATCTCCCATGTCTTTTGTGAGCAGTGATAACATGTGTTGTGTTTTCATATCTCAGTTTTCATATCTCAGTAAGCAATAACTGTTGGGTTTTCATTTGTTTGTGGGTATTTTTTTTTCATTTTTAAAAATCGTATGTGCATTGATGTTTTGCCTGCTAGTATGACTGTATGTGAGGGTGTCAGATCTTGGAGTTGTAGACAGTTGTGAGCTGCCGTGTGGGTGCTGGGAACTGAACCTGAGTCCTCTGAAAGAGCATCAATGCTCTTAACTGCTGAGCCGTCTCTCCAGCCCCTGTTTGTTTTAACTGACTTCTAGGAAACCCACTGGAAGTGTCAATTCTTGCCATTTAAACATGCATTCAGAAGCAGTGTATATCCTCATGATCACATGGCTGACTGGGAGCTGTGGCTGCTACCCAGTACCCACGGAGGACTGTGTTTCACAGGGCTATCCAGGGGGATTGCACCGTTTAAAAAAATCCAGTGGTTTCTGTTGAATGCATGCTGCCCTCTTCATACCACTGTAAAGTCGAAACATCGAGTTGAACCATCATAAATCAGAAACTGTCTGTAACTGAATGCTCATTTTAAAAAAGATCCTTCAAGTAACAATTGGAGACACTTTGTACAAAAGCTAATGGCTAGAGCCCCAAAGTGTCGTTATGAAAGTCATGAATCAGAGTTTGGCCTGTGGTTTCACTGCATTGGACTAATTATTTGTTGTCATGAGGAGGACGCTGCTGGGACCAAATGTGGGTTTATGAGAATTTTGATTACCCTTGGGCGCCAGCTGCCCAAAGCCTGACTCTCCAAATACATCACATAGTCTCAGGCACTAATGGTGTCAATGATGGTGGCAATTTGACCCGAGAAAATATTAATAACCAACAATGAGTGTGTGAGCAAGATGCAGGTGGATTGATACACTGGCTACTTTCCCTGCCACAGCCAGCTCTTGTTTAGCATCACTGTCACTGTTGACTCTATAGACTCGATGGCAGGATGCTGGCAGACAGCCTGGAGAGATCTTAAAGAGATTTGCAAACTGTAACTTTCCATGCTTTTCTTTGTAAACACGGTGGCTTGTGGGTGTTTGCAGGAGGCTGTGTCTTAATTACAGACCTAAGCAAACACACCTGGATCTATAGGTTTGGTTTTCAAAAGTTTCGATCAGGAAGCCAAGGTTATGGTATCTTACTGGATTCAGAGGTGTGTGTGTGTGGGGGGGTATGTGTGTGTGGTGGGTGTATGTGTGTATATATGTACATATGTATGCATGTGCATTTGTATGTGTGTATATATGTACACACGTGTGTATGTATACATGTGTGTACATGCGTGTGTTAATATTGACACAGGGTCTTACTACATAATACAAAGTGGCCTCAAAATAATGTCCTTCTTCCCAATAACTGGAACGGAAGCTGTCCCTAAACTTGTTGCCTGTCCGTGTAATCTGCCTTGTCTGGTCTCAGTGGGAGAAGATGTGCCTAGCTCTGCAGAGACTTGATGCTCCAGGCTCGGGGGATACTCAGAGGGAGCCTCTATATATAGAGGAGAAGCCGAGGGAGACGGGTGAAGGGACTGTGTGAGGGGAAGGCCAAAAGGAGGGGTGCCAGTGATCAGAATGTAAAGTGGATAAATAATGGAAGAACAAAATCCAGTAAGATACCATGATCCTGCCAGCCATGGCCATGCCATCATTTTAATGAGAACTCGTATCATGCCCCCATGCACACTCCCCTATCTCTGACTTGCTGATAGCATTGTTCCTGGTATTCTTGGTGACATTAACTTTTGATGTTATCTTCCATGAAGGTGAATGTTCTTCTAGTAGAGTTGCATGGTGGCTTTCTGCTGCGGGTCCAGGCTGGCTTTTAAGGCCTCATGTCAGCAAGCAGTGGCGAGGTCCCAAATACTGGCAATGCTGAGCAGGAGGGCATCCTCGCTGTGGCACCATAGCTGGACAGGGCATCCTCTAGCCTTAGTTCGCACCTTGTCTTGCAGTGACCCACCAGCCAACCTCCCTTGTGGGTCGGTTCTGTATTGCAGTGGGTCAGAAGCCAATAGCAGGGCAGCAGCTGCAGAGGCATAGCTTGTGTGCTGTGGTTGGGAGTAGGGATGCTCTGTGGGGTATTGTTTCTCCAGTGAATGGCCCTGTCCCCACTCGGATCTCCTTCAGCTCTGCGGCAGGACTTAGGTCACTTTAAAGGCTCCCTTATCAAGGGTGGGAAGAGAGCCAGGGATCAACAGCTGTGTCTACCAATTCGGTGCAGGGGGCGCTTGCTCGAAGTTCTTCCTAGAAAAATGGGGTGCAGGATGCTGGGTGTTCTTCAGTAATCTCAGCTGCGCCCTCTCTCAGTCACCTTGCATGTTTCTCAGAAGGGCAGAAGGGCACAGTAGGTGACAGTCCTCATGGTGGCAGCTTAAGGTCCCTCTACTAAGCCTAGTGTGTTTCAGGCCCTGTGCTGTGGGAAGCAGACACGCTTGCTATCTATCTCCCAAGCACACACTGAAGTCACAGGACAATCCGCGGAGGGGCTAGGTTCCTGTGCTCATCTCCCTGACATCACAACCCAAACCTGTAGCCAACTGGTCAAGTGCCTTCAGGCCTGGTGCTTTACAACTGGGGCCAAGCTTACTGCTTCTGGAAGTTTGCAGGAGAGGTGGCTCCCTCCCTCTCAAGGACCTGGTATGCTCCAGAGAAGACTGTGAGAGAACAACTTTGTGTGTGCGTATGTGTGTGTGTACGTGCGCGCAAGGACAGGGTTTCTCTGTGTAGCCCTGGCTGCCCTGGAACTCCTGACTTGAGTCTTAGCTCCTGAGATTGGCTCCTACAATATCCCCTCCCCTATGCTTTCCTGGCCACCTCAAAGTACTTCTTGATCTCTGTTACAGAATCCCAGCCTGCACTTGGGTGGGCCCCTTTCTAGATTTCTTGTTTCCATAGGAACCAAAATCCTTCAGAACTATTCTCTCTACTGCCAGCTGCTGTTCTACAGTGGGACTTGATGGTCCTTCTCCACCTCGAGGACGGGAGCTATGCTTTCTGCTTTCCTCCAGGTCGCAGAGAACATCTTGCTCCCCTGTGGCTAATGTCCTTCCTGCCTTGCCTTGTCACATCCACCATTACCGCCCTCAGTAGCTCATTCTCTTTTGAACATCACACTGGCCTTGAACTAGTTGGCCTTTCTGTTTCTGCTCCGACTACCCTCTCAGTTCAATTTTATTTATCGAACATAAACCAGATCATGTCACCCACCTCCCAGAAACTTTCATCGGCTTCCCAGGGTCCTTTTCAGACCTTCAAGGTCTGTCACGTCGCATTTACTCCGTCTTTATGTTTCCTTCCATTATCCCCCCTGTACAGGCCTTTGCTATTGGAGCCAAACCCTTCCCTCTCGGGACCTTAAACTTCTGCTCCTGTGCTCTGGAGACGCAGCCCCTGAGATGCGGTGGGCTTCACTCCGGTCTCTGTGCGAGCCAGGTCTCCTCAGAGGTGCTTTCTGCCAGTTGATAACCACCCCCACCCCGTCCTCGTCCTCCCCCAACCTCTCCCCCCCAGGTTTCTTGTTTAGTCAGCACCTCAGTTAGCGATATACTACTGCGATAGACATATGGCCTTGGGGAAGAAAGGACTTATATAGCTTGTGTGTCTGATCATAATCCAAAAATGAAGGAAGCCAATGAGAAACACAAACAGGGCAGGAGCCTGGAGGCAGGAACTGAAGCAGAAACCGCAGATGAGTGCTGCCTACGGACTGGCTTCCCATTGGCTCGCTGAGTCTGCCACTCAAGACCAGGGGTGCTCAGAAGCTCCTGCCCAGGAGTGGCTCTGCTCACAGTGAGTTGGACCACTCATGTAATCAGGTTGTGGACTTGCCATGCCATATGTCACTCGCCTGAGCAGGTGTATGTAATTACTTACATATGTGCTGTATCATTCATTACATCATCATCGGACTCCTCAAGGACCAGAAAGAACTTAGTGTTGTATTTTCCTTCATTGTGCCCTAGTCAAGTTGTAACAATAACACGTCCCGTGGCATCGAATTACACAGAAAAATAAAATCCATTGGGTCTATCCTGGGTGCCACACACCATATCCTCCCTCAGAGGGATATTCAGTCACACAATTCACCGATATTAATATCAAGTTGCCGGCAAGAATTCTAATGCACTTTGTGGGAAATTTGTTTTTAGTTTCCCTTGGTTTTGAGACCCCAGTAGTCTTTTTAGGAGGTCCTGAGTGAGGAGGTAAAGGCTTCTCCATGGAGGGGAGAGAGAGATAGGGAGGGGGAGGGGGAAGGGGAAAGGGAGAGGGACGGAGAGGGAGAGGGGGAGGAGAGAGAGAGAGAGAGAGAGAGAGAGAGAGAGAGAGAGAGAGAGAGAAAGAGAGAGAGAGAGAGAGAGAGAGAGAGGCTGGAACTCAAGGAGGATGAAGATATCAACTGTGGCACTGGGGAATTGAAGGTCAGCTTTGTAAGCAATTCAAGTCGGGCCTTCTAAGCGGTGATGGAGGAAGCGCCCAAGGCTGGATGGTTGATTTACTTCTGCGTGACAATCCTGTGTGTTCTGAGCTGGAAAGTGTTTGCTATACATTTTAGGAGGACTTAAGAAATGCTTGAGGAAGAATCCAGGAGTGGAGTGAAAGGGTAGAACTTTATGCCTATAGCATTTTGGGGCACTCTTTCCTACCTGGAACTAGCAGACTCTCTCATAGGCTGTTTTGCTGAGTAACACTTGAGTGTACAGAGAATTTTTGAATCCTCTCTGTAAGATACATTTTATGTCAGTATCTGTCTTTTTATCTGTGTGGCATGGTGGGTTTTTAACCTGGTTCCCCTGCCCCCACAAGTTTCTTTCTATTCAAAGTCACTCCTGTTAGAAAACAATTGTTTCACACTCCTTGGAAAGCAATTAAAATAGAAAACACTAAGTCGTCTAAGTCACTGTCTTCTCACCCTTCCGTGGGCTCATAATCCCCGCAGAGGAAGTAATTGTGGTGATTAAATGAGAAGTTAAATGAGAGACGAAAGCTCCAAGCCTTCCCGAAGTTGCGTACAAACTGCGCTGACTTTGAACCCGCTGTGCAACTTTCGAGCTCAGTCAAGGGAAGTGTCTTCCAAGCCCTTGTCAAAAGACGAAGTTAGAGGGAATTTGGTTCCAGATCTGACTGGATTACAGACGCTACTCATAGATCAGGCCAGCCTCCATTCTACAAATAGGATAAAATCTCCCACCGGGCAGTGGAGGAACGGTAGGGTCTGTAAGAGCAGAACCAGAAACCGGAACAGTAGAAAGAGCCCCTCCCGCTGCTGCTTTGAGAGAGCTGAAGCCGGGGCACTTGCTTATTGATGATTCGGGTAGACAGGAATTTCTTGCTCTCGGGAAAATCTGGTCTCTTTGGAGGGAAATACATATTTCTTTAAGGTTTAACTTTGATTCTACATCATTTAACGAGCAGCTACATTCTGGTTTGGTCCCATCTGTTGGGGCCAAGTGCAGGAATCAGCTCAAAAGCAGTAGCCTCCCCTGATTCCTGTGAAACATTCACTGGTGGTTGACAGATCGGAATGGTAAAGGCCAGACCTTATTATAGAGTGGGAAGGCCATAGGTCTGAATGTTGGTAGGTCGACGTTCAATGGAAAAGCTGGACTTTTGTTCATTACGTAAATATTTCTGAGTATGAGATTCTTCATGGCTACACTGACAACACATCTATGTTTTTTTTTAATTTATTTTATTCATTTATTTTAAGTATATGAGAACACTGTAGCTGTCTTTGACACATCAGAAGAGGGCATCAGATCCCATTACGGATGGATGTGAGTCACCATGTGGTTGCTGGGAATTGAACTCAGGACCTCTGGAAGAGCAGTCAGTGCTTTTAACCACTGAGCCATCTCTCCAGCCCCCTCCACCTCTCTCTCTATATATATAATTTTAGGGAAGATTAAAATAGACAATTTATATGATACAGCCTTTTGAATGGGCTCAATAAATTACAATATTTTCTCTTTTCCACAAATCATTATTTCATAGATTATAATAAACATTTTCCATAATGTGTGTGCATTCTATGTTTATTTTGTACAGGTGTGTGTATGCCCCAAGAATGCAAGAGGTATCTAGCTTGGTCCCTTTCCACTTGGTTCCCTTGAGGTAGGTCTCTTGCACTGAGCCTGGGCCTCAGTGTTTTTTAGCTAGGGTGGCTGGCCAGCAAGCCTCCTGTCTCTGCCACTCAAAGTTAAATTGCACAAGACCATGCCTGGTTTTCACCTGAATGCTGGGATCCAAACTCAGGTCTTCACGCTTATGGAAAAAGTACATTTAGTCACTGAAGCCCACCTGCCCCGTTTCCATGCTTTAAATACGCCATCAACACATCTTCTGGAAGAAAAAGAAAGCATTGAGCAGAGAGGAAGGCATGGAGGGTTGGAAGAGACGTCACATTCTAACCCGAAACTCACAGATACTAATCTTTTCATTATTAAACTCGTCACACATGGGCAACATCAATCCTTTTTTTTTAATTTTTTATTTTTCTCATTGCTCGAGAGGTTCCTACAGCCATTTTCTCTTCCAGAGGTGACCGGGGAAGGCAGGCAAGTTTTAATATCCACAAGCAAAACATAATTAAGGAGGTAAATCTTCTGTGCCCAGATGTGCCTCGTTCATTTCAGCATCAGTCCGTAAAGTGGCTTTGAGACGTTGTTTGCAGCTTGGCATTATTTGGAGGTCATCAGGGCCTGCAGTCAGCTCTCCACAGTGTTTGCTGATCTGACTCACCTTGTTTGTGTTTGCTCAGAAGACCACAAAAGTGTTATCTTCTAGTCTCTTCTCTGGGCTGATGTGTGTTCTTTTGCTGTTTATCCATTGCCCTGCTCAGTGCGAGCCACACAGAGAATCTGAACGTAATGTATAGACTCAGCATTTCAGGCTGTTGTTTTTTTGTTGTGTTTGTTTGTTTGTTGAACTCGTGTAGCCCAGGCTGGCCTAAAACTTCCTCTGTAGCAGAAGATGACCTTGAACTCATGAGCCTTCTACTAAGTGCTAGGATTATAGGCATATGCCACCACACCTGTATGCCATCAAACCCAGGGTCTGGTGCGTGTTAGCCAGCACTCTACCAACTAAGCAACACCCCAGCCCCAGTGCAAGGCTAAACTCTTGAGACTTGTGGACTCTGAGCTCCCTAAAAGATGCTGATCCACTTTCTCTTATCCATCCCCACTTGTTATCCAAATCTTTTTTAGATCATAATATATTTTTTATTTCATTTCACTTAAAACTCCTTCCCTTTGACTTATTATACTAGCAATGATATGCATTAATTTGCAGTAGAGTCGATTGTAAATCTGTCTTGCAAAGTCTTTAATATCTCATGAGACAAGTGGAGTGACCGCAAAGAATTATAAATCTGAGATAGAAAATGCACGCTCTGGAGGTTCCAGGAAGTGACATTTTCGTGCTTGCTGGTTGGAGGAATGCTGAGAATAACATTCTCGTGTTTCTCTGTAACTCTGAGAACTCAGTTGTTCTGCTTCTTGCAAGGTCAGGCTGCTGTTTTCTCCAAGTGTGTGACAGGCTTTGGCTTAGAGTTCTCATTCACATTAGAGAAAGCGCACAGAGGAAAGGTACCAAGCTACTCTCTTTCCTCTGCCTGCCTGTCTGTCTCTGTCTCTGTCTCTGTCTCTGTCTCTGTCTCTGTCTCTGTCTCTGTCTCTGTCTCTGTCTCTGTCTCTCTATCTATGTGTCTGTCTGTCTGCCTTTCTGTCTTCCTGAACCAGTCTACCATCTACAGTACTTACAGGGTCTCCTCTTAATGCCACTCACTGTTCCTGGCACTCACCTTCCCATAGTTGGAAACCCTGCAGGGATGAACACCCAAATAGGCATGGAGCGTCACTGTTTTATTTGAAAGGAGCTTTATAAAATCTCCACACGATTCACCACAACCAATTGTAAAAGCTCTTTGTAATATTTTACCCAAGAGATGCCACAAACAGCCTCATACTTTAATACACACTAGCCTTAGTGATTTCTTTCTCATGTAGCTGGAAGTTCAGAGGTCATGAGACATTGCTGCCAGCCCCCCAGCTCCTAGTTTCTAGTGAACCAAAGAATACACATGGAGGGACCCATGGCTCCTGCCACCTATGTAGTAGAGGATGATGGCCTTTTGGGACATTAGTGGGAGGAGAGGCCGTTGGGCCTCAGGGTGTTCGATGCCCCAGTATAGGGGAAAGCCAGGATGGAAGGACAGGAGTGGGTGGGTAAGTGGGTGAGAGAGCACTCTCATAGAGGCAGGGGAGGGGGTATGGGATAGGGGGTTTCTGAAGGGGAGACATTTGAAATATAAATAAAGAAAATATCCAACCAAAGAGAGAGAGAGAGAGAGAGAGAGAGAGAGGGAGAGAGAGGGAGAGAGAGAAAGAGAAACGTTATCCTTTATAAGACTTGCCTTGGTCATGGTGTCTCTTCTCAGCAATGGAAACCCTAACAAAGACAAACATCTAGAAGCAACCCAACCAGGCTGTGAAGCTGGATCCAACAGTTGGGTCTAGGAACCACCTCACAAGCAGGAGTTTGTAATGCAATGTTGGATAAAGGACTCAACAACGCCCCCAGAGAGCAGGATGCTGACTGGCAGAGAACTGGTTAACCGTCTTGGAGGAGATGTCTGGGGGTTCGGGTGAGGCTGTAGGACCGAGGTCATAAGTGAACTGGTTCAGGTTGAGAGACTGTCTCTATCCTGCTGATTGTGGTTTTAAATTCAGCAGCAGCTTCCCTTGCCATAACTAGCAATTACAAGCGCAAATTCACATTTGAGAGCCACACACACAGGTGCTGCTCAGGCGCGCAAGCGCTCTGCAGTCAACTGTATAACTTCTCTGTTGCAAGAGCTGAATTAGGTAGAATGCAATCAAAAAATAGCTTCAGGGTTTCTCCGTCACTGTCTGAAAGCACACTTGACTCTCGTGTGTGTGTGTGTGTGTGTGTGTGTGTGTGTGTGTGTGTGTTGGATGTCTTTCTTAATTGATCTCTACCTTTTAAAAAATTGTTTATTCTTTATTTTGTGTGTATGATGTTTTGCCTGTGTGTATGCATGTGTACTACATGTGTGCCTAATGTCTGCAGAGATCAGACATGGGCATTGGACCCCCTGAAACTGGAGGTCTGGATGGTTGCAAGCCACATTGTGGGCACTGGGAGATGAAACCATGGAAGAAGAATGAGTGATCCTAACTACGGAGCCATCTCTCTGGCCCCTCTCTTAGTTTTTGAGATAAGATCTCTCTCGGAACTTGGAGCTCACTAATTGGCTTGACTGATTGACCAGCAGAGATACTGTCTCTGCTGCCCAAGCTCTGGGGTTATAGCTACATGCCTCTGGTCTCAGCTTTTTATTTAGGTGTTGGGAATTGAAATAAGGCTATATTACCTACCCATCAATTAAAAACCAGTTTATGGACGTGTGGAGAGAGCGGGAAAACTGAGCTGAGAGGGGGGGGGGGGGGGAACAATGCTGGTTTCAGAAAGAATGAAGCAACTTTGGTAGCCTTGGCCGAACCACTGACACAAGGCAAGGAAGCGCTTCTGCAGAGTGGCAGCAGTTCTAACAGGAAGGACGCTGGGAAAAACCCATCACACCTAAGGGGACGGCTATTGCTCTGGGTGACGACTCCTCAAAAGCTACTCACAGAATCGGTGCCTCTACCTCTGTCCTGCCCCAGAAGTTCAGAAGCTGGGCTTGGTGGTGCTCGCCTTTAATCCCAGCGCTTGGGAAGCACGGGCAGGTGAATTTCTGAGTTCCAGGCCAGCCTGGTCTATAGAGTGAGTTCCAGGACAGCCAGGGCTACACAGAGACATCCTGTCTCGAAAAACAAAACAAAACAAAACAAAATACACACACACACACACACACACACACACACACACACACACACAAAATCGGTTCGGATCTGTGGGACTGTGACCTTCATCTTTCAGATGGTAATCTATGTGGGAGTTGTTCTCTATGCACCATCCTTGGCCCTTAGTGCAGTGAGTGGATTTGATTTATGGCTGTCAGTGCTGGCCCTAGGAATTGTCTGCAACATCTACCCAGCACTGGGTGGACTGGAGGCTGTCATCTGTGTCATCAGGCTGTGATAGATGTGTTCCAAACGCTGGTTGTGTTCCTAGGGCAGCTGGTGGTTATCACTGTAAGAGCGGCCAGAGTGGGTGGCTTGGGGCATGTATGGGATGTGGCTCCACAGCATAGCCTCATCCCTGAGATTGATCCTGACCCCTTTGTGCGTCATACTTTCAGGACTTTGGCCTTTGGAGGTGTCCTCATGATGCTCTCCTCCTATGGACTGAATCAGGCTCAGGTGCAGCGCTACCTCGGTTCCCACTCAGAGACGGCTGCTGTGCTCTCCTGCTATGCAGTCTTTCCTTGCCAGCTAGTGGCGCTCTGCATGAGCTGCCTCAATGGTCTGGCCATGTTTGCCTATCATAAGGAGTACAGCATAGGCCGCAGCAAGAGCAAGCAGCCCCTGACCTCTAGTTTGTCTTCTATTTTGTCTCCTGAAAGACACGCCAGGGCTGCCTGGGCTCTTCGTTGCCTGCCTCTTCAGTGGCTCTCTCTGCACTCACTTCACTGGCAACTGTCACGATGGAAGACCTGACCCAGGCCTGGTTCCCTCAGTTAACTGAAACCCGTGCCATCATGCTTTCTCGAAGCCTTGCCTTTGGGCTAGTTGGCCTGGGAATGGCCTATATTTCCTCTCATCCGGGATCAGTGCTCCGGGCAGCACTCAGTATCTCTGGCATGGTGGGAGGGCCACTGTTGGGACTCTTCGGCCTTGGGATGTTCGTTCCATGTGCCACCCCTCTTGGTGCTATTGTGGGCCTGTTGACAGGACGCACCATGGCCTTCTGGATCGGCAGTGGGAGCACAGTAAGCAGGATGAGTTCTGCTGCGCCATCCCCTCCCTTTCATGGATCCAGCTCCTTCCTGCCCAGCAATCTGTCTCCACTGTGACCACCCTGATGCCTTCTACCCTGTCCAAGCCCACAGGACTGCAGCAGTTCTGTTCCCTGTCCTATGTATGGTTGGGTGCGCACAACTCCACCACAGTCATTGTAGCGGGCCTGATAGTCTGTCTGCTCACTGCGGAATGCGGGGCCGGCCCCTAAACCCCGGCACCATTTACCCTGTTGCCAAAGCTCCTCCCATTCCTGCTCCTATCCTGCCAGAAGTAGCTTTGCTGGAGAAGCCACAATTAAAGTGTGTGTATCTCAAGGTAGGTTTTTATTTTAATGTCTTATGGTTTCTGTCTCTTCGTTTCAACCCTATAGTGTTTCTGGCAACGTGTGCGCCTCGAACTTTGTATATTACCCACACAAGGCTTGTAGGCATGATTTGTTCCTTTAGGCAAAAGCTATGCTAATAAACCTCCTTAAGATAAGTCTCTGGGGGGGGGGGGTTGTTGAAACAGCTGAGGGGCAATGCCGTTGGGTTTTGTAGGAGCACCGGGGTTCTCTGGAGTATTTGCTAAATGTTTTCTAAATTATGAAAACAGATTTTGAAGTCAGTTACTTCCACTTCATGCCCAGCCTAGGTTTCTAGGAGTTGATCTTTGACTGAAAGCCGTCCCTCATTAATATTCCTATCACCTGGATAATTTCAGAATCAGATAGTCTTCAGTTCTCCCGAAGTTTACCCGCACCCCCACCCCCTCTCACTTACTGAGAGGAGCAAAAAGAATCCAAACAGCCCGTCTAATGCTCTGCCAGGAAGTCTCCTCAGCCACAGCACCCAGGTCTGTAGGTGCATTTGTGTGTTGGTGTGTGTACATGGATGATGGAGGCCAGAGGACCACCAGGTCTTTCCCTCTTCCCCTCCCCCTCCCCCCTCCATCTCTCCATGTCTCTGTCTCTCTCTGTCTACTGGAATAAACAATTTATTTTGGCTTATAGTTCCAGAGGGGGAATCCATATCGGAGAGGTAGGCACAGCAGCTTATTATGATTTTTTTTTTTTTTGAGACACTGAACTAGAACTCCCCAAGCTGGGAATTGAACTCAGGACCTCTGGAAAAGCAGTCAGTGCTCTTATCTGCTGAGCCATCTCTGCAGCCCCTCTTTTATTTTTTTTTTTGTTTTGTTTTGCTTGTTCGTTCATTTTTTGGTGGTTCATAACAATCTGTAATGGGATTTGATGCCCTCTTCTGGTGTGTCTAGAGACAGTGACAGTGTACTTATATACATAAAATAAATAAATAATTCTTTAAAAGAAAAGAAAGAAGGAAATAGAAATAAAAGTAACTATCAGATCATTATCTAAAAGCAAAAACGACACAAAAAACAAACAAAAACAAAAACAGAGTACGATGAAAACAGGAATGCTGGCATTCCTCCTTTTTGAGCAAAAAGATTACACATTCTTAATTTTACTTGTGGTTTTTGTTTGTTTGTTTGGTTGGTTGGTTTTTGGTACTATATTTCTCTATGGAGCTTGTTGTTCTGGACCTTATGGTGTAGACCAGGCTAGCCTTGAACTCAGAGATCCACCTGCCTTTTCCCTAAGAGTTGAGATTAAAGGCGTGCACCACCATACTTGGCTTTCAAGTCATAATTTTCAGTAGCGGTGGCAGTTAACATCTAGCTTGACAGATGATAATTTACTTCATCTTTAAAGGTAATCATGTTACCAGTTTTAAATTAGTGCTCGTGGTAGGTGGAGGTGTGTGCATGCCTATGTGAGCATGTTCACTGGAAAGAGGGAAGACTCCTTTAAAGAATTTCTGTAAAGATTCCCTCCAAGAGACCACTGCTTAGAGATATTGAGCTATTTAACATTCAATACTAACAAGTAAAATTTTAGATTTCTTCTCTTTGTCCCCTTTAGTCTTCTTCACGATCACAAACTTAACTCTGCAATCTAACTAACTAGACTTTGAGGGGAATTAGGAAAATATGGAACCCAAAGAACTTCAGGGAGAACCACGGTTATGGTTGCAGACAGAGTCCCCGCACTCTCCTGAGCTACAGAAGGCATGGTCTGCTCTAGGTAATATGTCTGAAGAATTAGAGTTGCTCAAGTTGGCAATGGTGATCTTCTTGCCATTCCTCTAACCCAAATGCTCCATGGCTTCCATAATGCTCACGCCTTCTTTCACCTTCCCAAAGACAACATGCTCGCCATCTGTCTTGGTTATGGTTCTACTGCTGTGAACAGACACCACGACCAAGGCAAGTCTTATAAAGGACAACATTTAATTGGGACTGGCTTACACGCTCAGAGGTTCAGTCCATTATCATCAAGGTGGGAACATGGGAGCATGCAGGCAGGCATGGTGCAGGAGGAGCTGAAAGGTCTTCATTTGAAGGTAGCTACTGAGAAGACTGGCTTCTGAGCAGCTAGGATGAGGGTCTTATAGCCCACATCCACAGTGACATACCCACTACAACAGGGCCACACCTTCTAACCACGCCATTCCCTGGGCCAAGCATATACAAACCATCACACCATGTAGCTACTGAGTCTTGGCAGTGCATATGAAAAACTGGAAACTGTGTTTGGTCCAGCATTTTCCATGGACAAGATGCCAGGACCTGTATGCTTCAGAATGAAGTCTTCATTCTTAAATTTCTCCCCGTAGATAGATGGACCTGCCACCAGTGGCATCATGGCGTGTGAAGTCGCCACTCTCGCATATGAATCCTGGACTAATTCTGCGAAAGGAGGAACCCTTCTATCCAAGTCCTTTCTCCCAATGCTCAGAGCATGAAAGTTTTCTGCTGTCTTTGGAACTGCAAACAGCTCGAAGGAGATGCGGCCCAAAGGCTCACCATCAGCCAAGATGTCAAATAACTCAGTGGGGTTGAGCATCACTGCAGCAAGCAGTAATAGTGGACAGATGCAGCTGCAGAGCTTCGATTTCCTCTTTTATTTGAACATCTGTCTTTGTCAACTTGTCCTTAAAAATGAAACTTAAGGAAGAAACAGAAATAGAAACAATTTCCGTAGGATTGTTTCAAACAGAAAGAGTAAGCGAAGTGTAGCCAAGCTACTGTTTACACAGCAGATCTTGGGGTAACTGAGCATACTGTTCACACCCGCTTTCTGTCTGGGTGTTCTCAAAGCCACCCACGTGTTTGCTGATGCAGCCACAAGACAGGAGAATCCCGTGGTCGCATGGGCTTCTCTGGGCTGCTGCTTTCGGTCCAGTGGCTTCATCACCAGATGCCAATGCCAGCAGCATTTACACTGATCTTTCCCTCTGCAGAGTCACCAGTCTTCAAATAGGTCCACTCTGTGCTTTGGTTCGGAAAGTGTGGCCAGGCAGAAAGCAGCTGTGAGCCTGCTTGGCTTTTCCTGTATTTCTTTGTCTTAAGGACTCCGTCTTTTGCTAATTTGTACCCCCCACCCCCCACCTGTCAACACACACCACAAATAGTTTACCAAACTTTATGGCTATTTGCAGTAGGAGGGTCAGACTAATAACAATTATTCCAGTATAGCGAAGCAAGAGTCAGATGTCATGAGGCTGAGCATAGTGGTATGCAGCTTTAATCCCAGAGCAGAGGCACAGAGGCAGTGACAGCCTGGTCTATACATCCAGTTTGAGGCCAGCCTAGGCTACATAATTAGACCCTGTTTTAAAAGGGGTGTGTGTGTGTGTGTGTGTGTGTAAGTAGAGAGATGACTCTGCTGTTAAGAGCGCTTCCTGCTCTTCCAGAGGATTAAAGTTCCAGCACTCCTGTCACGAGGCTCACAACTACCTCCAGTCCCAGGAAGATCTGATGCCTCAGGTCTCCAAGGTACCTGTACTTATGTGTGTACATATTCTCTCTCTCTCTCTCTCTCTCTCTCTCTCTCTCTCTCTCTCTCTCTCCCTCCCTCCCTCCTCTCTCTTATACATATATACACAGAGACACACAACACACACAAACACACATGCATGCATTCATACACACCTACAATTAAACATAATAAAATAGAAATTAGGGGCTGGAGAGATGGCTCAGTGGTTAAGAGCACTGACTGTTCTTCCAGAGTCCTGAGTTCAATTCCCAGCAACCACGTGGTGGCTCACAACCATCTGTAATGGGATCTGATGTCCTCTTCTGATGTGTCTGAAAACAAGAACAGTGTACTCATATACATTAAATAAATAAATAAATAAATAAATAAGAAAGAAAGAAAGAAAGAAAGAAATTAGTTCAAAGCTGTTATGAACACTACTATGTCATTTCCTGAAAGAATAAAGAAACAAGATGCCCCTGCAGCTCTTTATTTAAAGCATAAATGCCGTGCTCCCCTGGGGAGAACTGGAATTACATCAAATAAAGAAATGGTTCCCGTGAAAGTGTCAACATTCTTTTGCCAAACTTTGAAGAAAATAGGGACAGGAACGATTTCCCCCTTGCATCGAGGTCAACCTTAAGGAGTCCACTCCAGGACAATGTGTCACTCAGAAAGTGACACAAGGGGAATACAATTATAAAGCTTGGTATGGTGACGTTTCTCTGGGTCCTGAATACCTCTTGTGTCCTACTGTGCTCTACAAAGACCTGTCACTTCACATCAGAAGCCCCTCCCTCAGTCACTGCCTCACCACAGGACAGGTGAGTCCAGCCCAGTGAGAAGAGCTTCCAGCCAACATTTAGTCTCATAGAAAATGAGGCTTATTTTCTGCCATACTGTTACATGAGGTGACTTATTATGTAGTAATAGCTGATACGGATTAATAGTTTACTGAATATTCACTACGTCTTCCTATTTCTTTAAAAAGTTATTTAATTATTCTATGACAAACTCCATTTTAAAACTGAGGCTAAAGTACAAAGCATTGACATTTTTTTTTTGTTTTTTGTTTTTGTTTTTTTTTTTTTTTTTTGTTTTCACATTCCTTTACCATCACAAACACCCTGGGCCACAGATAGAGACAATATTACTTTCTCCATGTTGCAGGTGGAGAGGTTACAGTTAGTCCTCTGGTTTAGCTGAAACATTACACTCGTTGTCTAACCTTTCACTCTCTGCTAGTTTGAGTTTGGGATCTTAAGAATCCACATATAAGTGTGATCAAGTGTGATCCGTGCCTAGCCCATTTCACTTAGCACAATGTCTTAATAGTCAGGATTTTCTTCTTTAAGGGCGAATAGTATCCCACTGTATAAAACACATTTCCTTTATCTATTCATTCATTGACAGACATGTGGGTGGGTTCTGTGTCTTAGCTACTATGAGGAATGCAAGGAACGTGAACAGTCTTTTTGTTTGTTTGGTTGGTTGGTTGGTTTTTTGTTTTTTTAAGACAGTGTTTCTCTGTATAGCCCTGGCTGTTCTGGAACTCACTTTGTAGAACAGGCTGGCCTCGAACTCAGAAATCTGCCTACTTCTGCCTCCTGAGTGCTGGTATTAAAGGCCTGCGCCACCACACCCGGCATGAACAGTCTTTTTGATACACATTTTGTTTGTTTTGTCTATATTCCCAAGAGTGGAGTAGCTAGAGCATATGGCTCTTATTTTATTTTATTTTATTTTATTTCGGAAATGTCTATACTCTTTTCCATAATGGCCATATGAGTCAGGTAAGATTGTTGCGAAGCCTTATTTTTAACACCATTGGATACAATCTCAGGGAAATCACATGGCCGCAGAGGGCACTGCACAGTACTTGGATGTAGGAAGGCGTTGATCGATGGCTCACTGCTATCATCGATGAGTCCTGCCCTGATGACTATTGCCACTTAATCCTGCAACCCACTCAGCAGTAGTTCACATAACAAGCTTCTACCACATCTACTTACTTTTAGAGTATGCCAGTCACCTTAGAACAAAACAATCTCAGATGGCAGAAGAGTTTTATAGATCATTTTCTTGAAAGTGTTGAATCACCTAATAGTGACGAACCAGTCACTCATTAAAAGGGGAAAAGTCTATTTTGCTTTCTCTCCTCTCCTTTTCTTCCCCATTTCTCATTAGCTGTTGCTGGAGCGTTCTGGAGTCTGGCTTCTCTTGCACAGCAAGATGTACCACTCGGGTTACTTGTAGGCCAAAGGGAAACAGAGAAAAGGGATAAGAACAGGATGCAAACAAGACAAAAACCAAATTCAAAGCTGAAAGGCAGGAAGCGAGTGGGCACTAGAAGAAGGGGAGGGAGATGCCAGCGATGTTTTGGTGCCCGTTCGAACAAGTTTGCAGACTCGGGTGGAATGTGAGAGCCATGGTGTTTCGGTATTTTGCTGTTGTTTCTGTTGGGTTTTATTTTCCTGGTTCTTCATCTGTCACATCCTGGCAGAACCAGAAGAACGATTTCCCTCTGTCCCTCCAAAACACAGAGGGAAGGAAGGTCCCTTCACTCCCACGGAGAAAGGGTGAGGGACAGCAGGCTCCCACACTTCTTTCTCTCTGGGGTGAGGAGGGACGGCAGGCTCCCGCATTTATCCTCTGCTCCCACTTGCTGGTTCTGCTACTCCATCATGTGATGATAACTTGAGAATACTACAACTAGGGAATCCCCAAGAGGGATCCGGCTCCAGACCTGAGAAAGATAAACCGGAAGAGTAGAGTCTAGGGAACCGGAAGAGTAGAGTCTAGGGAACGCACCAGGCTTTGCTTCCAGTCTAGTGTGTCACATCACTTCTCCGTGTGGCAAGGCCATTTCACCAAACAGCAGGTGTCCTCTGAGTTGCTCACCCAACACCAGCTGTTAGGGCAGGGACATTAATGCTGGGCTCTGTCTCTCTCTCACCCACTGACCCTTCCTCTGCTCTAACTTGCTGTTTTCTCACAAATGTGAACTCCAAGATATGTCTCTCCTCACCAGATCCACTCAGATGTGTTTAAAGCCTGTTTATGCCCAAACTCCCTCCCAGCTGAAATATTCTGTGTCATATTTTATCAGCTTGGAGTCTCTGCACAGCAGAGCCCGGGCCTTCCTTCCTCTTCTCTTCTGTTCACTCATTTTCACTCACTAACTAAAAGGCAGGATGCTTCTATGAATAGGAGAGTCCCCAGCTGCATTCAGCAACGGTATTTTCTCCTCTAGTTAAAAGCATGGCGTAAATTACTGTAATTCTATTGCTATTTGCTATTTTGGAGTTTTTCAAACTGATTCATTTTGTTAGGGTGGTCCTAAAATATCACATCACTCTGAGGAAAATGCACACACATGCATACACTCACCAGATTTGCGATTTGGTAATAAGATGCAGGTTTCTTTAGGGATTAGCAGGTCAGCAGATTTGTTGTTTTATCTCATACAAGAATGAACTCAGGAAGCTGCAGGTGCCGCTGGCTGATTCCAACAACTAAATAATCAAAAGCTCTTACATCCTTTCACTTATCAGTTCATCCAATTGCCAAGCAAATGAATCCTACATTCTATCCCTACTCATCGAACATCTCCATCAGTGGTCCTTGGTAAAGGGAGTAAGCTCTCCCCACCATAGAATTCACAAACGAGCTGCCAGCATTCAGTCAGGGTACAAATTTCACTTTGGTACAGATGACAGCAGTACCAGCTGCAGAGATGTCCACTCCGTGCTGACTGTGTGCGGGGGGCACAGCTAGGAATGGCAGCAGAGTACTTCCTGGTCATAAGAGCCCTTTGTCTTTGGCCAGGGCTGTCCAGAGCTTTCCTTCACCAGTGACACCTTTCTGCAGAGTGACCAAGTGAAGGCTGTAATAACTGAGAGGTTTTATGGACCCCATAAAAGGTGTTAAACTGCAGTAGTGATTTCAGTAATTTATTGCTGGCTTCTGCTTCAGCTCACAGCCCAAGCTGTACACAGATAATTACAACACAAAGTACTTAACAAAATGCCAGGCAGAGGCATAGAAGAGGCTGGTTTTCATTAAGTCACCAAGGGTAGGGGGTAAGTGTCCAAGGTCAGAAGAGGCAAGTCCAGGCTGACAATCACCGAAAGGGGCAGAAACTTCTAATCAGCCCCATGTCATGAAGAACATGACATCAGGTGGACTACACAGCCCCTACCCAGAATCCCTCCTTTGGAACCCCCTGGGAAGGAGACACACGACCAGGTCTATGTCACAGGGGAGTAAGGGGCAGTTATGTGTGCAACTTCTGAGTCTCCTTATAGATAAAGACACTGACCCTGGCATCTGCCTGCCAGACAAGGATCCTTCATCCCAGGAGATGGGGGAAGAAGCAGAATGTTGGGAGCCTGGGTCCCCACATGGTACAGCGCTGTCCTGACAGCTATGATCCCTAAGGTTCTGGACTGCTCTCGGACAAAGAAAGAAACCATAGTGACAATCTTGTTGTCCTTGTGTTATGGAACATGACCTGCCTGCAGTCTGCCTGTACTCAAAGGCTCAGGGTGGGAAAGGGCATGGTTTGCTGGAGAAGTCCTTGTGGGCACAGCATGACCACGTGATGGGAAAGGCGCTGTACAGCCCAGGCGCAGTGATGGGTGCAATTTCTGAACCCAGGACTGAGTTTGTGTTTTGGCAATAGTGGCAGCAGTGAGCTATGCAGAGAGAGCCTCAGTCTTTGAATGCCTGAACTATGATCTGCCTCCTTCTTGTCTACCTGCTCATCCTAACCTAAAGCAAAGAGCTCACAATACTTGTACACCTGCCTCTAACAGCCTGGGTTTGAATAAAGAGCCATGAATTATCATATGCAGCACCCCGTTCTTCAATGAGCGTGCGCATGTGTGTGTGTGTGTGTGTGTGTGTGTGTGTGTGTGTGTTGCTCCCCCTGGGTCCCCATACAACGTGCACTGCAGTTTTCTAGGGACATTCAGGAATGAACAACCTTTTGACTAAATCTGACAACTTTTATTTCCAGAAGGATAATTGAATTTCCCCAAAGACACTGGTGTACCACGTCTAATTTTCTAACCTCCCTATGATCCACTTTCCTTCCTCTTATCGTTTCTAGTTACTTTTGTGTTACTGGTGATTGAACCTAGGGCCTCATGAATGCTACACAAACCTCCAACCACTAAGGGGACCCCCGGCACCTCTCTACTTTACTTTTATCTTATGGAAAGCAAATTATTTTTAAAAACTAAGGAGTCTTTAAAAATTCTACTTCAGGGGCCAGACATGTCTTTAATCCCAGCACTTGGGAGGCAGAGACAGGCAAATTCCTGAAAGTTCAAGTCTAGCCTGGTCTACAGAGTGAATTCTAGGATAGCCAGAGCTACAGAGTGAAACCCTGTCTCAAAAATGGATAAATAGAATGACCATTTCAATAATTAAGAAAGCTATACTTTTCTGTCCTAAATGGGATGTCTTCATCAAACCTTCCCTTTCAGGGCTCATGGATCTGCGCAGAAGGAGGTAGAAAGATGGCAGAAGCCAGAGGTGACGGATGACCGAAGGAAACAGAATCCTCCATACACAACAGGACTGATGCACACGTGAACTCACAGAGACTGTGGCAGCATGCACAAGCCCAGGCAGGTTTGAGCCAGATGGGGTTCCTGTGCTGAGGAGGGTGTTGACCCAGGTACCCACCCCTAACCAAGAAGCTATGCTCACCTGCCTGTAAAGGAGACATTCTCCAATGGTGTCTCACTAGGTGTATGAGCCGCACTTCAGTGTGAGCTCCATGCCCAGCAGTAGACAGCCAACACAAAAGGACCTCAATGGCATTGTTGTAGACCTTTTGTCTCATGTTGCCTCCTTTTGTTTTGTTTTTTGTTTTTTGTTTTTTGTTTTTTGTCTTATAGGTCTTCTGTGGGGATGTGTGTGTGTTTCTTATTTGTTTGATATTTGATTGTTTATTTTTTTAAAAAGAGACAGAAAAGAGGACATGGAATTGAGTGGATAGAGAGATGGGGAGGAGCTGGGAGGAGTCAGGAGAAGGGTGAGAGTGATTAGAATATATTGTATGAAAACACATTGTGTTCAATAAAAAAAAAAGACACTCAGCTCAGAAAAAGAAGAAAGCTTGGTTCCACATTCCAACTTCCTATTGAAGTCCATACCTACACATGAAGACTTAAAAATCATAGAC
This sequence comes from Mus musculus, assembly GCF_000001635.26. Taxonomy (NCBI): domain Eukaryota; kingdom Metazoa; phylum Chordata; class Mammalia; order Rodentia; family Muridae; genus Mus; species Mus musculus. The sequence continues at coordinate 138,612,176 of NC_000069.6, forward strand.
TTCTAATTCATGACAAGATTGAGAAGACTCAAAAAATATGCCCTTACTCTTCCCGAAAATAGGCATTTCCCGTGATCAATATCTTCCACCAGAGTGACCTTGACATTTTTGAAGACCGAATCCCCTCTCCTTACACATGTACCATTGCTTTAGAAAACACAACGGTCTTTTGGACTGTTTCTTTGTGATCTGTGTTTCTTTGTGTGTGTGTGTGTGTTTCTGTGTGTGTGTGTGTGTGTGTGTGTGTGTGTGTGTGTGTGTGTGTGTGTGTGTGATGTTCTTTTCCATTAAGCTACACAGGAGTTGCTGTGTGTGTCAGTGGGACCCACACTAGGAGGCACACGGAACCCACCTTGAATGTACATTTGATCTCTGAATATTTTTCCCACCAATATTTTTGAACTAAGGGACAGTCTTTGTGGAGATATGATATCCGGACCACCCAAGTCTAGTGCTTGTCATCAAAGCCTCAGGCCAGACTTAGTGCCTGCTAGCATTTCCTGCTTACAAGAGGGGTAGAATCCCGTGTCTCTACTCTATCTCCCCTAGAGACACAGCCAATACGGAAAACTACTGAAAGAATTGAAGCTGTATACCAAAGGAGGGAATTCCTCCTGGGAGGGGTAAAGATCAGGGAAGACCTTCTTCATCTATGCCCCTCTTCTCCTCCTGGGAGACAGTCCCCACCCACAGCTTACTACAATTCACTTTGATAAGGGCAGGGCTGAGCACACACTGTCTTGTAAGAGTTTCTCAAATTTTCCCTCCACCACCACTCAAACCTGTCCTCTGAGCCACAGAAAGCAAAGAAATACATACTGTGCCCCTGACCCCTCATATGTCCCATGGATGGAGAGTCATTGCTGATATGGAGGATTCTCTAGAAAATTTTGTTATCTGAAACTATAAAACATGTTTCCCGTGCCTCTCAGATAAGGTTTTCTCTCCTGGGTAAGGCAGAGCATTCCAGATAACAGTGCCTCCCAGAGCTCAGATCCCATGCTTATCTTTGGATGACTGTATCTGCATGGCTTTGATCAAAGTGTTTTCTTTCTTTCTTTTTCCTCGTTTAGACGGTGGGGATACAGCTGTTCAATCCTTGGCTGGAGATAGCCTTGGATTTTTATGTCCATGTTGGAAGTCCTAAGGGAAACGACATTACAGGCTCCTCTAGAGAGAAGAGCTTCCCTCCCACACAGAGAAAGGCATGTTGGAAGCTATACTGGGTGGGTACCACTTTAGTGCTGAGGGAGGCTGTTCGTAGGATGTGTGGGACAGACCAGCTCCCCTCCACAGATACTGACAGGGCTCACAGCCAGGAGCCAGGCTGCAGCTGTTCAGGAACTTGGAGGCATAAGTGCCTTGTGGTGGGTGGTCTCTGCCGGGCATTCCTCAGGGGCGCCGTGACCTGCGGACATACTTGCATGGTTCACAAATAACTTTCTGCATGGAAAGAGCAACCATGGGAAGGGCTCTCCGAAGAAGGGCAAAGCAAGCTCATGAGAGCCAGGCATTAGCACTAATGTGTTCTTCCCATGGAGGACCTGTTTGCCTCAATGCCCCGAGTAGGACCAGAGGGACTTAGGTCCACAGCTCAACTCTGAGAGTATCTCTCTGGATCCAGACTCTGCAGGAGATAGGAGAAGACAGCCTGAAGTCAGCTGGCACTGTGCCAGTCCAGTCTCTTCTCATAGCCCTGAAGGATGCGCAGCTGGCTGCCCTCTGTCCCCCGCCCTCCCAACACCTTGGCTTTGCATTAAGGTGCTGTTTCCTATTGGCTCCTCTGTGTCTATATCACTGTAGAGTGACAGAGCAAGCCAGGATAATATACTCCCAAGGGCCTGCCCCCTGAAAATGGTGCCACAAGCTTGGAACCAATCAGAATGTGATTTCTTGGAGGATCTTTCAGGTTCCTACCCTAGGGCTTCCCTCTAGGGCTAAGCACAGTATTTAGTGCCCTGTACCAGGAGCTTGTGCATTGATGGTGGTTGCATTTGGTTTGTCCAGGCAACTACAGTGCTCATTTGAATCTGGCCCTACCAGTATCTATTGTGTAAAAAAAACGTTTTAGTAATAACAACAGTAATAAGAGACATTCTGACAACCAAATTGTCAGCACAGTGCTTGCAATTCATTAATTCATTACAGCAGTCATGACAGAGTACTACATATTGGGGCTTAAGTCACAGAAATATATCTTCTCACAGGCTAGAATCTGTGGGTCGGGGCTGCAACTCCTTCTGTAGTCAGATGACCTTCACAGAGGTCACCCAAGACTATCCTGCATATCTGATATTTACATTACAATTCATAACAGTAGCAAGTAGCAAAATTATAGTCATGAAGTAGCAATGAAATAATGTATGGTTGGGGGGTCACCACAACATGAGGAACTGTATTAAAGGGCCACAGTATCAGGAAGCTGGAGACCCACTGGTCCAGAGGCCAGAAGTCCAACATTAAGATGCTGGCAGGGTTAGTGGCTTCTGATTTCTCGCCTTCGCTCTTGACGGCTGTCTTTTCCTGTGTTCACACAGTATTTCTCCCTTCTATGTATCTTGTCCCGACTGCTTCTTTAATGGGCACGCTGGCCCATTTGGCCCATTTGTACACCATAAGCCCGTGCCTATCCTAGTGAACTCTTTAAAGACCCTGTCTTCAAAAACTGGTCTCGTCCCGAGGTGCTGGAGGTGAGAATTCCTGTATGTGAATGTCAAAGAGACATAGTTGGTGCATAGCGCTGCCTTGTGGGTGCTAGATCCTGGCAATGTGTGGTCATCAGAGGAGGTTTACCAAAAGGCCTTATTCCTGCCTCCAGTCTGCCCTGTCTAGTTATACTCAACACTCCTTCCCAGGGTTGTTCAGGCAGTAAGTAGCCCTCTCTGGTTCCCATCCACTGTAAAGAGTGGAGTCTTCCTCTAGGTGGAGACAAGCACTTGTCTCCTCCCTTCAAGGCTGACCCA